>NC_133120.1:87032916-87350920 GCF_033568475.1 Henckelia pumila
AAAAGTTTTGAGCTAACATTAATAGTTCGTTCTTGAAATGTTCAAAAAATAAACCGAGCACCGAGAGATTAAATTGAGTTTGATTATAAAATCAAGGGAAATACACTCAAGTGTGATATACTCCATTGACTATCTGGCTAGTCAATAAACCATTCCACTGTACTTCTATGAAACTCCTTTAATTTTTCCATTCTTCTTCCAAACTCTTTCACAGTTGTGGCCATAGCAAAATTCCATAGTGCAATCTTAAATGTTTGACCTCTAAATCCAGCTCTTTTTAATATTTCATGCAAGTGCCGAATACAAAACCTATGATCAGCGCTTGGAAACACCTCTTTGAATGCTTGAATCAAAATTTTTGCTTGTCTGACATTAAAGTCCACTCATAATCTTTTTCAATGTTTAAATATAGCTTCAATAAACTTATAAACCAACCCCATGTTTCCCTTGTCTCGTTATTCACTATGGCGAGGACAATGGGGAAATTGATATTGTTTGAATCTGCACCTACGGCTATCAACAACACTCCACCATGAGGTATTTTCAAATGACACCCATCGACCCCAATGAAATGCTTATGTCTAGATAGAAACCCTAACTTTGAAGCATACAAACACATGTAAAGTTTGTCAAATATATTATCACAATTTGCTTCCTTGATGTCTAGATACTATAATTGTACTCCCAGGGTTCGTTCTCTTTATCTCATTTGAAAAATCCCAAAGCCATGCATACTGTGAATTTGCCTGGCCCTCAACTCAGTGGAAAAACATGAATCGATACATACATAATGCAATATTATGTGCGATTGTGTACGTTTTATGTATAATGTAAGTACAGTTTGTATAACTCTGCAAAAATTATACATCAACTATGAGACTATTTTAATATAATATCATATACATTATATTCATTTACCAATCATTTAATAATCGACATTTATATTCCATATTACCAATTCATGTGATAATCTTTCCTATCCCTACTAAACTGACACAGACGCCAATATTCATCAGGCAAGTTGGAAATGAATCGAAAAAAGGAAATGAAGCTTCCTAATTAATTAAAAAAACATTTAATGCAAAATTTCCATTTCGTTAAAAAATATTTTTTTTGAAGCATACTCAAAAAATATTTTAAAAATTTGGATAGTGTCGAAACTTTCCAAAGTCTGTAAATATTAATGAAGATCCCAATAATCTATTATTTTGACTTTCGTCAACCCAATCATTTGAAATGTTGATCACACATAGGGCCGCGTATGAATCTGCGTTCCATATATATAAACACACACAATATATAGGAATCAATCATGATATATATATTAAATGAATTAATTTCGTATTATATATATATCATTTAAACCTTTTTGCGGTTAATATCAAATATATATGATATTGCAATAATTTTATGAAAATTAGATTATTTAAACTAATATTAACCAATATAAATATTATTATTATTTAATATTATTTTAATATTTATTTATTATAAAAATTTAATAATAATTTTATAATTGTATTTGTTATTATAATAAAATAATTATCATTATTAGAAAAATATAAATTTAAATTAGTTAAGTATATAATGATAATTTTATAATAATTAATACATCATCAATAATAATAATAATAATAATAAAGCGTATGAATAACTATTATTTTGGTATATGTAGTTAAAATATGATTTTTTTTATTAAAAATAATTTCATTCCATTCCTTTTCATTTCAACCGGTATCAATCGTTGGAATGAAATATAACAATAATTTCATTCTGAATCTCATTTCATTCCAAATTTGATTTCGTTCTTAACTTATTCCTTTCCAATATACCACATGTATCATGCGACGTACCATCTCAAATATTATGTCTTATAGTTATTAACACAACATGCCCTGCTGGGCAACGACCTCGTCCATGCAAAAAATTTAGACCACATTTTGGAAGTACTGTTTGCAAAACATATATTATATGCTTTCATAGAAATAATTAAATTTATAGATTATAAAAAAGTTAAGAAAAATCAAAAGTTGGTAGTGTTTGGAAACAAATGTAAAAATCTAAAAATCAAAGTGAGGTAGTTTTTCATAAATAAGTGATTAGAGTGATTTTAACACTGGTTTTTTTTATTAGAATGACTTTTGAAAAATCATAATCACCATATTACTAATTTTTGAATTGCAAGCATACACTAACACATAATCTAGGTTTAAAAAAATACACAAAAGTGATTTTTTAAGTCAAAATCTAACCATCAATTTTTTTAGTGATCGCAAACAATCTCTTTGTATATTTACGAGATTAAACGTCCTCAACATCATTTTATATTTGACTCAATTAAAAATATAATAGCAATGTTATCTTTATATTTAATTTCGATTTTTTATCTTATTATTATCACCTTACCTCATGAGTCAAATCGAACTTGCTAGTCGACTCCAGTTAGTGACTAAGTCTCTCTTTCTCATGTGTGTGTGTTAATTGAGATTTGAGACGTCGACCTATGTATATGAGGACAAGTTTAATTAAATGCATGCATGTGGACGTACTTATATGCATCGATCGAAATTGAAATTCGGCGCCCTCATGACTTTTGGAATCAATAAAGTGTACAATATTAAAAAAAAAATTAAATGTTAATTGAAGGCTATCATTTTATTTTTTGAAACAATTATTTGAAGGCTAACATACTATATAATAATTAGGGGCCTACTCTTAAATATTTATTAATAAAAAATATATATGTATATGATCCTAGTTAGCTCTATAGTATTATAAATAGAGACCCGAATGTGCCAACATATATTCTCATCCAAAACTTGAAACAAAATTAAATAACACACTAGAATTCAAATATGGGTTTGAAGGCGATTTTTTTCCTTGGCTTGTTCTTGGCTACGTTTCTTCTTGTTCTCTCTGAAGTGTCTGCAGCTAGAGAATTGGCTGAGGCTACGGACACTACTTTGGACACAAGTAAGTCATATCCAAATAAAAATATATATATTATTTGACACTATGAAATTAATCTTTTTTCTTGACATGTTATATATTATAGATGCCAAATCATGTAAATAGTAATACTTTATTATTATTATTGCCTATTATTTTTCAGCAAATGATATAGATCATGATGAGGCAGATGAGGAGGTTAGTGATGAGAAATATTATCGGGGAGGTGGATATGGAGGGTATCGTGGTGGTGGCTATGGAGGATATCGTGGTGGCGGATATGGAGGTGGCCGAGGTGGATACGGAGGTGGATACGGAAGTGGCCGAGGTGGATACGGAGGCGGCCGTGGTGGTCATGGTGGTGGAGGTCATGGTGGTGGACACCCTTGAAGTGGTTTCGGTCGGAGCTACTTGCATTGCTTCAGGCGTTGTTCCTATGTTGAACCAAGCTATAGATGCATGTGGAAAATATATAATATGGTCCAAGTACTTAATTTCCTTGTAATATGGTCATATAGTTAGACTTGGTTGCTTGATAGTTTGCAAATTAAATAAATTGCGACAAGGGGACATATATGCCTCGTGATACACGTGTACAAGTGTGTTTATGTGCAATAATACAGTAATCAAGCTCTTTTTTTATTATAAATTTTTACATGGATTTCCAGCATTTACATTCTAATATAATAAATAAAAAAAGTACATTAGGACCTTGTCGTGCATGCGAAGATCTGCTCAAGAAAATGTACTTTCTTTTTTTTAAAAAAACAATGATTTTTAAACATATTTGGTCCTCATCATGTGTGGTAGGAACTTTCTAGTGATCTTCTTCAGTATGTGTGCTAGTTTTATTGCAATTATTGAAAAAATTGGATCATATTTATTAACTGTCTCGTTATTTATACTCTACCTGTAAAGAATTAAGTTGAACGTATATAACATAAAATGAAA
Organism: Henckelia pumila; assembly: GCF_033568475.1. Classification (NCBI taxonomy): domain Eukaryota; kingdom Viridiplantae; phylum Streptophyta; class Magnoliopsida; order Lamiales; family Gesneriaceae; genus Henckelia; species Henckelia pumila. The sequence continues at coordinate 87,036,817 of NC_133120.1, forward strand.
TACGAATAATAATATATTATCTTTTATCTTGATTTGGAAGAAAGAATGATGGGAAATTACAATATTTTTTTATTTATAAAAAAGTCGTTTATATTAACGTGTGAGTTGTTAAAAAATTATCGAATAAGATAATTTGAGAAAATATCTTCGAATATGGCCAATCTCAATTCAAATTCAATATATTATATATATTTCAAATATAATGCTACGTTTGGTAGGTAGGATTAGGAGGGATTTTGTTTCTATTTTTAATCCTCGTGATAACCTCAGGGCCTCAGGCCCGTGATAGGGGTACTATTCATTATTCAAGCTTGAAAAAAATGGGAATTAAATCTCTGGCCAGTAAGTTGGCTTCCATTGGTAGTTACGTGGGTTCAGTCTTCATTTAGGGCTTGGTGGCAGGATTTAGAGACTAATCATTCCAAATTTGATATTGAGAAAGCAACATTGTTCTGTGATCAATTTTGAATAATTGTAACGATGTGATTTGGAATGGAAAGCAGAACTCGTCGATAAATATTTTTTATTCAGCCATGGAAACTTATTCCTTATGGTTCCAAGCCAACCAGAAGAAAATTTTCAACAGTCCACCAAGAACCCAGCAGAGCAATAGTAAATGGAATAAGCCGCCGATGCAGTTTCTCAAATGCAATGTCGATGCAGCCATTTTCAACTCTCCTCCTCGGATGGGATTCAGGTGTATTATTAGGGATAGCATGGGAGAGGCTATTGCTGCTGTGCATTGATGTTTTCCAGGTGTGTTCGACCCCAGAACAGCAGAAGCGCTGAGTATCCGGGAAGCACTTACTTGGTTCAAAGATCTTTCTTATTCGGATATAGTGCTGGAATCAGATGCTCTTACATTGATTGAAGCGTTGAAGAATCGGAGTCCGGATGATTTCTATGTGGGTTTGATTATTGAAGATGCTAGATTCCTAGCTTTGGAATTGAACTCTTGTTCTTTTGCTTTTGTTCGTAGATCAGCGAATCAGGCGGCTCATAGTCTAGCCAGAGCAGCTGGTTCTTTGTCTGGTCGGAAAGGTCGAGTTATTCCTTCGCCTTCTCTTGTTTCTGTTGTGGTTGTTCCGGATCTTTAATATCAATCTTCTTTATTGTCAAAAAACCAAAAAAAAAAAAAAAAATCTTTGGCCAGATCCAAGTATTGTAGTCCACGTTTGAACAATAATCTTGATAACGGGGGTATTTTACGTAACTACCCTTCACCCTGAATAGCGTAATGACAGAATTTGTCCCTGGAAGAACACTTCCTCCGCTGCGCACATCTCCGATTCTTTGTACAAAGAGCAGAAGAGAAATCTTCTTGATTTTCACTTGCTCTTAGAGCACCTGCATTGCTATGTTAATAAGGCGTTATTAACACCTAATGTGTGTTCAAAGTAATGTGGGTGTGCATTAATAAGGCGTTATTAACACCTACCCTGGCCACGTGGATGAATGCGTTCAGGACAATGAACGCGTTCATCCATATTTTTAAATATTTTTTTTTGGTTGTGTTTACTCCACGTCGTATGCACACCTTTTACTTCTTTCTTCTTTTTTTTAATATTTTTTTGTTTTGGAAGTGGTAATACCATTTCTTTTTTTTTTTTAGTTTTTTTTATATTTTTTATTTAAATCCGAATTAATTTTTTAAAAAATCCAAATATTTAATAAAAATAAAAATAAAAATATTATTTTTTAAAATTAATAAAATTATTTGGTTAAAAAGTAAGATTATTTTTTTAAAAAAATAATAATAATTTAAATATTTGAAAACATATAAAATAATTTTAATATGATTGAGTGATTAATAGGACACAAAAATAATGAGTGTTAGTGTTAATGTTAAAAAGAACGTAGGTGAGAGATACAATATTAAATAATTTTATTATTATTATTTTTAAATTTAATATAATTAAAACTAAAAAATATTATTATTATTTTTAAAAATAAATATATTTTAAATATTTGAAAATCTATATAAACTTTATTTATTTAAAATAAAATAATTTTATATTATTGAGTGGAATGTGGGAGCCATTAATAATGAGTATTAATGTTAATAGGAATGTGGATGAAAAGATGTATGTGTTATTAACAGTGTGACCCACAATTTTTGATGATGTAGAAAGTGTTATTGTGTTAATAACAAAATAGCATTGTAGATGCTCTTAGTGGAGCATTACTCGTGCTTTTTTCCTCGTCATCTTTCTCTTTTCTTGAGTTGTGAATCATTGGGAGATCATACAGAGACAGGGCTTCTTCCTCCTCTTCTTCTTGTCGTAAATTAACAATTTCCTTCGTACAATTCTCCATCTCCGCTCAACAAAGAAAGAACCTCACCTCACATCACCTCTAATTTATAGTCAGAATTCAAGAAAAAAATAGAGAGACAAGTGGAACACAAAGATGAGAAAAAAAAGAAACTAATATCAGATTTGAGAATTGAGAGAGACGATAGAAGATTGAGCAAGTGAAAATAAGTGCAGGCGACCGAAAAATTTTGTGCATTTCCTTTTTGCGAGTAAAGGGGAAGATAAGTATTCAAATTAGTTTTTACGAGTGTCTCCAACCATTCTTCATTTTGGAGGATTGTACTCCATTTGCATCCTTCATACTTCATTTGCATTCTTCATTTTGGAGGATGCTACAGTGATCTTCCAAATATGGTGGATCATTGTTCATATGGAATATGGTTTTGGAGGATGTCATATTTACGAAAATGTCATATTCCAAAATTATTATTTAGATCTTTTAAATTACGAATTTATTTTTTGATCCTTGTTTCAAATTATTGTATATTATTTTCAGTTTTTATATTAAATATTGGTGGGTTAATTGGTCCAATTTTTATTAATTTGAGTGTTCTTCCATTTTTAATTTGATCCATTTTATTTTTAATTTTTTTTAATTAATTTTTGTGTTTCACTTTTTTAGTTTAGTTAAAATTTATTTGAATTTTTTTTATTTTTTAATAAATTAATTGTAATTTTATTATTTTTAAATAACATTAAATGGAAATAATGAACAAAGTTATTAGAAAAACACAAAAAAAATTAGTACAAACATTTTATTCAAAACACGATTTACTACAAATATTTTGTCGACTTAATATAACTTAGTATTTCTAATTGCCAATTGGTGTATTTTTTTAAACTTTTATGTGTCGTTTATGTTTATGTTAATTTATATTTTGTCTGTATGATTAATGTTTATATTGTGTGCAATGCAATTGTTTTGATGTGTTTGCAATTTAATTACCAAATAAATATATATTTTTTTTTAAAAAAAAGAGTCGAGTAATTATTAATATATTGCACGATTTTTATTTTAATCTTATAGAATTAATACAGTTGAAAAAATATATTATGTAATTATTTTATTATATATATATATATGTTGTAAAAGACAAAAATAGAAAATGGAGTATTTGGTAATATTTAGAGGATATGGATTAAAGAAGTTTTTTGAAAATAGAGATTACAGATCTCTATTTTAGAGGATAGATGATGAAATTTAAAGGATATGAGTTGGAGATGACCTAAGTAAATAATGTTTGCTCAAATGGTAAATACGATATATTGAAATATTACTCCCTCTTTTATGTGGATTAATATCACACGTATCAAACACGGACACCTTATTAACATAGTATTAAATATCCTTATCTGATACATTATTTGCCCTTTCATTATCTTAACATTATTAATCTCATCATGCATACCAAGCGAAACATAAGTATTTGATTCAGTATAGATATGTTTGCAAAATTTATGAATTTGCACGACAGTAACCAATTATATATCCAATAGTCGGGTTGGTATATGTTTTCTAAATAAAAATGTCGATTGTATTACTTTTTTTCCTCAATTTTTATTTGTATAAATTTCGCTGTGAATGTATTGAAATACTTTATAGAATATCATTTTTCAATTGAAAATTTGACAAAGATTAGATATATCTAGAGGTATAAGGTGAATATTGATGAGATTCTACTTCAACAATAATTATTTATCAATATATATGATGTTCATTTATTTTTTTAGTGAACTCTACATTTATTATTAAATATCACCAACTATATTCATATTTACAATACTGTCTTAAGATTAGCATAAAATTTGTCAAATATTAGAGTCAACCGAGTTGGGATAATTCACCTTTAGAATACTGTCTTAAGATTAGCATGAAAATTTTCGAATATTAGAGTCAATCGAGTTGGGATAATTGAATAATACGTTTAATTTGGAAAAGAGAACTAAAATCCGGTGTATAACAATGTGTTTTTTATATAGAAAAATTGAGATTTGGAATTGGATTCTCCATGGATGAAATTCAATTTTGACAAAAAAATTAAATATAATCGTACTTGGAAATTGATAATATAAATTTTGAATAAATTGTATTTTGTAAATTTTTTAAAGAAAACTTGAAATTATGAGTAATTAATATATATTTAATAAATTATTATTATTTTAAAATCTCTAATATCATGAAACCAATGAAATCGGACAAATTTTATAAAAAAGTTCTTTTAGGGGGTGTATTCAATCCGAAGAATTATTGACTTTTATGGATTTTAGAAGTTTAGAGGTATTCAATCATGACTTTTATATATTCTATAGAAGTCTAGTGGTATTCAAAATAGACTTTTATAGAGTTTTAAAAGTCAAGTGGTATTCAACCTGAACTTTTAAAAACTCTATAAAAGTCTAGTGTTATTCAAAATGTCAATTAACTTTTAATAACTCCATGAAAATCATGGACATACAAACATTAATGCTTAAGGTACAACTATATTTTGTAAAAAAAAGTCTTTGGTATAACCCAAAGATTTGGATGGATTTCTAAAATAATAAAACTCATAATTTCCTTTTCTTTCTCACATTTCTTCACTCCTCACTATCTCACTCCTTTCCATCTCACTCTCTCTCATATTCAAAATGAATCTCATCTCTATCTCACTCTCTCCCATATTCAAAATGAATTATATATTTGTTCTTTTTTCTAAAATAAAAATAAAAAATATTATTTAAATATTTAAAATTTTCAAAATATTTTGTGTTTTTTAAATTATGATTTATACCAATAATAATAATATTTAATGATAATAATATATGATTCAAAAAATTATAATATGATTTAATTTAAATATTTGATTAGTTGATAACATACACGATAAAAAATAAAAATTGATAAATAATTTTTTATGATATAATTGATAAAATAATTTATAATTTATCATATGTTTTTTTTAAAAAAAAATAACTTTACACAATCGCAATTTTTTTAGTTTATAATTTTGTTACGTTAATATATATATATATATACATTTAAAATAAATGAAATCCATTTTCATCAATAAATTAAAAAAATATTTCAAATAAATTTATTATTTATGTCAAATAATTATTATTTCAAAGGAAAAAAAAAGAAAAATAATAAGATATATTAAAGACATAAATTCATGTAATTGTATGAAAAGTTTACAAATCTCTATAAAAGTCCTTCAAAAGTTTACAAAAAATCTATGCAAATCTGTTTGTAAATCCGTGAAATTCTATAAAAGTTAATAAAAATCCATCAACTCCACAAAAATTTATCATTTTAAAAAGTCACTGAAAGTCATTAAAACTCTCCCCTTAGTTAAATCAAATCTTTATAAAATCCAATCAAATATAATCTCATCCTAAAATTTCAATTTGCTAAACACTAGAATAATAAATTCGAATCTAAGTGCAACCAAATCCCTTGTACCAAAACACAGTGTCGACTCGAGAATGTTCGGGTTCGAAAAGTGAAAACCATGTATATCTAGGGGTGAAAGTGCATTTTGTGCGAATCTTGTTCTGTTCTTTGCCCATTTTCCTTTTCCTTTTCTTATTCTATTCTTTTCTACTTTCCTTTTAATATTCTTTTTAACTTTTGTCTTTATTCAATTTTCTCTAGAAAAAACCCTTCGCAAGGATTTTTCCTTCTCAATTTCCCCTTCTCCGCTGGGATTTCGAGCTCTTCCGCCGTTTTATGAGATTAATTACGGGGCGGAGGTAGTAGTTGTTTAGATCACGAGACATGCTCTCGTTGCAGAGCGATCCGCGGCAGTACAGCCTGAGTCTGCTACAGGTACAACGGCAGCAGCAACAGCCGCAGGTGGTGTCTAGGGCTCCTTACAATGTCGCCGCCGATCATCACAGAGACGATCCATCTCTGTCTTTTCCCTCCGGGGTTAACGTCAAGCAGGAGCTTTCGAGCGAAGGTTCGATTTTATTCAGTTTTGTGATTTTGGTATTACGTTTTGATTCATCTTGTTTTTAAAATTTTTTTCACTAGGTGTGCGAGAAGAATTATGGTTTTTAGTGTTTATTGCGTATTTTTTGGGTTAATTTGTGGAATTAGGAATCTTATAGAGAAATTAAAAATTTCTCCTTTTCAAATAGTTGTTAACTGAATTCAGGGAAAATATAAAACTTACAAAGTTGTGGGCTGTTTGGTAGTCTAACCTAATATTGGGTTTTGAATGATCGGTATGCTTGAACCATTTTTTTTTAACACGAGGAACAAGCATTTTATGTCATAAGCCTTATTAATACCGGGAGCTATTCAAATCCAAAAAATGATGTAAGCCCCCTAAAGCGTAAGCTTTTTCTTACTTCTTTATGATTCTGCTGTTATTCAATCCAATGTGTCTTCTATCTCAAGTTGTTCATTGATACAATTATGTTGTCTTTGTGAATTAGCTTTAGTCATGGGATGCCTTATTTTCAATCCAATTGCCAAAAAATTTAAGTTGGAAGAATGCACGTCAACTATTTAATCATATGCTATTACGCTACTTGTCGTTGTTAGGGGCAATGTAACGACTACGATAAAGTGGATTTACAGCTTTTTGTTATGTTAATCTTATCATTGGATAAGTATTTACTGCATTACTGAAGTTCAGTATCTGTATTCAACCTTTAGCACATGATTTCCATTGCAACAATGATATTGCCTAATTGCCTGGTCTTTTATGGTTGAGATTCTCTCTTAAAATATATGCTTAATAAATGCAACAATTTTCTTACGAGCACCATAAGCAAAAATGCCCTTCCGTAAACAAATATGAATATGCCAGGTTTTGACTTTTGAGGATCTTCTTTTTCAATATTTAAGAGGTTCCCGTGATTATTTGAATCTAGCATATCTCAGTAAATGTCAGGCCATGAAAGCATAAATATGAACTGTGATGAGAATGTGTAGCTTTTAATAGTTTCTATGATAGAAGCCGAACCACAAAGACATATGAACCAATAAACTTCGCTGATTCAATTTATAGTTAGTCTGGAGTACAATTATATTTCTGAAATCTTACTGTGTTTGTTCTCTTATTTCTCATTATTCAGTTGACGCGGACATGCTCTTGAACCTTGCTCATCAGAATTACAAAGCAGGAAATTATAAGCAGGCGTTAGAACATAGCAAGGCTGTGTATGATAGAAATCCGCGTCGCACTGATAATCTTCTTCTGTTGGGTGCTGTTTATTATCAGGTTACTGATTCACTACATTTTTTATGTCACGTGTTATTATTGGGTAACTAAAGTTGAACTAGCATTTTCAGCAAAACATCATCTCAAGCTGGAATTTGTACTGATTGTTTTACAGTTACACGACTTCGATCTGTGCATTGCGAAGAATGAAGAAGCTCTTAGAATTGATCCACATTTTGCCGAGTGCTATGGGAATATGGCAAATGCTTTGAAAGTATGTTTTTGTGATGTTTTTGTTTTTCCTGCCTCAGAACTCTTTCTAGTTTGATGGTGAAGACTTGAAATAGCTGATTTCTGTTATTAATACTTTTCTGGCAGGAGAAAGGCAATATTGATCTCGCTATTCGCTATTACTTGATTGCGATTGAGGTATGTCTGTCACTTTGATATTTACCGTACTAAACTATCAAGCAATGAGAGAAGCAGAAGATTGGGGAAGGAGAAGAAAGATTGGCTATTGGCTAATTTAGGGCTTTTTTATGCCCAATAAATTTTAATCTATTTATTAGATAGTCCTCGGAAATTTCTAATTTTCCAATTGAACCCTTAAAACTTTAATTTTTTGCGATTTAGCTCAAACGTACCCAGCCCGTACCCAACCTGTACCCAACTGGTCAAACTTAAAAAAGTCAACGACACGGGATTTGCCGTATCCGATACGCGTATTCGCGTGTTGTACCCGTACCCGATACTCCTAAAATTTTTTTTAGGAGTACCCATGCTACATGACTGCATTCTACGTAGTGTAATATAAAACTTTTCTGTCTGTTTATGATGTAAATTTTTTACGCAGCTTCGACCTAATTTTGCTGATGCATGGTCTAACTTAGCCAGTGCTTACATGAGAAAAGGAAGGTTGAATGAAGCTGCCCAATGCTGTCGCCAATCACTTGCTCTGAATCCTCTGTTGGTAGGTTTCTATTTTTTAATCATGCTATCACTCTTATCAACCGTGTTAGTAAACTCACATTTGTGTCAACGGACAACTTATTAGGTTGATGCTCATAGTAACCTTGGAAATCTGATGAAAGCTCAAGGACTAGTGCAAGAGGTAATGAAGCAGATGCCTCCATCTTCCAGCTATTCAATAATTACTCGCTTGGTCTTCTTCTTCTTCTTTGGGTGCGGGTGTAGGGAATTTGGGTATATGTGGGACAATAATTACATCTTATGCCGGCTTGCTGGTTGTGTACTTAGCTTCGTAGTTATTTTACTCCTTGGTTTATGGCTTTCGGCATTAATATCTATTTGAATTTTCAAACCTGTTATTTGATAGACACTGTCAATCATCTCGGTGACATTTCTCACCTATTTTGCAATTTTCATTGACCAAATTTAGTGCAATAGCAAGCGCTTTGTGATCGCAGTCCTCATTGTCCTCATTAATTATTTCCTAATTGAAGGTTATAATCGGTCCTTTTCTTCTCAGGCCTCTAAGTGTTATATGGAAGCACTCCACATACAGCCAACTTTTGCTATTGCGTGGTCTAATCTTGCTGCTCTTTGTATGGAGGCGGGTGATCTTAACAGGGCCCTACACTACTACAAGGTATTTGACTAATCTTTGTTATTCTTTTAAGAATGTAAAGGTCTTGTGAGGCGGATGTTGACTAATTCATGTATGGTGTTATATTTTGTTTGAATTGGATGCTTTTTGATCTCGTGCTTACTGCTTACTGTGTATTGTTCTATTTTCAGGAAGCTGTGAAGTTGAAGCCTGACTTCTCAGATGCCTACTTGAATTTGGGAAATGTTTACAAGGTAAACTCTAACATATTTTGGTTGTAAGGTTGGGTAGCTGTAAATGCAAGGGCAAGATATCAGGGAAAGACCAGTCTTCTTTACATTTTCCAGGCCTTGAGAATGCCTCAAGAGTCTATTGTATGTTATCAACGAGCTCTGCAGTCACGACCAGACAGTGCAATGGCTTTTGGTGAGTTCTTTTTACACCTTGATATCTCCAGTCTTGTTGTTGTTGATCTCCATTTGATTCACCCTTTTGGAAACTCTAGTTCTGAAATACCGATTGTGATATTATTCATTGCGTATATCATTGATCTCCTCAGCAGCTTGGGATAACACTCAACGCATCACCATTAAGCCAAAAAAAAGTGCAGCCCTGGGGTTCAAAATGTTAGTTTGGGGTTGGGGTTGAAAAATGTTAGTTTGGGTGTAAAGTTGCAAAAAGAGAGAATGTTTGTTGGTTGAAACTACTTGACAATAATCAAGTTACTTAGCTTTGTTTGCTATTTTTTAAGAGTTCTTGCTCAATTTGCTAAAATTAATGCAGAACCTCAAGTGCTACAGTGTTTCTTGCTCAATTTGCTACAATTATCCATTTTAACTGTGGGAAATTCATAGTTATTTAGGGCGCAAGGCGCACAAAAGCGCTAGCGTGCTCTGGAGCCTGAGGCGCAAGGCGCAAGGCGAAGCGCACGCTTTATCGAAGTAAAGCGTATTAGCCATAAATTTTATAATTCCTCATTTATAAAGTGATGTATGCTATAATTTTACATAAATTAGATATAATTCGCAAAAATATCAAACAATAGAAATAAAACATTAAGTAATATATAACCTGGCTTAAATCATAAGTGCATGACTAAAGAAAAACTTGAATAGTACAAACTTCAATCATCTAAAACGCAATAGGAAGTCATAAGTGCATAGCATAAGTATAATAAGGTTGCATAATTCCATGCCGGATCTTTTCGAATGTTTGCTGTTTCAAAATTCGGCATTTTTCGGCAAGAATAAGCTTTAGAAGAGATAAAAGGTGAAGGAGAATGTTAATGACATGATATGAATTGAAAAACTGGAAGCAGTAACCAAGAGGAATAGGAAAAACGAAAAAGAGAAAGGCTGCTGGCTGCCTTCTAAGGTTACCTGATTTTAATCAATAGAAATCAGAAAACAAAAGTTGTTTTGGGCAGTCTTCTTTCCTTTCTAATATTCAGAAAATTGTGAAACTATAATTGAAAGCAGAAAGATTGAGGGAGATGTAGAGACTATTGCGCCGTTAACATGCATGGAGGCTTTTTTATTATTAAATAAAAGTGGGCTTTAGTTATTGGGCTTAAAACTTGGTTGGACTAGGGTTTTTTTCTAATTAAAAATCTAAATTGCGTGCAGCAGGAGTGAAGCGCTCGCTTGTGCGCTTCTCTCCTGCTGTGCGACTCTGCACAGGCGCGCGCCTAAGGCGCGCCTGTTGCAATACATGCGCCTGGGTCAGTACCCAGGCGCAATGGGTGCGCCTGGCTGCGCCTGTCGCCTAGGCGCAGCCAGGCGAGCGCTTTTAATAACTATGGGGAAATTAATTCAGAGGATATCTTACTAGTATTTTGCTTTCGTATCGAGTTTGGATTGATAGTGAGTAGTGTTTCATGTCTGGTAAAGATTATTTTGAAGTTGTAGACTTTAGAGCTAAATTAATTTAGCTGGAAAATGCAGCCATATATTAATGTTTAGATATCATCTGATTGCAATCTGACATTCTGTTTATTTATCTAAGTTTGAACTTTCAATTCATTTGTCACTACTCTTAGATTTTTGTACTTCATGTTATTGCCTAAAGTTGGAGTTTTTTACAATGATGCATTCCAATCCATGCAGGCAACCTGGCAAGTGTGTACTATGAGGAAAGCAACCTTGATATGGCAATACTCAACTACAGACGAGCTATTGCTTGTGATCCTGGATTCCTGGAGGCCTACAATAACTTGGTTGCTGTTATATAGTGTTGATTTAGGCTTTTGTTTTGTAAATTTGTACTTGTTGCATTTTGGTGATGTTATGTTTTTTGTTTTTTTTAACTGCTAGGGCAATGCATTGAAAGATTCTGGAAGAGTGGAGGAGGCAATTCAATGTTACCGCGTATATTATCTTTCACCAGTATTGAATTGGTTGTGGTTTCATTGTTTTATTTTTTTGCTGCTTTTTGATTCAAGTTCTGTTTGTTTTTGAAGCAATGCCTATCTCTTCAACCAAGTCATCCTCAAGCTCTCACCAATCTTGGAAATATTTATATGGAGTGGTATGTTCATTATCAATGTGCTCCACTTGTGAGTTGTGTGTATGGTTCTTATTTCTGATTGCTTTCGCCGTTAATTGTATTTTTTTATAATTTCAATTTTTACGAATTTCGTCTGCTATTTCTTTTAAGGAATATGATGAGTGCTGCAGCTCAATGCTACAAGGCAACACTATCCGTCACGACAGGACTTTCTGCCCCTTTCAATAATTTGGCTATAATATACAAACAACAGGTGCATTGCTGGTTCTTTTCCTGCAAAAAAGGTCTCAAGAGCTTAAATTAGTTTATGTAATTAAAGTGATTGTTTTCATCTCTAGAAATAGTAAGGTTGTGCCAATCGAAGTGTTATGTGTGGGTGACCGGTGTCATAACTTTGATATTATGCATGCAATAAGATGTTCCCACCAACTCTTCTCGGCTTAATATAATAAATACCATTTCAGAGAGCAAATTCATGGGTAGACAAGTTACAATATCGTTTACAAATTTCTCCATTGCCTAAGACTAATTGCCTTAGTCAATTCCGTTCATTCTGTCGATGCAGAAGCAGCTTTCCAAAATGATGGGCGTGAATGCCTTTTGAAGTCCTAACTTGTTGCTCACATGCTAATGAAATATGATCAGAAATTTGTGTGTGATTATACTTTCTTCAATTACAGGGTAATCATGCAGATGCAATATCTTGCTACAACGAGGTCTTGAGGATAGATCCATTGGCTGCAGATGGCTTGGTTAATCGGGGAAACACTTACAAAGAAATCGGAAGAGTTAATGAGGCGATTCAGGACTATCTCCGTGCTATCGCCATCCGACCTATGATGGCTGAGGCTCATGCGAATTTGGCTTCCGCTTACAAGGACAGGTATATTTTCATTTCGTCTCTTGCGAATGTTAGTCCTTAATTTTGTACTCTAACAAATCATATGTGAATCAATAGTGCTTTCCCACCTAGTTTTATCATCCCACAGTTATGTGACAAAGCAACCATTGAAGTTATTTGCTTATTATTATTATGATTGTTTTGGGGGCTGAGGGGGGTGGGGTTATGAGTTCTCTGTTTGAATCCTGAGTTTAGTGATGAGTGAAAGGAAAACAAATCTAGGTTTTCTTTATTTTTACTTTATACAAAATGAATTATCAGTTTTAAAATTTTTGTAATATATGATATTGGGACTTGGGTATTATGAAAATGTTAATAAATATCATAATCTTTTCTTATTTTGTACTTGTACTTACTTTTCCTTTGTATTTTCCTATTAAATATCACAAAAGAATGCCATTTCGTTGTAGTTTTCTTCAATGAAAGTCAAAATTCAATCATCGCTTTGGGAAGTTTTAGACCTATTTATGGTGATTAGCATGAACTAAGATTTATTTACCTTGTTTGCTGCTTGCAGTGGTCACGTGGAAGCAGCTATTAAAAGCTATAAGCAAGCATTGATGTTGCGCCCAGATTTCCCTGAGGCAACATGTAACCTTCTTCACACTTTGCAGGTACATGACGTTTTGGGGATCGATTTTTTTCTTTTGGGACCAAACAAGTAATATTGTGAGATGTCATGAGAACAATCCTCATATGCTGGAAAAATATTTTCCTTCACGGAGATTTCTCTCTTGTAATCTTCTTGTTTCATCTGTTTACTCGTGGTCTGAGCTAATAGTTATCAGTTTTGATTTCTTATTGATTTGGTTCTGAGTTCTAACTGATTAACTGGTTGTACTTTCACTAATATGATTGTCTGATTGGTATTTACCTCAGTGCGTCTGCGACTGGGATGATCGGGAGAAGTTGTTTGTTGAGGTTGAAGGGATACTTAGGAGACAGATCAAGGTTTGCCAAAAGTCGTGTTTCGCAGACTCTATATGCTCATATCCTACTGCCCTTTGAAAATTTCATTGCTTCCCTCATTTTGTCCATTTGCTTCCATATTACAGCTTGTCATTATCGATAATGATTAACTTTTGGCTTCCCTTCTTATTTAGTTGTCAGTCATCCCAAGTGTGCAGCCATTTCATGCAATTGCATATCCCCTTGACCCCATGCTTGCATTGGAGATCAGGTGAGAAATTCTATTATTCCTTTCCTTTTTTTGTTTTATGATTGCAAATGAAATTTTCTGATGAAGAGCTTATATATATTTGCAGTCGAAAATATGCAGCGCATTCTTCGGTAGTAGCATCTCGCTATTCACTTCCTCCTTTTAATCATGCTCCTCCATTGCCTGTAAAGAGCGGGGGCAGGAACGGCCGGTTAAGGATCGGGTTTGTTGATATACATTTTTCCTCCTTTTCCTTTTGGGTCTCTCTGTTGGGACTGAAAGAACCTTTTTCTCAAATTATGTCGTCTCTTGCAGATATGTAAGCAGTGACTTTGGCAACCATCCATTGTCTCATCTTATGGGTTCGGTTTTTGGCATGCATAATAGAGAAAATGTTGAGGTAAGCTTGATTTGTGCTTGAGTTGGTTTGCATTTATTTTTCTAACATGTTATTTATGGTTCCCTTGTAGATTTTCTGCTATGCATTGAGTCCAAATGATGGCACTGAATGGAGGCTTCGTATCCAATCTGAAGCAGAGCATTTTATTGATGTGTCTTCAATGTCATCCGATATGATAGCGAGGATGATCAATGAACATCAGATACAAGTGCTCATCAATCTAAATGGGTACACAAAGGTATCACATTGCTATAATATCACTTTTCCTTTCTAGGTAATCATCATTTCTGTGAACTCTGTATTGTTGAGTTCTGGCATTATAAATGACTTTGACTCGTACTCTTTGCAGGGTGCAAGAAATGAAATATTTGCTATGCAGCCTGCTCCCATCCAGGTTTCCTATATGGGATTTCCCGGGACCACAGGAGCGTCCTACATACATTATTTGGTTTCTGACGAGGTATGTGCAATTTTTCCCCCTTATGATAAACCTATGCACGCATGACGCGACTTTATCATCTTGAACTGTTTATTCTTGTTTCATGGCAGTTTGTTTCTCCAATGTCTTACTCTCATATATATTCCGAAAAAATAGTCAATCTTCCTCATTGCTATTTTGTGAACGATTATAAACAGGTAAACACCGAACTCTCCCTCTCTCAAACACACAATTAATTCTCCAATGTTATTCTTACACATGCTGTTATGTCTCCAAGAAAAACCGTGATGTACTGGATCCAAATTGCCAACCCAAGCGATCAGACTATGGACTTCCCGAGGACAAATTTATATTCGCCTGTTTCAATCAGCTTTACAAGATGGACCCTGAAATACTCACAACATGGTAGCATGATTTAGCATTCATTTCTTGAGTATCATAGATGGCAAGTCAGAAATATAAACATGTAGTTTGCTTGTGCAGGTGCAATATCCTTAAGCGTGTCCCGAAGTGTGCACTTTGGCTTCTTAGATTTCCAGCTGCAGGCGAGATGAGGCTTCGTGCACGTATGTTACAGATTTTTTCTGGTGACAAATGAAAATGTGTTTTTCTTAGACAATTCCTTATAACATGGTATTCTATGGCCCAGATGCTGCTTCATTAGGTGTGCAACCAGACCAAATTATTTTCACAGATGTTGCAATGAAACAGGAACACATTAGGCGCAGTTCGTTAGCAGACCTATTTCTAGATACGTAAGTATTCACTTTGGTTGTAGCAAAAACCATTTGAAGAAATGTGTTATGTTATTGAATTGAACTCTCAATAGTTTTCAATTTCCATTTGAATAGGCCTCTTTGCAATGCACATACAACAGGGACGGATATTCTTTGGGCTGGTCTCCCTATGGTCACTCTTCCTCTCGAGAAAATGGCAACTAGAGTTGCTGGTTCACTCTGTTTGGCGACAGGAGTCGGAGAGGAGATGATTGTTCATAGGTAGGTGTTTGAACCCGGAATTATCTAGTAGCTAGTTTTGTTTCCTAATATGTGGATGTTTGGATTTGTGTGCCTATTGTCTCGGATTGAATGCAGCTCTGGAAAAGTGTTTCTAATTAGGAAAAATCGCTCTGTATAAGTTGTTAAGAAATCCTCACCCAACGGATGGCAGCATTAAATTCCTCCCCTCCAACCAACCCAGTAGACCCCCCCGCACCCTATTTTGGCCCCACCTCGAGCTTGCCAAAATTGGCCAGTGCTTGTGCACCAGTTATCACAAATCTAATCCATTTCTTGAAAACATATTGCTAAGAAGGAAATATGGTTGAACTATGCCTTTTTCCCCCCTTTAGACCAAAGTTTCACCATGCTTTCAATATTCGAGGGTTTTGTACAAAATTATATTTTGGTGAACTTCATCTTGTATTTGCTTGTAATTCACTCTCATCTTTTACAGTATGAAAGAGTATGAAGAAAAAGCGGTGTCTTTGGCCATGAATCCATCGAAGCTTCAAGATCTCACCAGCAGGCTCAAGGCTGCCCGTCTTAGTTGCCCTCTGTTCGACACTGCACGATGGGTCAGTCGGCTTTTCTTAGAACTAGGCTACTATCCTCCTCTGGATTCAGACATAGTCACATAAACTAAATCCTTACACTTTTCCTAACATTTTTCAGGTGAAGAATTTAGAGCGTGCTTACTTCAGGATGTGGAATTTGTATTGTTCAGGCCAACATCCTCAACCCTTCAAAGTCACTGAGAATGACTTGGAATTTCCACATGATCGGTAGTTGATTTATATAGAGAAAAAGGTTAGATTTTTGTAGATAAAGAACGAAGATTGTAGGAGGGTTAGTTCTACTCGTATGATATTTATTATACTTCATAATTTTATAGTGTCTTGTGGAACTTAATTCGGCTGAGAAAATACGAGGAAGCGATTGTCATTAGCGATAGTACAGTTTGTCCGATTTTTTTACTTTAAAATAATCAACTATTGATTATGATTTATACACAATTTAGTTCTTTTTTTTTTTCTTCTCGACAAGGACAAACACTTTACATTTGACGAATTTTGAAACGTCACTGAAATATGCACCCAAACTGTAATTTATTTTTATGCACGAAGGATGGTTCTTTTCTTCTCAATAATTGATGCTTAAAATACGAGATATCGTCACATTACGAAGATCTAATAACCCCTTGATGATTGTGGTTCTTGAGTGTTTCACATTACATTGTTAAGTAATTAAGAGTTGCACAACGATAATACTTAATTGCCGGAGCTATGCGGCGAAGGTGCGAACGTGAGCATCTCCTTGGCGCGAACCCACGGCCTAATCACCACCTCTGCGTCATAAATCTCGCCGGAAGCCGAGATTTTCAGGTAATATTTGATCCCAGAAACCACCTGAGTCTGCGCCTCCACCACCTTGGAGAACTCCAGTGGCTTCGAACCCCTTTTCTGGAGCTTTAGATTGTATTGTTGCACGCAGAATTTGCCGAGATCTTGAATCTCCCCGTTGCTTTCCACGTCCTTGACTTCTGTCCGGCCACCCAGTCTTGCTCCGACAGCGACGGATGAGCGGATGGATATTGGCGGCGCGAGGAGGAGTGTGAGGAGGAGGAAGGTTATGGTGAGTGCTTTCGACATTTTTGCTGTTTAGCTGGAACTAGAATGATGCAATAAACGGGTGGGGAGATATATATAGAGGGGGTCTGGGTGAGAAGTCGGGGGGGTGCTCATGGACACGTACGAAGATGGTGGCAACAGCCAACAGCCACAGACTGCCGCGTATATTGAAGGCATTAGCAGTGCCATTGGATCGGACGTCGCCATGCATTGGACGATTAACGTGACATCACATTTTGTCACCTCGTGCAAGTAAAGTAATCCATTCATTCATTTCACATGTTGGTGTTGGTATTTTAAAATTTCAACCTTCTTGTTTCTTTATACAAACGGACATGCACAAATACAATACGTTGTTTTAGTCATGCAAACCAAATATATATACTTAGCTGCAAATCAAATCCAAGAAACCAAACCGAATGATTTTATAAATTTATAATTATGTTGGACGACATAAGTTGATATATTTTATAATTATGTTGGACGACATAAGTTGATATACAAGTCATCGACAAATTCCATTTTGGGAATACATGACATCAAAACCAAGGATATGAAAAAAGGAAGCACAATTCACTTCCGTTGCAATTTACATAATTATAAACCATATTTATAGAATTATAGTTTTAACGTCTACATATATAATTTTGTTGAACCATGCATGAAATTTGATACATAGTAGAAGGATTTGTATATCACCAGAAAACAAGTTAAATTACTATATTGTCATCACTATTTTTCCATAAACGAAGATCACTTAAATTTGTTATAAGAAAACTTCTCTAAATTCGTTTTCGTCAATCACTACTTGGTCTGATGATAATTGATACCACTTTTTTTAACCCCTAAGGGGTTGTCCAAGTTGGTGGAGTAGGTAACTCTTGGTCAGAGATAAGGAGTTCGATTCTCCTACCCACGCTTTTTTGGACTAGCCTGTCACACATGACTAACCTAGTGTGGTTTAACTGACTAATGTAGTTTGCAGGCTACTGCGTTAGTTCGGATTTATCCAGTGCGCACCGAATATTGCGGCTAACAAAAAATTGATACCACTTTTACCAATTTTATGGAGAGGACACCCCTTACTAAAATAAAAGTAGAAAAAAATTTATTAATTTTCGGGTCGGGTGAGATCCAAAATCAGGTCCACGGGTCATCCGTCTCGACTATACAAGTATTCACATATGCTTTACACCCTAGTAGGACAACGAATTCAATCAACTGCTTCACCATAATTCATCCGAAAAGCTTCAAATATTTTTCTGGGAAAAAAAAGAAAAAGAAAAGCTTCAAATATGGCACCAAAAGTTCTCATGGTAACACAGTTGCATAAAAAACTCACTTTTTACTCAAATAAGTTGATGCGCAGCTTGTACTTCTTGATGTCTGACATTTTGCATTTCATAAATTCAGGTAGCAGAGAAGCCGAGCATCGCTGTCTCGATCGCTTCAGTACTTTCCGGTGACCGAGTATGTAGTCAATTTTTTTCTTTTTTGTTTACAAATTTGTGTTTGGATGGCTTTGGGAATTAATGGAATTCCATTGAGTCAGTTTATAATAGATACCGGTTTTGTATTTGCTCTGGAGGTGGTTATGCGAAAAGGAAAATATAAAAGATTATGGCTTTATTTGGTTTATCACGTATATATGCATCATGAAGTTTTTTTGTTTTGGCTCGGTAACGTGACCCTTTTGCAGGCTGTGGTTGGCTTTTTCTGGGTTTAATTGGCTTGATTGAGTCATGACTGGAATAAATGTTTTCATTTCTTTACGTTTTTGCATACCTAGAATTAGATTGTATCTAGTATTGGTATTCTGTTGATTACATGGTCAAGGAATGGTTACTCGAATCTAAAAGGCTCATTTTATTGCAGATGTCTACCCGAAGGGGGAGTACTGAGGTGCATGAGTTCGATGGGATGTTTTTGGGATCTCCCGTTCATTATAAAGTGACGTCAGTGATTGGCCATGTTTTCAGGTTAAAATTTTCCTTTGTATGTTTCTGAATTTTTGCTATCTGACTTGATGATGTCATTGAATAGAGGGTAGGTGCCGGTACATTACCAGTAGAAGAGGATATATAATAAATTTTTATCTGGTTTTTGATTAGCTAGAAGCCATGGATATCCATCATCAACATCAGGCCTCGAAAAAGATTGATGGCTTCACAAGGGTGCCTAATATCAAGAAACGAATAAACAAGTATACCTTTAACAAGTTCTCTTCCGATTTATTTCAGTTGGTGTACAAGAATGGCTTCCTTGAAACATTCTTATTCACACTAAATGATTTATCTAGAAAGAGCACGGTCATTTCAGTTGTCTGTCCTATTAGGCCTACAGATTGAATATATCGAAACTTTAATTGACTAGTAACTATACATCCAGCCCAAATTGCATGACTTCCTGATATAGACTTTTGGAGATAGTTTCTCCTATCTCGGAAGTGTAGAATTTGACGATATATTTTCTTAGTTAAAGTTGGATTTCTGTCCTCGTACAACACATTTATCTAAAATAAAAATATTCTGTTCTAACACTTGAGTTGTATGGGTTCCAAAAAAGTTTGATGTTTACTGAAATTTTGTTGGACATTTAGTGTAGATTTTCCAGCTCGATATCAGGATTGGAATGCTACAAATCCTCTCGATCTCTTCGATGCCCCAATTGCTAAGACAGAATCTAACCCAAAGGTAAAATCTTTCGTTGTAATTCACTAAGACTTGAAATGTACGTCTTTGATAGCACTCAGATGTGATGCATAATCTCTATTAAAAAGAAAAAAAGATGTGAAGTGCATTAAGGAAACTTTAATATTCGAAACATTAATTTAACATATCCCTCCCACTTGTTGATAATATTTTGACCTGTGTCAGTTGACTGTATGCAAGGTGCTTAGAATTAAGTTTGTCTCAGAAAGCCATCTACGTACCTCTTAGGGAGCGAGTTGAGGGAACTAAAGTGATTTTTCAAGCAATATAACATCATGTAGCTCTGAATTAACTGAATTAATAAAATCAAAACTAGCATTCTCCTACATTTTAAGAGCTGTATTAAATTACAAGAAGCCACTAGGGCATACTCTACTGGTGCTGCACTGTGCATGTATAAATTATAATCAGCAATTTGATAGATGTGTACAAATTTGAAAGATGATTACTTTGTGTACAGCTGAGCACACGTAGAGTCGTAGACAAACACGTAGAAGAATGAAAATTATTAGCTGCATGAATCATCACATATCAATAAACAGAGTGAAAGAGAGATATTTTGAGTCATGTTAGAGTCTTATTTATGGTGCCATCATAAACCAGGGCCTCTATTATTGGAGCAGAAAAGTACAAAAGCATGTGCAAGAACGAGACTAAAAAGATATTAGAAGAATGCCATAAATTTAACATGTTAGAGCTTGATGTATTAATAATTCTACATATTATGAATGCCATCGCAATGCCATATATTCCTGATGTTTTTATCTGACTAATTACTTTCATTTAATCATTTTATTTGGTCTTCTTGTATTTTTGTCCGGTAAAAGACATCTCAGTTCCTCTGAACATAGTGATACTACAACTGTTCAATTCTACTCAATTATATAATGTACTATTCAGTTTTTTCTTCCTTTGGTTTTTGAAGTAGACATTTACTAATATGCTTCTGGAGAAAGGCTCACATTTGTAGGCATTTAAGCCAAGAAGCTCGTGGTTGTGGACATCTAGTGTTGTGGTTAGATTGTGATCGTGAAGGTGAAAATATATGTTTCGAAGGTATTATTGTTTCTATGCCTCAGCTTGTAGTATACTACTATGTTTTGAAGCTGGTTTTTTTTTAAATGGCCATCTCTTGCTCTTTTATGCATTTGGTTTCAGTCATTGAGAGTGCTGGATTCCACTTGAAAGATGGCAAAAAAGTTTATCGTGCTCGGTTCTCATCTGTCACTGAGAAGGATATTCATAAAGCCATGGACAGCCTTGTCGAACCTAACAAGAATGAGGCATTGGCTGTGGACGCCCGCCAAGAGATCGATTTGAAAGTTGGTGTTGCCTTCACGAGATTTCAGACAAGCTATTTCAATGGGAAATATGGAAACCTTGATTCAAGAGTTATCTCGTTAGTCTTTCTACCCGTCCAGCCATTTTTTCCCAGCAGAATCTTTTACTCTCTCTGGGCTGTGTATTTATTCTCTGCTGAATGTTTTTTATCTTTTTGCTTCATTGCTCAATTCATTAATGACAATTGCGTTTAAACCACAGCAACGTGGTTGCTATTTCATTCTTTATGCAATTCTCTCAATTTCCCAGTGGAGTCCCTTGATTGTTATCAGTCTCAGTGAGTTTTGAGATGTAACTGTGTTGTTGCTGGGTACTTCAAATACATGGCAGCTTCTTTCATTGTTGTGAATTATATAATGAGGAAACTTGATGAATTCACCCGCATGTTTTGCTTTTATTTCTACATTTGATTCATAACACATTGCATGACCTATGAAAAGTATTGATCATGATAGATTGTTAATTGCTCAGTTTACTGCTTTATAGTAGTTCAACTCCGGACCATGTTTGGTAATTCCTATTGGCTATGCTGCTTTTATCCTTATCATATACTTACTAATGACCTTCATGAAAGCCGATTTTTCTTGGTCTTGCAACTTACTAATTTATGGATTATATCTGCAGTTATGGACCGTGCCAAACTCCAACTCTTGGATTTTGTGTGCAGCGACACCTACAAATTACTACTTTTAAACCAGAAAAATTTTGGGCGCTGCATCCTTACATAATGCACAAAGGCTACGAACTCAAATTAGAATGGGAGCGCCGCAGGTTATTTGACTCAGATGTGAGGTCATCTATCTTAAGTCTGAATAACCTATTTCATATTATCAGAAAATTCTGATATCGTATTTTACTGTTCGCAGATTGCTATGATGTTCCAGAACCTTGTAAAAGAAGATGGAATCTTGAAAGTTACTGCTATATCTGAAAAACAGGAGTCAAAAGGTCGTCCTATTGGTCTAAACACGGTGAACCTTCTGAAGGTGAGACCATGCTGAGTGGATATTTCCTGACCTCTCTTGTGGTCTGAATGATTTGCCTTCATTGTCGGACTGATTACTTAATGCCACTCACCCATTTTTTTGTTAAATATCCTCAACCTTTGTTTAGATTATTTTCAGCTAGAAAAGAAACAAATGAAAAATAAATCATTCTCTTTTCTCCTGTTTACCTGAAAGCGAAGGAGGAAATTATGATTTGGAGGGGAATAAAAATGTTAACAATGTCAATTTTGTCTAACTTTAGGTTGCTTCAAGTGCTTTGGGCTTTGGACCTCACCTGGCTATGCAATTGGCAGAGCGATTATATACGCAAGGTTTTATCAGGTTTCCCATTTCTCATCTGTTTTCATCTAACTATTGTGTGTTCTAGCGACATTGTGTATTTGATAAAATCACATACCATCAATAAAAGGTGCATGAGTGACTCAGAAAGAATGGCGTGCTTGCTGATGGCTAGATCACACGTTTAGTTTTCTTTCATTCTTGAAGAAATCTACAGCACTGTGGGATTTTGGTATAAAAATTTACTGGAAATAGTTATTTATGACTGCATATTGTCCCAGATTTTTTTCACATCTTACTTCAAATTTAGAATTTTGTAGCACAAATAATTCAACAGTTTACACTAACATTCCAATGAGTATTTGTGACACTCCATGTGTT
This sequence comes from Henckelia pumila, assembly GCF_033568475.1. Classification (NCBI taxonomy): domain Eukaryota; kingdom Viridiplantae; phylum Streptophyta; class Magnoliopsida; order Lamiales; family Gesneriaceae; genus Henckelia; species Henckelia pumila. The sequence goes on from NC_133120.1 coordinate 87,059,604, forward strand.
GTATAATTGCATTTTCATAAAAATAATGCGAGCTTTACGGAAAATCCCCCCTTGCTCTTGATGTTACAGCTTGAGATCATGCATTGTGATGATATATGTGTCTTTGGGTCTCGTGTTGAGTTGATCATAATTGCTATGAATCTTGGTTTTTATTCCTTCTTTGGTGCTACTTTAGCTATCCTCGTACAGAGAGTACTGCATATCCATCTTCATTTGATTACAAGGGCACTCTTGGGGCACTAGTCCAGAATCCAGCATGGGGTGGTTACGTGAAGCACCTTCTCTCTGAGGGATATCACAAGCCACGCTCGGGAACTGATGCAGGTGATCATCCCCCAATTACTCCAATGTCTTCAGCTACTGAGGATATGCTTGGGCATGATGCATGGAAGCTCTACCAGTACATCTGTCAACATTTTCTCGGATCTCTTTCTCCTGATTGCAAATACACAAGGTAAAATTATTTCTTTTTTCCCCCCTGAAATTTGCGATTATTGTATTACATGAGTGCTTTTTTTGTTTCTCGGGTTTGTTTTATTATTATAAAACCAAAATTTTATTTTCCTTGGCTTTCTCAAGTTCTATACAATCCATTTTATTCGTAAAATATTTCATTGCCTTCCTCTCTTGTATGAGTAAATTGCTACTTTGCAGAGGGATCTATTTTTCAGTTGATTATAATTTTGGAGTCAGCTGACTAAGTAGACCTCATTTTCTGCAATATTTGTATGCGTGTGATGTTTGTGAACGTTTATGAATGGGAAAGTTATTATCATGCGATTTTCATAAAACTATGTCAGCATGGTGATACTATTGTGCATGTAGCTTGGCAGCTGCATGTTATTGCAGCACGAATTACATATTTTTGGCAGCTCTACAAAATAGAGGATCAGAAGCATTTTGAGGTTGTTGTCCTGAAATTAATTTTTTGCTCTTTAATTTGGAGTTTTGGTAGCATTGTCGAGAAAAAAAATCTCATTTGCGTTTTTTCTTCACGACTGAGGATGTGCAATTTTATGGGTTTGAACAAACCATCTTGTATTCTACGTTCTGCTTTTAGTTTACATTTTTTATGTCTTACATTATGCACAATCAACGAACGCAAATAATCAAAAAATAAACTAAACTAATAAATCTGACACAGATGCCTGGCTTGAAACATAACCAGTTTTTTCCTCCAGTTTTTTACAACTTTTGAAATGTATTGGGAAGCTTGATGAACAATGTGATTTTATTTTATTTTTAACTGAAAGCTAGTTATCAATATTTATGCGTTCGGTTATACTTTCCATGACTCTGATTTCCTCCAGGGTAAAAGTTGAATTTGAAGCTGGTGGAGAATCATTCCATTGTGTTGGACAGCATGTCACAGCTCAAGGATTCACATCTATTATGCCGTGGTTGGCAGTAAGTGAGATAAATATTCCTCAGTTTTCTGAAGGGGAGAATATTCGCATTTCGCGAATTGAAATTGATGAGGTACCGGAAGGACACAATGTTTTAGTTGATACGTTTTTTCCTTTTTCCCCCTTTCTCATTTTGTGCTAAGAGCTGCATATGCTCCTATTATTCCTCATATTTTTTCTTCGTCAACCTTTTGTGATCGTGTGTATTATTTTTCTTTAATAATTCAATATCCTTAACTATTTATGCTGGACTCCCGAAATGAAGTTCCAGGTGAAAGGCTGAGAACTTATTCTTGGAATCTTAGTATTGATTGAGTGCTTAATCTAGCTTTCAGAAGAACTGGCCAGTGAATCTTTGGCGAGTAATTATACCAAAATTATTAATTGGGTGACAATATACGTGAATCTCAACAGTTCAGCTTTTTTTGGTAACAACACTGATGTTCTCTTCATCTGCATGCAATGTGATGAGATATGCTAAAGTGTGATACTACATATCTTCCATACTATCTAAACTTTCTGGACTTTCAGGGAAGCACACAACCCCCAGATTACCTTAGTGAAAGTGAACTGATATCGTTGATGGAAAAAAATGGCATAGGGACAGATGCATCCATTCCTGTCCATATCAACAACATTTGTGAACGCAATTATGTGCAGGTTATCGCTTAAATATATTTATATTCATGGCTGAACTTGAAAAAAGGTGGAATATGATTTGGTAAGATGTCGATTTATAGAGTTAATGTGCCATTGTAATCAAAATACAGGTACAAGCAGGTAGAAGATTGTATCCTACTGTTTTAGGTATCAGCTTAATAAGAGGCTACCAATGTATAGATCCAGATCTCTGTTTGCCTGACATTCGAAGTTTCATTGAGCACCAGATCAACCTTGTAGCTAAAGGTCAAGCAGACCATTCTATAGTTGTAGAGCATGTGATAGAGCAGTTCAAAAAGAAGTTTATTTACTTTGTCAAGCAGGTGATGAGATTATATTGAGTTAGCTTTCCAGTGCATGGCCTTTTATCCTTCTTTTCATTTTACCTTTTTCTAGTGCTCGAAGTGCATCCTTTTCTTCTATATTGTATTCTGTGCTAGAAATTAGTTCAGTTGATGCGGCAAAGTTTGATTTGTCGTTTTTCCTTACAGAGAGCTTGTAATTCTTATAAGTTGATGCTACTTGCTCGGTGTAGATTGAAAACATGGATGCACTATTTGAAGCAGAATTTTCTCCTCTCTCGGATTCAGGGCGTGTACTCAGCAAATGTGGCAAATGTTTGAGATACATGAAACACATATCAAGCCAGCCGTCACGGCTATACTGTGCGACCTGTGAGGAAATTTATTACACTCCTCAAAAGGGTACAATCAAGGTAATCACGTGTATCGCATGTGTTTACTAATTTTTTCCCGAGGTTGGAGAGACTGCACTGATCCTTATTCATTCTTCATGTTCTTCTAGCACCCCTCTTCACAACCTAGATTTTTGCATTCAATTTCTGGGTACAGTTACTTCAACCTCCTAGATAACTAACCCCTGTTGGGCATTTTTCTGTTATAAGTCTAAAAATATGCATAAAATATCTGATATTGTGAACTTGAACAAAGACGTGATCCCTATTTTATAGTCGTTAGTTTGTTTGTCTTTATCAGACTTGCTTGATTAATAATTTCTACTGTCACGAGGTTCTTTCTTCTACAATAGTGTTCATGGTTTCGATCTAGTAAATGAACTGGCAAATTGTTTTTGTACTTTTAACTAGCATACTGTGTTTTGGCGGTATCAGACCAGAGAGTATTTCATAAAGAGATGCCGATGATAGATTCCTTACTACGTTGTTTGGCTTTGATGTCATTTTTTTACTGTTCTTTTTAATTAGCTTAGTAGCACTTGCTACATACTGGGTATCTCTTTTCTTGCAGCTATACAAGGAACTTACCTGCCCCCTGGATAATTTCGAGCTTTTGATCTTCTCGATGCCTGGTCCGGACGGTAAATCCTTCCCCTTCTGCCCTTACTGCTACAATAATCCACCATTCGAAGGCATCGAAAATCTATTTGGTGGAAGTAAAACTAGCAATGCTGTCACATTGGGGAAGGGAGCTGGCATGCCATGTTTCCTTTGCCCACACCCCACGTGCCAGCATTCCATGATAGCCCAAGGCGTTTGTGCTTGTCCAGAATGTGAAGGCACTATGGTGCTGGACCCAGTCAGCGCTCCGAAATGGAGGCTGTATTGCAATATGTGCAAGTGCCTTGTTTCCCTTCCTGAAGGCGCTCATAGGATCTCTACAACCGAGGACCAGTGTCCTGAGTGCGACTCAACTATCATAGAGGTAGACTTTAATAAGAAGACTACCCCTTTAAAGGATGGAACTACGTTACACGTTGGATGCATTCTTTGCGATGAATTGCTGCATTCACTGGTGGAGATGAAGCATGGGAAGTCGTTTTCGGGATATGGGAGACACAAGGGACGGGGTAGGGGAAGAGGACGACGTGGACATCGTAGTAGTAGAGGACGTGGTGGGAAGAAACCTCAAGACCCGAAGATGAGCTTTCGAGATTTTTGAACATATTCTGCATTGTAGCTGACTATTAGTCTGAGCAGAATCTGTAGAAGAGTGGACGCTGGAGTCATATGCATTAGGTCCTTATCGACTATGTCTGAAACAACTTATGGTGATTTGTTGCTTTACTTTTAAATTTTTATAAAAAAAATGTATTAAAAATGTTAATTTATTTTAGTTATAAAATTTATTAATTTGTTATTATATAATTGAACATCCATTATGAGATTACCTAGTTCTTGTAAGGAAATTATCTGTCATCAAAGAAGTAGGTCAAAGTCAAACTCTCTATCGTCAATTACTATTTTCAGTAACAATCAAGAGAATGTACATTAATATGTCCATAGTCTATTGTAAATAAACTGAATTTGTTATTAATTATATAATCAACGCAGTTTCAACAAAACACAATTTGTGGAGTACCAATTCTATAATATTTCACAAAATTTTTTTTGAACATGAATATTTTACAACCATTTAATCAAACATATAATTGCAATAGCTGAATTAGTTATTGATAGAATCAAAATGTCAAAACCAAGATTTATTATAATTTGCACAAAACAAAACCAGCTAAAAATATTTTATATAAAAATCAGATTAATCCAATCGATACATTTAAAACAAAGAAAGTATATAAATGCGCGTTTAATTTTAGTAATTTGTAATAAAATATTCTTAAACAACTATAGAGAGCAATAATTTATAATAAGGTGTAGAGATTAATTAATAAAAATTGTACAGATTATTCTTTAATCTTTATATTGCAAAAATATAAATAAAAATAAAAACATACACACTGACTATATAAAAAGCAATGTTCTAAAAAGCGTGAAGCGTGTCGAAGTGTGAAGGTCAAGCTTAAGCGAGCTTAGAACGAGCTTAAGCGTGAAAAAACGTTTTCAATTTTTACTATAATTTTAATTATTTTAAAACAAACATTAAATAAAATGTTAAATTAACCATAAATATATGATTTAATTGATAATTCAAGTTTTAAACTATAAATATACATATTTATAAAAATATTTTTATTTTAAAAAATAAATAAAATCTTTCATTCAAAAAATACGGTCAATCGAGCTTAAACGATATTACGCGAACGTTTTAGAGCATTGATAAAAAGGGATGTGCCGGGGGTGGGGGGATGGATGATCCAAAACTGCTGGCACTCATATCACCCACGTCACCAAATCCACAAAACACACACACACCGCAGCTCTCCACAAAAGCAACAGCCAACATTCCCCAACACTCCCATATTCCAATCTTATGTCCACTGGTGTTGCGGCCTACACACCACATACCTCGAAGAAATCTTGAAAAAATGCCACTTTTCACTGCTTCTCTAGGCTCAGTTTCCAGCGGCCTAGCGTTTCTCTCCCATTTCTTTGATAACACCAGCCATAATGCCGCTCTGATAACAAATCCGGCACCCTCATTCAATTTCCCCTGTTCCCTTTCCCGCAGTTATTCCAGCAAGCGGGCAACTTTCTTGAAAGTAACAGTTTCAAGTGGCAGTACCACCAGAACGGATGATGGATTGGATCAGGCTGTGTTGCCTGATCACATTAGACAAGACCGGGTGTGTTTTATGTTGATTTCAATTTCCTTTTACTGTTTTTCCTTGTGGATTATTGAGTGAAAAGTAATCCCTCTTTCTGTATGGGAAGATTCGAGTAGATATATGTGCTTGATTATGCTGTCAGGATTATATATATCAGATTTTCTGTGACTATTTAATTTTTTTTATGACATGATATAGTCTCGGGGAACTTATTTATTTATCTCGGGGAACTTATTTATTTATTTATAAAGTGCGTGTCTGTTCTATGGTGAGGTGAGGGTTTCAAATTGTTCACTTCTGACAAAAATGAAGCCTTAAGGAGAAATAGGTGATACAGATATGTTATAGAGGATGTCTTGTACGATTCCCGCTATATAAAATAATACATTGTTGAACAATGTCGTCTTTTGTTGGGCCACAAGCCCAAGATCATATCATATCATTAACCATGATGTGTTAAAATGACTATAAATTTGGAGTGCCCTTTTATGATTAGCCAAAATGACAAACACATCCATGTAGCACTTGTGGAATATCGAATTTTATTGTTAAACAAGTCCTTGGCTTTTCATTCTATTTGAATAGCCTACTTTTGATTGGTTTTATTTGCATTTGCTATCTTGATCAAATTTTCAGTTCAAATTCATTACACTAGAATAGTGAGTAGTATAGTCTGAGTAGGATGGATTATATCAGGTGAATGATGAAGCTGTTATGACTTCTTCTCTTTTATCCACTTGACTAAACTAAGTATTCCACTTGCTCCAACTTCAACAGTTGTGCATATTATTATATCCATAGTAACCATTATTTTCATTATCATTTCCTTTTATATGCGTGTTTTTGGTGGCTTCTTTCAATGGAACCTTCTTACCTGTTCCTTTGTTCCACAAAGAAGTAGAGGTCTGCTGATTGGAAAGCTGCAAGAGCTTATAACGAGAAGGGACTCATCTATGAGGGAAGAATCGAAGGATTCAATGGTGGTGGTTTGCTGATTAAGTTTTATTCACTCGTTGGTTTTCTTCCTTTCCCACAGCTGAGCCCTGCGCATTCATGTAAAGGTATGCACTGAATCTCATTAAATTTAGTACTTTTTTTTCTCTGTTTTGGACTAAGCTGACCCAGAAAATCGAGGGAGTGGGTGCACTGCAATCTGGGAATGGTTCGTATATATATATGAAGGTTTTGACTCGTCAGATTAAGAAAAATTACACAAGTTTCAATTTTTCCCAAGGAGTCACTCTCTGCTGGACTGGATACACCCATCATAGTCTGTTGGAAGAATCTTATTTTGAGTGTGTCATCTCTCACCACTTCTCTGCTTTGTATCAAATATATTAAAATTGGATTTTTTTTGGAGGGATAATCAAAATTTTGTTTTCATTTACAAATTTAAGGTAGATGAAAAGTTTGATCAAAATAATGTAATGTACACCTCACATGTGTGGAACTAGTTCAACACTTGTAAACTGCAGTTTCATGAACTTCTGATAGCATATTATAATTAAATCCAAAAGAGAGGAAAATACATTGAATTAATCATCATCATATTTAAAGGAAGGAGGGGGGGGGGGGGGGGGGGGTGAAATGGGGTAAGAAATATTATTTACAAAATTAACGTCGGCCCCGTCCCCGGGGGCAGTTATAATTTTATGTTTTATCAACCTTTCATTTTGAAGTTGACCCTCCCCTAGTGTATTTCAATACACTGGGGGCCTACTAACTTTGAGAAAAATTAGCCGATGGGCACCCCTGATAGCTGGAGGCTTTTCCAAGCGACTGCCAACTTTTTTGTATCTGCGTATTACTTCACACTTGTGTGGTACATATTACATTTTTTGGTGAATCTTTTCACCATATTGTATTTTGATGAATGAAATAAATTTTGATGAATTTGACCCCAAAAAAAAACCAGCATCTCCCATTGTCATACTGATGCATCATTGGCTTCTGGGATCAGCAACCAGATATTAAAATTTTGACTTATCGTGTAGAACCACAGAAGAGCATCCAAGATATTGCACGAGCTTTGACAGGTTCAATCATTCCCGTGAAGGTACTGAGTTGTATCACTGATGTGTGGAATATATTATTTTCCGGTTGTTGCTGATGTTGCTGATGTTGCGTTGACTTATTTGTTTCCTGAAATAGTTTTTATAGTTTGTTGCATACTAGCATTGAAATCCACATCTGTTATGTCCTAACTCGAGTGTTATTGTGGTTATACAAGTCACAAGATACCCATATTTTAAATATGCAAACTATTTAGTTCTTTTTTTTTTTATCAGAAACATAAATATTGTTATTAATAAGTTAAAAGAGTTAAATACATATGTGGACTAGAGGTCCACAATTTCCTCTAGGAGTATAGTTTGAAGATTATGCTAATTCAAACCAGATTCCAGCCCCTATACAAATCTGAAATCGCAAAAACTTGGAATTCATTTAAACTATGTAACCACACTGCTACTCTCAATTTGATCTTATCCCAAATCTCTTCAATCAAGTCTTCTACGTCTTCAAAAATCCTCCGATTTCTTTCCAACCATACGTTGAGAAACAATTTAGTTCTCAATCTATGATTGTTGAGAAAAGCACCCTGTATCAATTTTCTTTTTTTTCAAGGATGACATGAGAGATACTTATTATGAGTCAACTACCGAAACAATTTGGATTAATTTAATTTATTTCAAGAGTAAATTATAGTAGTATGCTTATGTGCTTGAATGATATTGGTGAATGAAAAATTAATGTCCCAAATTATCTGTTTGAAATTATTGCATGGGAATCAAGTGTATTGTAGGGGAGGGACTGCATGCATCGCGACTTTGAGTCTTCGGGTGTAGGAAACATAGAAAATGCGTTGTGAAACCGAGTTTGTGGGTCAAGCCACAACAGAGTGATGTTGTGATGCCAATCCTTCATTTTATGGATTTGCATGAGAGGCATCACGATGCTGGCCCAAAAGCCTCGATTCCAAACACGGGGTCGGAAATCTTCCATGGAAAATGTCTCCAGTCGAGTCCACAGCTTTTGAGGAAGTATAAAAACACCAACAAAATTTATTTTTGAATACAAAATAATCCGTCATCTTTCTTTCTAGATTATCTAATCATGATTTTTTTTAATCAATTACATTTAAACACAAATCTTTGAGAAGCAATTCTTCTACTTGGGATAAAATCAAACTGAGAGTTGCCACGTGGGCTCTCAAGGGTTCTAACTTTAAATCTTTGTCCATGTTAGACTTGTATAGAGATTGGAAATTGGCTTTGATCTAGATTGTTAGAAGCCCTTTTTGGCTTTGAATATAGCTAGCTAGCGTGGATCGCTGGTCCACTTTTTGTAATCTATCATTTTCATTTATATATAATACATATGTTTCCTATCAAAAAAAAAATTTGTGGTGCTGCTACTTCAAAATTGTCAGTCATTGTATCTTGGGACATCTATTGTCTATGACCTTAATCACTGGTGCGGGGTAACGATGTTTTAAGAATCGAATTCGACTTTTGTCTTGACTATTTTTTCCCGGAAAAAATACATATTACCTTTGACACACGTTGTCTAACAGTACTTGAACTAAGGTCTAAGTATTATTGTCTCTTATGTGGGATGACTAAGCGTGTAAAAATAATTACTTGCGCCATTTTTAGGAGATATTGTTGATTTGTTTCCTAGAAGTTTTGAACTTAAATGTGTTAAAGATTTTCAGGATAACAGTGTTAATTGACAATTCTTTTTTGGAGAGAAACTGACAATGTTTCTAGTTACCATTGAATAACAGTGAAATCTTGTTACCTCTCTTAGGTTATTCAAGCAGATGAGGAAAACAGGAAATTAATATTCTCGGAAAAGGAAACTGCCTGGTCAAGATATTCTTCTCAGCTAAAAGTGGGGGACCTTTATGAGGGTATAGTGGGATCGGTCGAGGACTATGGTGCCTTTGTCCATCTTCGCTTTCCTGATGGTATTAACTTCTTGAACAGTGGTACTTGACGCAGTGCATAATTATGTTATATGATGTAATTCAATCTCATCAATCTCACATTTAAGCTCTGATCCAGGTCAATATCATCTCACCGGACTAGTGCATATTTCGGAAGTTTCATGGGATTTAGTCCAAGATGTGAGAGATGTCCTCACTGAGGGCGATAAGGTGAATGTCAAAATTGTGAACATAGATAGGTAATTTTTTAATTCAGCTATTCTATGTCATCTTTTGTTTCTTCAATACATCAGTGTCTATAAAATATAAATCACCCACATGTATATGAATCCAAACATACTAAACTAACTGTGTAAAAGAACTAAAACTTTCTTCACAAGTATCATGTTAGGTAGTCACAATTGCTCCCGTTATCTTTTTTGCAAGTCCATATGGTAAATAATTGAAATAGAGTGTTTAGACTATGTGCAGTTTAAAAGCAATTTCACCCATTGTATTGTCATGCATGCCGATCTGTGTGGTGCAATGATCGAAATATAGCATTTGTGCATTTTAAAAAATTTGAGCTGGTAACCATTATATTTTGGTATAACAGCAAATACTATTTCTACATATTTGTTGAATTATAGAATTATATCGTGACCAAAGAGTTTAAGCATCTTTTTTTAGGACATGTTTCACAAAATCAATTTTTGTTACTTTTTGACTTCCTTCTTTCAATGGAATACATTATTTGATTCAAGGACTGATGTAGCTATTTTCTACTGCTCTGGAAATGATGCAGGGAAAAGTCACGGATCACATTGTCCATTAAGCAACTAGAGGAAGATCCACTTCTCGAAACTTTAGACAAAGTTATTCCACAGGTATTGTGATGTTATTTTTCTTCAGCCTTATTTTTTATTTTCATACTGCAGTTCGATTTACTAATAATTACTCTGCTTCACAGGACGATTCTGTGGACTCCGATACTTTAAATGCAAATGACCATGTAACTATTGAACCTCTTCCTGGTCTTGACACAATCATTGGAGAATTACTGAAGGAAGATGGGTATGACTAGCATTTGTTGACATTCATGGTTATTTGATTATGATTATAGTAAATATCAACTTGAAATATTTGCTGCACGTGCATTTGTCATGTCAATTCTGATTTCGGTGCCTAAACATGAATATAGGTGGAATAAAAAATCAAATTTTAAGCATTTTGACGAATTTAAAGGGCGATCTACTTTTTCATGCTATGTATAATGATGGAACAAAGATAAGGTAACACTCATGCTGAAAGTTTAATGCTGTAAAGTGTTCATAGAAACGAAATTGGGTCTGTGGGGCTATTTGTTCGCATTGATAGCCTTGTGATTGATTTACTACTGTAAAGAACTGGTGCTTGGACTAAGATGCAGCTATGCATTTGAGCTTTTTTCATTTTTTGAGACATAGCATAGTCTTTCAACTTCCACACAAGACAAGTGTCTTCTTCTCTTGGTTTTATCTCATCATCTCCAAAATCTTAAACCAACTTGTTTGGGTTCATATACTTATGGTGTCTCAGCATTGATGATGTGAGAATCAGCCGACAAGGATTTGAGAAACGGGTGGTTTCGCAAGATTTGCAGCTATGGCTTTCAAACGTTAGTGTGAACAATCTATGCTCTCCCATCCTTAAAACCATTCGTAAAAGTTCATTTTCCTCTGCTTATGAGTGGAAAAAATAATAATTTATTCAGTAACTTCAAATCTTGCTATCTGCAGGCGCCCCCTGTGGGAGATCAATACACACTTCTTGCTCGAGCTGGACGACAGGCATGTAACTCTATCAGGACCCACTCGTCTAATTTTTCTCTGTAATCTAAGTATACATTCATTTTTTGAATCAGGTACAAGAAATACAGCTAACTACCTCACTCGATCAAGATGGAATCAAAGGAGCGTTGCAGCACGTTTTAGAACGGGTGCCATGACTAATCTTTTCAAAGTCTCTTACTAATATTGGTGAAGGTCCAACATATATATCAAACTAAAGAACATAGAAATTTCTGGTTTACTATGCTCAATTTCAATGTTCCATGTTCATTTCTTGTGCAGCAGCTATTGTACAGTGTAACCCTTATTAATTAACTCACACATCTGTACATAGTTGAGTGAATTTTTACATGATTCATAATGTCATTGTTTATTTTCAACTGTTCCATGGTAATCACATATATTTGCGTTTCTAATACTTGTCAAAAAGCAGTAAAGACACGAGCTATTCCGAACTTATATTCTTGGTGTTTGTTAGCAAACCTTATCGTTTTTTTTTTTAAAAAAAAAAGAAAAGAAAACACACGATGGATCATTGTGCAGGATTTCCTTTAATTTGTTATTATGGTGAAATAAAGTTCAAAGTTGTTGCATATTGTGATTATACTTAAAAGTGCATAGCTACAGGCAGTGGACATTAGCCCAAGTGGGTGCCATAGATGTTATTTTTATCGTCGGTCGTGTTCGAGTTTTCCTCTCCTCTGTGTCAAAAAAGGTTGCATAGCTACAATAATGACGTTGAAAATGACAAGTGTATGATTCCCATTTGGGATTTAACATAAAAAATAAAATTCGAACATCCATGTGACACATGTACTAGGATTTATTGGGAGCTTTTGTGCACTTTGTAAGTGTACTATATGATTGGTGGCTATAGGGATTGGACCACTTGGAATTTAAAGCAAACAAACATGCCGACCAGTGAAAAAAGTCTTTTGTGAAAAGATATGGTAACGCTGCTGTCTCAACGTGTCTCAACCTTCATCTTTCGTGACACTGTGTTTGTACTTTCGATACTATCCATTCATTATTATTACATCATTAATATTCAAACATTTTTACCAATTCCTATGGTTGGATAAATATGAATCGACTCTTTCTTTTCTCAGAAAGTAATGTAATATTAATGTAGAATACTACGCATATAAGGAAGGGCGAGCCATAAATGGAAGAATCCAAACACAACTCAAGTGACTTATATATAATTCTGATTAATGAGATCCTACACTATGAGTATTATCCAAATTATGTATCTGATGGTCAATATCTCTACACATGAACATAATTAATGAGATATTGTTGATGTGGCAAATCATGTGATATTGAATTTATGATTCGGATAAAACCTTTAAGATATGTTGAACTCTACCTATAATTCCACGAGGTTTTATTAATTCACTCAATAAAGAAACGACCTTTGGGACAAAACAGTTTTTGGGTTTATTAAAATATAACATTTATATAATATAGAATATCATGCATATATAGGTAGGGAACAACAAATAATGGATGAAATCAAACATCAATTCGTGGTGAACTCAGGATTTTTAGTCTATTCGAAATAAAATTCTAAGCTCTCGTATCTTTTAATATTTTAAATTGAGCTACCCAAGCTACCACCAAATTAAACAAAATGTATTCAAAATTTTTATATACAAAATTTTAAAAAATTTAGGGCCCACCCTGGCTTCCACGTGGATCCGCCATAGACTATATTGCATGTCCATTATTTGTCCATGAGCAAAACAATCTGAAAGTTTAGCTTCCTTAGTATTATATCCTTTTTGGACAATGCTATGTGTACATAGAGTTGTACATAGAGGGTTACATGTCAATTAAATTAGGAAAGTATCTTAAATTTTTTTTTTCTCTTCAACCTATAATTTTTTGTCTTACTCTAAAACCTTTATCTAAAATATTATTATTTTTATTCTATTACTTACTTTTAGAATTAATTTACTGAGTTCAACAAAAATAATTATTTTATAATATTTAAAAAAATAATTATGAAAATATATATAACTTTTTACTGAGTTCAACAAAAATAATAATTGTTTATTTTTTTAGTAAATATATTTTATAATTTTTAAAATTTAACTTTCAAATTTAAATCATATATAAACGATATTTTATTATTATGTATTTAAATCAAAATATATTTATTATTATTATGTGTAATAGTTAATATTTTGTTAAAAAACAAAATCAAAACTCAAACATGTAGGTTTGGGTTGATCGAGTTAGTCGAGTTCAGATCGGTCGCTATTGATTTATTCGGGTTTAGTTTGAGAAATTTTTAAAAAGTTTTTGTACTTATAGATTAATTAAGAAGTATTTACTATATTTTTATATATTATATGTTTGAAAAACATTTATTGTATATTATCATAGATTTTCCACATGTAATAATTATTTTTTAAAACATTGATTTTTAAAATTAATTTTTATTTTGTGTAGTAAGTATATTTTAAATTTCGTACAATTAAACTTTCAATTTAAATTATATAAAACTATATAAGTGAGATTTTGTTATTATGTATTTAAATTAAAATATATTGATTATTATTATTATGTGTATTTAATTATTTTGTTAAAAATAAAAAAAATCAAATATTTCAGGTCAACCCGAATCCCAAAACCTCAAAACCTTAATCCGATAATTTTCTGGTCAGCTCGGATCGGGTTCAATTTTGACATCCCCTAAAACTGCACAATAAATAATAAAATAAAAAATAATAATATTTTCGTTAATAGTTTTTTTGAGCAAGACAAACTATTGAAAATAAAGATATTTTAAAATATTTTTGATATACTTTCCTAATTTATATGACATGTAAACCTCTATGTACAACTCTATGTACACATAGCTTTATCCTTAATTTTTTTACCCCGATGAGTGCATACACCGAATTAATTATTAATCTGTAATAATTAAAAGAATTAAACAGATTCCTTAAAACGAATCTTTATGTAAATATCTTACAATAAAATCCAAAAGTGAGCCGGCCGGGAAATAGCTAGATTTTTAAATAAGCATATAATATTTTGGTTTCAGGAGAATTTGTTGCCCTGTCGGCCCTTTCTGCAGAAACGCCCTGTGAAAGCAAGATACGCTGCATGCATGCATGTCAAAACTGCACGTCTTTCTATATAAAATATATTAATCTTTCATACATATATATATAGAGAGATTCAAATGGCCGACATGGCGACATTAAATCTTAACTAAAATTTATACATACATATAACATTTGGACATATTATAAGTAGTCTCATTTATTTTATTTCGACAATGTACCATAATATATATATGTGTTTATATTTTTTGTCCCTCGTACGTTCAAGCTAGCTAGCTGTTTCTTTTGTCTGCGGCATAACACTCGGTTCAATTAAGCATTCACTTGGAAATTTTCCTTGGGATCTATTTTATATAATATTTGGAGAAGGCTTGTATATGGATAATGTATATCGATTAATACCGCAATGTTCTTATAGAATACATGTTCATTACATATTTTTGTTTTATCTAACGTTTCTATTTATAAAAATAAGTGGATTTGTAAATTATTATGTTATTCATATATGTTGATTTATCATCTTTATTAATATTACATCTTCTAACATGCATCTCATCTCACGACCTAAATAGTGTTTAAAATTACTAATTATCCATGAATGCTTTGAATTCTTTATTGTAAATGCAATGATGATCACACTTCAATATTTATACTACATAATTTTTGTTTAATATCCTAATGACGACACTAGAAGAAATAGCTTTATAATTAATTCTTGTTACTTTGTATAAGCATTCATTTTAATTTATGCGGTGGTTATGGGAAAATGAGAAATAATTGTGTTCAATAATATGTGTGTGGTGGTGGTGGTGGTGGTGGTGGTGGTGGCAGATACATCAAGAGCGTAGCTAGGAAATTTGTATTTAGTGGGCGAAATCGGATTTGTAATCTGAATGTTAAACCTAATTAATAATACAGTTTCAATTAAAATAAAATACCATATAAGATTCGAGTAAAAAATATCATACAAAAATGGTTGTAAGTTTGTAACCTTAATTTGTATAGTAGGGGCATCGGACATGACCAGGGCACTAATGATAGCATAATTCTTTGTGAGTCAATATGCATGTGAAGTGAAACCCACACACATTGGGCCATAAGTTTTTATAGTGTGGGCTAGACATGTAAGATATTTTGAGGTAATTTTGGGCCATAAATATCTAAAATATGGACTACATATATACATAAAATATGGACAAGAGTCTGCTTGGCAAGAGCCCACTCTTGCCCATATAAGAGCTCCGCCCCTGAGAGACATAAATGAACCAGTCGTTCGCGAGCTATTCGATGCTCGATTGATAAAAGCTCCTTTGAGATTGTTTAATGTGGCTCATTGAGATAAATGAACCAAGCTCAAGCTTTAAGATCATATTCGGCTTGTTAGCTCGTGAACAATTTCATTACTAGACGCGTTCGTGTGTCTGTTCGATATTAGATGAAAAATTTATAGTATAATATTTGATTTATAGATTCCACACTTTTATTTATGACAAATATATAAAAATATATTTATTAGAATAAAATTACAAATTTTAATAAGAATATTATATTTTTTTCTCTAAAGAAGGGAATTTTTTTTAAAATTGAAGAGGAAAGTTTTCCTCCAATTTGTGAGAGGAAATGGAAGGGAAGACAAATATTTTCTCTTCTTTTCTCCTCTCTTCTTTTCTCTTCTTTCCCTTTCTTTTCTTTTCTTTCCTCACTTTCAAACTAAGTTTTTGGGTCCATGGTTAACCCAAATACCCAATTTATATATGCACTTTCAATCTAGATAACTATAGTGGGGACAACGTCAAAAAACTTAGAAAATGACGTTCATAAATACTTCATATATGATACTTATATAAAGATCATATGTATGGTAAATCATATTATCCGAAGATTGTAAGTTAAAAAGTTTGATCAGTTAAGTAAAGTGATCTTCAAAAGATATATTTTTGGAAAAGAAAACTGAAATTTAACCAAACATAAGTCTAAAATCAGAAAAGAGATCACAAGTATCATTAGTACTGGGTCTTAAAATTAAAAATTATTTTGTTAGGTGATAGCATTGAATAGAAGGATTACAATTGTCAACATTTCTTTGTCAAAGCAATATTAATTATAAATCTTTGTTTTTCAATGATCTAAATCGTTTTCGACAAGGATCTGACATGATTCGCAGTCGCACTAAATACGCATTATCAATAATTTTTTTAACAAATCGTGACCCAAATCTTGTCAATATATAAATATTAGTTGGACAATAATTATTGCTCTAAGCCTCTAAGTGTCCATTTGAGTGAAAATTTACGGGTTCAATGTACGTACTCGATTGGTAATGTGCCTTTTGCTTTTTGCATTCGTCCTCGATCATTTATTGCATAGATATACCTTTAAACTTTGAATATGGTTGATTTTTAATTTGGGTTTATTTCAACCTATCTATACAGGCATTATCTTCATGATAGATCCAAGAGTTCTCATTTATCAATACACGTGGGGTCCACTAAAAAATAATGGATGTCACATTTATTGATAAATGTCCACCGTTAGATCTACCTCAAGGCAGTGCCTGTATAGGTAGGATCTAACTTACCATTAATTACATATTAAACTATGATTTTTAACTATACTTAGTAATTAAAAAAAGGAATGCAATAAATGCACAAGAAGAACAAATGAAGGAAAAGTAATGTTCTTATGAATGTGATAAAACATAAATCGGATAAAATTACGACAATACCATCAAATATTGTTTGATACTATGGATAAAATGAACAAAATATATGTGTAGCACAAAATTCTTTATTTCTTGAAATTAAGAAATAGAAAATGGATACAAAGTGAATTTGAGAAATTAAATAAAGATTAGTGGATGCAATCTCTAAATAATCCCTTGATTTTTCTTTTCAATGACAATTTCTTGTTGGATTTGAAATTCCTGAGTATTTGATATTTTTTGAAGACGATTTGATGTCTTGAGATTTGATTTGATGTCTTGATAAAGTTAATTCGATGGGTTAACACCTTGATATCGAATTAAACTTCAAAATTTGGGAAGAACGCGATGAACTCCTTGAACCGCGCCTTGAAATTTGTTATCTTGAATTTGATGAAGAACACGATCTTATTGAATTTGATGAAGAACACAATCTTCTTGAATTTGATTTATTTGTTGAAGAACATAAACTTCTTGAATTTGATGAAAAACACAATCTTCTTGAATTTGATTTATTTGATGAAGAATGCGAGCTTCTTGATTTTGATAAAGAGCACAATCTTCTTGAATTTGATTTATTTGTTGAAGAACACGAACTTCTTGAATTTGATGAAGAACACGATCTTCTTGAATTTGATTTGTTTGATGAAGAACACGAACTTCTTGAATTTGATGAAGAACGCGATCTTCTTGAATTTGAATGAATTTAAGTATATTTGAAGAAGAACACAATTAATCCCTTGAATCACGCCTTGATCTTCTCGAATTTGATGGACTTGAATAAGAACGTCTTGATTGCGTCTTGAACTTCTTGAATTTGACTTGAGAAAAAAACTCTTGAATTCTTCTATTCCTTTGCTTTAGTCTTCTGTGTTGTGTTTTTTGTTGGTCATCTGCCCCCTATTTATAGTTGAAGGATGCAGATTCCTACCATTTTGATTTTATGAGATGTCGCAATTTGATTGGCTCCTCATGATTTATTTGGTGATTATTTTCCATTAATCACAAGATTTGATTTTAAATACTAAAAATATTAGTATTTTCTTCTATTTGATACAAGATTTGATCTCAAATACTAAAAATATTAGTATTTTATTCCAATTTGTGCAAAATGCAATCTTGATTTAAAAATCTTGATTTGATCACAAAATATATTAAAATATCAATTAATAACTATTTATTTTTTAGGAATTTAATCTTCCCAAAAATAGCTAATTGTTTTATTGATATTTAATTATTTCGTACTTGCCATATTTGAAGGTTGACAAATTTAATTGTCTACAATATATGCGATAAATTAATAATATATTGTTTTGTATAATTTTAACCTACATGATTATTGCATTTACTATGTCATAATATGTTAAATGTCGTCACAAAATCTAAATCAATCATAATTGTCGAGTGATTAATTAACCATAAAATTTCATTCACATCATCCTCATCATAAGTTCATCGTACGGGTGGAGATATATGATTAAAGAGATGAGAAAAACGTCGGATTAAAAACTTGGGCGAAACATAGATATTGGTGGTGAATCAGTCAGTCCCATCCCCATAGGAAGGAGTGAACTTGCAGTGGGCCTGAACATATCCACAACTAGGCATGGTACATGGGAGTAATTACTCGATGACCACTTTCTACATGTACCACATAACACAGACCACTGTGTAATGTAAGTGTCAAAAGAACAAAATGGACAACTAAAGATGCAATAAAAGCTGGGGAAAAAGGTTCAATAGACCCCAAAATGACAGTTCATAGACTCACTCAAATCAAATATATATCACAAATATAGGTTGTACTCCAACTGACAACACAAAGAGAGGGTGGGGGGAGGGAAGAAAGCAATAATAGCTATGACATGATGAAGATGATCATAATAATAAATGAAATAAAAAGATTCATGCATCAATTAACATCACTATCATGGTTACGAATAGATGCTACGAGATGATCTTGATTGTCATTGGTGCAATGAATTTGGTTGTGTTTTTGGGAAGATCCTTTGCAAAGTTGAATTGGGTACTTCAATCCATTTAGTTCCAACTTTCGAAGTGCTGCTTTACCAAGATCAATGCCACAGATATCAGATAATCGAACAAGATAAAGCAAAACATCCGAAAGCTCTTCTCCCAAATGTTGCTTCTCCTTTTCTTGCCAATCTGGCAGCCCTCTTGGGACCTCGCCTTTCCACTGAAATATCTCAGACAATTCCCCCACTTCCCCCACCTGATTTGACGCACATATGAAATGTTACAGTTAAATATTTTAAATCATACAGCCATCTCGTGGGAAACAGAATTTTTGTAGAAATAAGAGCATTAATATATGTGCTAAAACACTTCGGTAGATGATTATTATATTGGTAGAGCCGCCTGCAAAAATTGCTTACTTGGCAAAACATACTGAACAACTAGAGCCTAGATGTACTGGAACAAACTGCTGACGCCAAAAATTCTTGAAATTTGAGTCAGCACCAGGTTTTAAAATGTATTTTAGTCTACTAAGTGCAGCAAATTTAAGGCATAATCAGTCTCACTTCTCCCCATTCTGTGTTGTCTTATATTATACACTAGAAAAACAAGGCATGCAGGAATATAGCATTCAGCTAAAAGACACGATATGATGATAATTTTGTGTAGGAGTGCCAAAGCAACTGCACTTTTGGATAACTTTATTTTTTGAGTCACAGTTTCGGATAAATTTTAAGTGTGGCTAAGTAGAAACATATTATTGTTGGTGGCAGTTCTGATGTTGCTTCAGACAGTGTTCTCTGACAGTAGTGCTATAATGATATTGTGGGAAACATAAAAATCACACGATACTAGCTAGTTTTAGGTACAATGAAATCTGTGGAAAATAAAGGGGTTTTCTGGTTTTTCCTTTCAGACATGATGTCTTTGAACAATTGAGGTGATTAATGTTGTATCAACGGCCAAACATTTATTGTCAAAAACAAAAATGGTTGAACTTTTTAAGGATATACACATCAAAAGGAAAAAAAGAGAGAACTTTCAAGGAAGTTTTGCGGAAAAAGGCCTGCCTTTTTTATGGGAAACCAAGCAACAAACTTTACACTTGTTCTTCAAGAATTCCCAAGAAACGGATTCAAGTAAATATTAAAGCCTGTCAATATAAGACCCTTTTCGTTTATCTCATCACTTTTGTTCTCTACGGAAGGACCCACGAATAAATTTGAAGTACAATATTTAAAAATGTAAATTCCATCAAAACATTATTGAGTTAGCTTTATCCTGGCCCGTCCCAATTCTCTACTCAGACCCTAATTATATTAAAACTACATCTCCACCAAAAAAAACAAAAAAAAGCTATATATAGATAGCTACCCTATATGCTTTAGAAACATAGGAAAAAGAAATATGTTTGTTGAAAGAAAGGATTATAGAAAAAGAAAAACAATTTATTCAATATTTCAACGGGATTTCACAAGGGATAAACTCAACAAACACAGAATGATTAATTAGCAAGAACCAAACGCGAACAATAGCAAGATTAAATGGGAAAGCGGAGACAGTGAAAACGAGGAGACCAAGAAACCTAAAGTCTCGTATGTGCATGGTAATGTTGTTCACAAATCAAAGAACAGAAGCAAAGATAGGCGTATCAGCATGTTATTTTGCACTAGATAGCATTCAACCAAGAACAATTACGAACCACCCCACCCCTCCCAACACGGCGAGCCCTTTACCGACCATGTAAAGCAAGAGAAGAAACAACAGAAAAAATCCTATTCAAAATAACTCGAAAAAGAAACGATCTTTTTCCCCTCTTATGAATAATCCCCAAAAACCCACGTCGGAGATAAAACCAAAAACAAAAGAAAACGTATAAAAGAAGACGCCGACACGAGATTGAAAGCAAGATTCCGAGAAATTTAATGGCGTGAAAAGGGTCCAGAATGAGGCGCAAACCAGGGCCAGGAGCAGATTTCTTGGGCTATGAAACTGATCCCAATCTCTTTCCTTGGCGAAATTCGCCATCTTGATCTTCAGATCATCGAGGGTCACCCCCCGTTGCTCCGATTCTCCCTTGTTGTTCATATTGATATCGTTTTCAGACCAGCTGCAACTTCCTTTTTCTTTGATGTCTCGGTTTTTATGCGTGACTCTAAAATGATTTTAGGGTGTATATATATATATATTCAATTTTGCCCCTCCTCCAATTCAATTGCACATTTGCACTCTTTCTTTCTTCTGTTTTTTTAGAATTAAAATTACAATTAATTCCAACTTCTTTATTAAAATATTAATTTGATATATTTTATAATAATTATTATTCGATCCTATGAAATATAGATTCCATGATATCCTCCTGACAATCACATTGAATAAGACAATTCCCTTGCCCACGGTCTTCGGTCAAATACATATTTAAGCAACATATTAGTATATCTATGTTTAGTAGCATTATTAATAATCAATGTATAAATTTATTTTGTGTTTTTTTATTATATTATTTATTCGTCTATTAATTATAATTTTACATCAATCAAATTATTGATTATTTATTATACATCAATTAAATCATTGAATTTAAATTACTATATTACCCCTTATAAATAATATTATTTATATTTTATTTATTTTTAAAAATATAAAATGGTAATTTATCATTTTTATATAAAATTTAATCAATCTAATCAAATCAACTACAATCTATCAATCAAATCAAATATTATATTCACTATCATTTCTTATTTAGTTTTTATTACAATACATTACTTATTTATATATTATTTATCTCATCATCCATACCAAACATAGCTATATATATGTATAATGAGATTTTTTTTTGAAATATGTATAAAAAGATTTCATAGTATTAGACATCTATTTTAAAATATCTCATTATACATTTAATGAATTTTACATCCATTGGAATTTCATATAAGTTTGTACATTTATGAATTTTCTATAGATTTATATTATGTATGTAATTATAATTTCATCCGATGCACGTATGAAGTATAGTGACCACAAGCTACTTGTTACTAATTTGATTTTCGACAATATTGAACACGAGTAGAGGAGCATGAGTATTTTATTGTATATGAATTATGATTATCAATATGTTAGATATATGGCTTAAATACATCCATTCAAAATTTTAGTTGGTTTTAAACTAATAATTTGAGTTTTAATCAATATGTTAATTATATATGGCTTAAAAAGGACCTTTAGTTTATTTATTTTTTCCCTGATTCTTATAATATCTTCCTGATAAGGTGCGATATGATATTTATTTGACCATTTGAGGAGTCAAATGTCATTTTCTCTAATATTTATTTATTATTATTTTTTCCCTATTCGAGTATATATAAATATATAATTAGGGCAACTGAGTGTGTGCGTAGAATAGGGGGGCCCAATTGGAATTTAATAATAGGTGAGTGGGTTTCCGTGGGAACCATGGTAGTCATATGATTGTGTAGCCGTACGATTGATTCTCGTCCCACGTTCAATCCTTTCATTGAATGTGCCTTCATTTCTACGTGTATTTGGTACCGTTTGAAAGATATAATGAGATAAATAATACATGGTTAAGTAATATTACGTAATTAATAATAAATAAAAAATTATAGTTAATATAGTATTTGATTTGATTGATAGATTATAGTTTATTTGATTTGATTGATTAAATTTTATATAAACATGATAAATTATCATTTTGTGTTTTTAACAATAAATAAAATAAGAATATTATTATTTATAAGAGATAATATAGTAATGTAAATTCAATGATTTGATTGATGTAAGATAAATTATTAATGATTTGATTGATGTAAAATAAATAATTAATAGATCAATAAATAATATGACGAGAAGAACGCGAGATTGTATAAGATAAATTATACATAGATTAATAATATAGGATACCAAACGGTTTCATCCCATGATTATCAGATTATAATATATATATATATATATATATATATATATATATATATATATATTACACTAAGAAATGAGATGTCTTAAAAGTTTTCTTAAAAATGTATTCAAAGATAAATATTTTTCAATATGTATGATATTCAATTTTTTCGGTGGATCAAATATATGAAAAGAAATGTTCAATTTATTAAATATCACATGTTAACGTATCTAAATTTATGAAATCATGTAGTTAAAAGTGTTCCTCTGTATTTTAAGAAAATTTTATTATTATAAATTATTCGAATGTGTTAATTTATTGCAACAAATCTTGAACGATGATTTTTTTGCAATATATTATCGTATGCATATAGTATATATTTTGATTTAATCGTAAAAAAGTGTCTATTGCATCGTGTACTTATATATAGTGAGAGTTTTAATCTTTTGGACAACCACCGTGACCAACTATGTGAGCATCGCCTGATTTAAAAAATTGGATCATACATAGATATACATATATATAGAAATTTTCAGCTGTCCAACCAATGATGTTCAATTCGTCCCCGACCACTAAAATCTGGTAACGTGTTTTAGTGATGCGAAAAAAAAAACAATTAAAAACTGAAAACGAGGTGGGCAGGAATTATTGGGCAGTATATATGTACCTCTAATTTAATTGTATATCTCTCTGTATTGGACATTTGGTCCCCAACATTCACAATAAAAGATCAGTCTCGCAGCCCAATTATACAAACTAATATAAGAAATGCATTTAGTTTATTATATTTTCCTATGATTTAAAAAATTGGATCATATTCATGTGTATAATTGGGCTACGAGACTGATCTTTTATTGTGAATGTTGGGGTCCAATACAGAGAGCTATACAATTAAATTAGAGGCCCAAAATGGTTCTCTGTGTGTACAGGCCCAACATAAATTTACCATCCAATTGAGATAAAATACAGTTCACGACAGGGAAGCCGGAAGTGTAAGGTCATTAGATATCTCTCTTCTCTTCCAAATTTATCTTTTTGATTAGAACTGGTCATTTCGTCCATTTATAAAATATCATTATTAATGTCCTCGTGGGATAATTGAAGTGATCGAGCGTTTAAAATTTAAATTTTAGATGTCAAGTTCGAATAATTTTGTATTATGTGTCTGAGCCCTATAATCTTTTGTAAGTTTAGCTGACGTGTGACTTGTAGATTATTTGTACATATTTAGGATTGCACATCAGATAACTTGGTCTAAAAAATGATAGCTTTTCAAACTAGAAAAAATATTTTAATTTATCATTAAAAATATTGTGATTCAATATCAATGATATATTAAAATTAGAATAACAATTTTACTAAATATAATCGAAAAATAATAATATAAAAATATGAAACTCTTAATTTCAAAAATTTCCTAAATATTCTTTAATTAGCTTATGTTAACACGGAAAGATAATTGTTCATAGGATAGGGGTAAGTTTTCCCAAACACTGAAATCATATTAGGAATTGACAAAATTATTTGTTTGCATTAATAATAATAATTGATGAAAGATCCACCCGTCACTTAGAAGCCTCCCTTTGTATCTAACCATGTGAGACGCGGAAAAGCATATGCTTTGTCTCAGCAGATCTTCGGACATCTGATGAAAGGATGAAATTTTTGCAGTATGGATTTTTCTGCGTGCATGTGATTTTTGGGATTGTATTTGTAATCCCATTTCCCCGCTGATCTATTTCACGCTTGCTTGTTTTATATGTATGCACATTTTGTATTCTGCTGTTGAGTTGTAGATTGTATGGTTTTTATGCAACCATTTCCCCGTCCCTTTGTTCTATTTTGCGTTTGAGTCCCGGAGAGAGGCATTCTAGGGTTGATATCAGACACCCATTTGGCAGGTTCACCAGAGGAAGGCAATCTTGTTTGTTGAAACTTTAAGCTGCCTATTAAATAGGGTGTACCTCATTTGCTATTTGATAGGGCAATTTCGTTGTTTTAAGGAGCCTTTAGAAGTAAAAAGCATTGTGTTTGGAGCTTTTTGAAAGATTTATAGTAATGGATAAGGATAATTCTCACCATAGTAGTGAAAGCTTACTACCACCTTCGGGGAGGTATTCTGCTTTTTCACCATCTGGTAGTTTTTATAATGTGAAGTCAGAGGTATCAGGATCTTCAAATTTACCTCCTTTTGGACCAGACAATTCACTAGAAACAAGTCATTTTGTTCACGGGTCACTACCTGATTCTAGCCGTTTTAGTTATGATATAAGCCAGATGCCTGATAACCCACCTAAGAAATTGGGGCACCGACGGGCTCACTCGGAGATTCTCACCCTCCCAGATGATATAAGCTTCGATAGTGATCTTGGGGTCGTGGGCGGATTTGATGGACCATCTTTTTCTGATGATACAGAGGAGGACTTGCTCTTGATGTATCTTGATATGGATAAGTTCAATTCACATTCGGTGACTTCTGAATTCCAAGTCGGCGAAGCTTCTGCTTCTATAATAACCGAGTCACAAGTTCATTTTGCTCGGCCATCGGTATCGGCATCAGGCAGCATGTCAACCGATATTTTTGCCACTGGTTTATATGATAAGCCAAGAATCAGGCATCAGCATAGCCAGTCCATGGATGGATCGGCTACTGTCAAATCTGAGGTGCTAATGTCTGGTTCAGAAGATCTAACACTAGCTGAATCCAAGAAAGCAATGTCTGCTGCTAAGCTTGCTGAACTTGCTCTCATCGATCCAAAGCGTGCTAAGAGGTAATATTTTCAGTGCTAACACATTGATAACTTTAAAACCAAGTTAGTTCTTTTGGTCTTTAGTAGTATTTACCAAACCATTGGTTGATTTATATGTATGGCTCGACTAATTGGGGTGTTGTGATGATCTTCTATTCTATTTGTAGTTTACAATAGCAGGATGTTGAATGCATAGTAACTTTACACTTTATGCCCATTGGTTGAACGTTATTTTATATATATTTTTTTGTTTTTATAATATCCTTAAGAGTGAAGATGCAAGGAATTAATGCCATTTTGTCAAGATCCAAATATCAAGTTGTCACCTTGATTATGTTTTTTTTATGAGTAATAGAAAGCTCGTTTACTTATCGTGCATCACTTTTTTAAGTTTTTCTTTGGCGTGTTACCTTCAAATTTTCGTAGATTCCTCAATTTGAGTGGGCTTGCTTATGTGTTTCGGTAGTTTCTGAGTTTTACTTCACTGATTCTAGTATGATTTTATGGTGATTTCGTTCTTAGCGGTTGACAAGCAACTCTTCAAGATACCTTTTATGTTTTCTATTTTCAATATTTGATTCTATTTTTAAGGATCAGCAAGTTTCTTGAAAGCACCTGAACTCAACTGAGGAATGTATGCTTTGATGCTAGCTACTCGAATAATATCTATTTAGCAATGGTATCGCTGAAGAGTTTGTGTTTAGATGTTAGTTATCAAACATGATTCTTTTTCCTCGGTCATGAGTAGAAACTTGCACATAATTTTTTGACACTTGGGTGCTTTCCTTTTATCAAGCCCCTGTATCCAATATTTGGCTGAAGGTATTTGATTGGATGATGTCTTTCTACTTTCAGATTTCAGAAGATTCAGACATGTTTTTATGTATTTTTTTACCAGATAACATAAATCTATTTTAAAATTTTAAAATATTATTGTAAATACTGGTAATATTCTGTTATAGTACTTGGGCTTCTGGTAGTAAAAGCTATGTATACATCTCTATCTATTTCCAAGACATGTTTTCTATCAATCTCTCTGCATATCATTCTTTGGATTGCTCTATTGTTTGTCTCCTCCATGCATGCACAGGCACATTCTATTTTGGCCTTGATATGTTAGAAGATTTACTCCACTGACTTTGAATTCTTAATCATATCCTCTATTTCTTTCTTGTCATTATTCGAGTTTTAATTTTTGGGTAATATAAAGTGCTGAAGCAGATTTAGAATTGTTTGCCTTTTTTACTTGAATATGTGCTCTTAACCCGTCATTTATTCTCTTGCTGGTTTTACCATATCTGAACATTTAGCTGGTCTTTTTTCTTGATTGGATTATTGCGAGAGAGAGGGCACACCAGCAGGTTTTTTTAATTCTCATATGTATGTTGTGTATCTTGAACAGGATTTGGGCGAATAGGCAGTCGGCAGCAAGGTCAAAGGAACGGAAAATGAGGTATATAGGCGAGCTTGAAAGGAAAGTCCAGACCTTGCAAACGGAAGCAACTTCCTTGTCTGCACAGTTGACCTTGTTGCAGGTTCGTGTAAACCTTTAATTGTAGTGATAATAATTGTCATTGTTGGATGGCTTTCCATAAACAACACTTGCCCTCCATCCATCCTTAGGCAAAAGCACTAGAGAAAATCATGCATATCTTCCAAAAGGCTTACAAGTATAAAGCTCCTCAGGGTCCTTTGGGGAAAGTAAAGTGAACTTAGTTGAATAAAATGAAATGCGAAAAAGGATGAAAACAGAAACCTAGTAAAATGAAGATTTTTTTGTATTTATTTGCTAGTTTTTGGGGTTGGATTGAGGTTCTTCACTTTTTGCACTGCAAACTGGACTAAGAAATTACAGGCCCCGTCTCTGTGTACGTGACTATTGGTATATAGGCATTTGATTTTGTTCAGGAAACAGGACGAACATGATTTGGCTTTGCTAAGATAACAAAAAGGCATGGTTTATGGGCTCAAATGTTGTATGCCCTATGCAATTGTCACATAATTATCTATTTCTTCTTTCTCAACTACTTCCATAGCTTTTAGCTGCATCGAACCAAGATTGAGACAGCTTTGTGTGACTTCGTCCTTTTCTTTTTAACCAACAGAGAGATACAAACGGTATTACCGCTGAGAACAGTGAACTCAAACTTCGGTTGCAAACATCGGAACAACAAGTACACTTGCAAGATGGTAAGACTGCTTTGTTGGCAGTAACTTTCAGTCACTTTTTTCTGTTTACTTCCTAGTGAATAGTCATTGGGGAATACCGGAACAATTAACTAGAATGATGTGAACTTATACTGGATTTGACATTATAGTGTTGGTGCTGCCCTTGATTGATAATTAAGTGGATTAACTAGTGCCATTTGCTGCCATTTCAAAAAAGAAATAGAGATTAGTATCATTTCGTTATTCTTTAATTCTCTCAAATGAGATAGGATTAGAGCGGCATTCCAACTTCCATTGAATTCTGAAATAAAACTTTACATTTTTATGAAAGGGTATCTTTATCATCACATTGGGTGAGTTTTTTCCTAATTATCGTGACATATTTTTAACATAGCTTAATATTTATTATCGATATATTACCTAAATTTAACACAAATTTCTTCGTCACCGCGCATTTTATCCTCCTCTCCCGCAACATCACTGAATAATAATCAAATTACAAGTTTTAGTGCCTAATAAATAATATCCTAATCCTGAATTTGTTAGCTCAAAACTCAATGTAAATAACTGAAGCGGGGAGGGTGAAATTTTCGTACACAGATTTCCTTCAGCTTCATTTAAGTTATGTTATTATCATCTTTGATTCTCTTGTGGAAAACATTTTGTGTTCGTTCAAGAAAATTAATGAAAACACTGGAAACTAATTCACATGCTTTTTTTTTTTTGCGAGTTGCACGTCTATTACTTGATATTCTTGTTAGTTACTCCTGTATAATAATACTAATAATAATTATTATTATTATGTTTTAAACAGTTATACCATTATTTCATGCAAGAGGAACATGTGATATAATTTCACTTTCATTCATCTGGCCTTCTTATTTCATATCAAAAGCTTTAAATCTGATTTTCCTTCTGTTTAAACCAGCTTTGAATGATGCACTAAAGGAAGAGATCCAGCATCTGAAAATGCTGACAGGTCAAACAATTTTAAATGGTGGAGCGAAAATGAATTTCCCTGCGTCCTATGGCACGAACCAGCAATATTACTCCAACAACCATGCGGCGCATGCATTGTTAACAGCTCAACAATTGCAGCAGCTCCAGATACAACAGGGTCAGAAACAGCCACACCTGACTCAGCAGGTGCAGCCCTCGATGCAGCAGGAACTGCAGCAGCTGAGAAATTCTGTGCCATCTCTGCATAAAGACCTTGCTCCCAATGCATTGTCGAAGGACTAGAAGTGGTGAATGTGCATATTGTTTTTTCGATGTTGAAGATCTGTACATGCATGAAATATTGTTTATCACAAAGCTTGGAAACTCTTGGTCAGTATGTTTAGGCATTGTATTAACGTGATGTGTGATTTCTTGTCCTGGTAGTGAATTACTTGTTACTGTATTTGTTCAGTTGCTGCCTCTGGAGCATTCGGCTCCTTGGTTTAGTCAGTTGCTTTAGTATTACTAATTGATACTTCAGTTTGTTGTTGTTTCTGTGTTTTGGTGAGTTACAAGTATTCTTTTTATTCATTTCAGTGAATAGTTGTGTAAAATAGTCATCTGAAGTATTGCATATGATTTTTTATTTGCTTAAGCCAGACCTACAGAGTGAGTTGACACATTATTTTCTCCAAATATTAATTTAATGGAAAATTCTGAAATATCATTATTAATATAATTTGGATGAATTTGAAATTCAATCTCTGAATGTGAGCAACTACGATAAGACTTTAAATGAATCCAAATTTGATGTCATTCGATTATATTTAAAATATATTCTTAAATCAAATGTCTTTACGTGAATTAAATTTCATAAATTCAAATACAACTGTAGGTCTGTTTGATTCTTATCAGAATTGGGTGTAAATACTGTTCCAGGGACAATATTTGGTGGTAAGAAAAGATGAGCGTCAAGAATTTTAGGAAACCAAAGAAAAATCAAATCAAACTAAGGTAGATTTTGCAATTTTATGTTTTCTCATAAAAAAATCATATTTATTCTGTAGTTTTACAGAATCAAAGAACATTTTGATACTCATATAACTACAGCATGGCAAGGAGACAAGATTCTGACTCCAATATTATCACATGACTGTGTAGCCAGGTCCTCCGCCACCTTCTGGCACCGTCCACTCAATATTTTGCTTTGGATCTTTAATATCACAAGCCTGAAAAAGGATGAAAACTCCCGGCTCATTTATGTTCACTACAAAGAAATGTAAGAAAAAAAACAAATGTCCCCATCTCCTAAGGGCCTTGATCAAATGAATCGGAACAGGTATAATCACCATGGTAGTTGCATGAGAATGTTCTTCTCATATGTTACCAGAGTCATATTGGCTCTACATGTCCACTTATTAGACCAATTATTTGAATTTGGCACTCCTACCAAGTACATTCTCCATGCAAGCTCCTCACTTAGAATCAATGAATTTGCACAGACCAAACATTGGTGGAGTAATCTCAAAAAAAAAATAAACATTGGTGTAGGAGTGAGATCGGTACAAACTAGGCCTTGTAGGCTTCTAACTATTAGGGGGTTGGCAATCTTATGATTCCCAAACCGATTCACATGAAAACGTGTGATGACATTGAAGTTCCAAAACGACCAGTGCTTTACGTTGTAGTATACGATCAAAATACTAAGTTTTAGAACGCTCCCTCAAGTTCTTTGAAACTAAACGTCCATTTTGAATCCTTTCTTTAACTATCTTTTTCTGGTTTTGTGGGGTCAAGTTATTGCATCAATACATTTCAATTACTTTTTTCATGCCAAGTTCATCATTGAAGAAAAGCAAGTAATCATATAGTTTGTACCTTGCAATGCAAGCAATTCTGTGCATTGATTTGCAGTTTTAACTGACCACTTTCATCTGCAATGTACCTATATGGATCATAGAAGTAATTCCGTGACGATGAAAAACTTTTATCTTATACAAAATATAAAAACCATACTTACTCATAAACGCGTGCAGGGCAGTATCTGGATTCAGGTCCAGCATAGGTTGGTAAATTTACAAGTTCGGGGATTTTTGGATCACGCACACGAAGGTGAGCAGGTTGGTCATGATCATGATTTGTATTGCTCCTAATTGAAAATGAAACATAGCATTTAGCAATGAAAAATGGAAGGCCTACAGGAAAAGATCAAATGACAGATTCTTTTCATGGCTTTTCCAAGGATTCCCGATGAATATAAACGTCTAGATAAACTTGAATAGAGAAAGTACCTGTACAAAGAGGTTGTTATGTCAAATGATACAGCACCATCGGGTTTTGGGTAATCGATTGGTGCCCACAACCGTGCTTCCTGAAAATTTTGTTCACAAGCAACCAGCAAGAAAGAATATTCATATTTTCATTTCAGCAAATAATAATGTAACCGATCAATAAACTGCTAAACCGATACTTTATGTAGATAGAAACTCGCCATCAGATAGTGCAATAATAAATGTGTGACTATATTGCAGAAAGTTCTTACCTCAGTTGCTTCGTGGTCAGGTTTTCCATGTTTCAGTGTCCAAGGAGATTTTCCTTTCATTACGTAGCTGCCAAAGGCAAATTAAGTTGGTTGTTTATAATCCAAATAACAGAGATACGTTTCTGCACAAATTAGAGATAATCTTACTGTTCTATGGCACTTAGAGCCAAACCTGGAAAGAGTCCATACTCAAATGCCTGCAATACACACAAGAAAATTCTAGTTTTTTTCTTTCTTTTTTTTTTTTTTTTGGAGAAACCAAACATGCAGTAATATATTATGACACGATAAAATTATGCCACAAAGTTCCTTTTTTCTGGAAAAAAAGACAAACAAACTTGTTCGTTTGGGGGGTGGAACATTATTTACACAAAACACTTTAATAGTCCCGTGAAAATGAGCTTCATGACCTGTACATCTGTGATAAGATTGAAATCATGGAAATACATTTTGTTTCTCACGTAATAGAACCATCAACCTAGTTACTGTTTAATAAAAACACTTAACTGGACGATAGTTTCTTGCAGTATGAAGTTCCTTCCATACCCATGAATTTCTTAAACTGCTCCAGAAGGCATCTAAAGATGAATCTTCGCAGAGTGCACCAAAAACGGATTCAGCAGCAAGCATTCCTGAGACAGAAAGTGAATGGACATGCTGTCATTTATGAACAGAAATATATGATAAAATTTTTTTATCCAGCCAGATACCTTAAAATATTACCTTGACATATCCAATCTGCGTTGCTATACATATATCCTTAAAATATTTAAAACCACCAACTTCACACACTTTATAGTTATTGTTCATTTACATTAAAAAATCTTTACAAAAATTAAATCCATTCAAACGTAAAGAGTGTGCCCATCTCAAGAATAGTGTGTTGATTAACTATGCTTGTTCCATGAAACCAATCCTATTCTAAGTCAAAAAACTTATTGCCTTAAACATCAACCACTTGATCCGCTCACAAATATGGTGCTTGTACATCTAGTCTCACTACACGATATTTTTTAACAAACCCCTTGATTCTTGATTTGAAGAAAGTTTAATTTTTCATTTGGCCAAGAACAACCCCAGATGAGGGTTTCTCCTACTAAAGGCTCCAGGATATTTCTCCACTGATAAGTGCCAAATCATATACATGTTACTTAAAATGTAAGAAATTTTGTTTACTTAAACCAAAGTAAAGTTAATTTATACGTAAAGAACATTAGACAACACAATGCATGTCTCGACGAGCAACACCGCAAACATTCTATTGTTCCGCAATTATCATCAGCATTGAAGACAGTATTAGAAATATTGACGTAACCAAACATCATATGCTTTTCTCGTGTGTTTCAAATTCACTGCCAAATATCGAGTAAATATTAATGGAAAAATTTTAAATAATAATATGTTCAGTAACCAGTACCTGATTTCATTGCAGTGTGAGACCCTTTAATTTTTGGTACATTTAGAAAACCGGCAGAACATCCAATGATTGCTCCACCAGGAAACACTGGATATGGGAGGGACTGCAATTTGACTAACATAAAATTCTAATTGTATAAGGTCTAAGGAATCGATAATTTGCTGGAACATTACGGAAATGAATAACTAGGAAAAGCACTGGAATTCTACTTCTTTTCTATATTCTCACGATATCAAAAGTTTAAAATGTTTTAAGAAAAAAACAATTCTCATACACCTGATATCCGCCTTCATTTAAAGTGCGAGCACCATACTCGAGGACTGTACCTCCCTCAAGAAGAGGTCTGATGGCTGGGTGCTGCTTAAATTTCTGAAATAAAAATTACAGAAAATAAAAATCAAGATTGATATTTCCTGGCATGAAACGTTCTCTTATGCTGTGAGGGATTACAAGAAAAGAATTTTAAACTCCTTCAATTCTGATAAATTCAATAAGAAAAATTCAGAGAGCCAGGGCCGTGATAAAAATCATCCAGAGGGTAGAAGAAAACAGTGAAGCAATAACAAGCAAACTGAAACCATTAATTGTTCACCAAAAATACCTGGAACTCTTCATATGGACTTAAGAACGGATTGTGATAGTTCAACGCAACCACCAAACCAATAGCCACCTGTAAAGTGGAAAAAATGAAACCACATTCCAAATTCAACTAAGGTATATGATAATAGATGGTTGGCAGGCCCCATGTGCAAAATATATATTGAAACATAAGTTGAGACAGAAGATACACAATTCATGTTAAACAAGCAGGACAGGGCGTATGAGAAAATTTACCCTTTCCGTAGCTAACTTGGAAATGAGAAGGTTGGAAACTAACTAGCAACTAAGTCGGTTTCACTTGTTATAAAATTTAAAAGTTTCAACCGCGGCGCGTATTTTGATATTAAAATTTTTTGCAATTTAAATCTTAGTAAGAATGCAAAACATTTTGCATGGAGTTTATTGTCGGTTCTAGTGATGATATCCATCCAACAACCCGATTCATTTAAAATGAAAACAACAAAAGCCTAAATAGTCAGATGATAATTATTTCTATCAGAGATCAGAGATGAACTTTCTTTTAGGCAAATTAAATTTACTATCCAAGACATGTGCTTGAACTGGCAGAGCACATATATCTAGAAGCCAAGTAAGTATTTCAACTGATGTTCATTTAGAGCATAATTTTTCTGGTGTCACGATCACAGGTGCCTTCCTATTATCCAATACACATAATATTGGAATTACCTGCCTATCCTTCATATGATACAAAAACGAGCCCCCGTAAGTCTTGTGGTCAAGTGGCCAGCCTATGGTGTGAAGCACGGCCCCAGCATCATGCTTGTCTGCACTAATTTCCCAAACCTGCCCATACATTATTTGAGGAACAAGTTCGGCTTTTGAAAATCCAAATACCAGGAAAGATTAAGAAACAATTTTTATTTCCATTCTTACCCAATAAGAATGCTTTGCTCAAAATTAAAATAGAAAATGAGTGTAAAGATGTGGGATTCTGTAAATCACCTCTTTGAGTCCTAAAGCATAAGTTTGATGCTGCCCTTGTCCTTTCTCTCGCAAATTGTACTTTTTAATTATTTTCTGAGCATAAATCATATAAGAACACATTGTTACATGATTGAGACCCTTCCAAGGGATTTTTGAATACCATCAAGAAGACATTAGTTAATTTTCTGAAAACCTCAGATAGAGATCCTCGGCAACCTTCTGCAAACAGTGTCAAGCGGCCTATATATTACCATAGCAAAGTCAATCAACAGAAGTAAGATGTGGAACCTAAAGAAAAGGTATAATCTTGTTTCTTTATCTCAAACAGACACATTTGTATATTGATAGGTCATAATACTTGCCCTTCAGTTCAACGCCAGGCTGAAAATTATCCTTTTTAGAGCCATTTTTAGCCACTCCCATATCATTTGTCGCAATGCCAATTACCTTGTCATTTGTGTCGTATAATATCTGAAAGTAAATGATAAATAAGAAAACATTTACATCAGGAAATGATCCCAAAAAAAAAAAGACATTCACCTCACTAGCAGCAAAGCCTGGGTATATCTCAACTCCTAATTCTTCAGCCTTCAGTCCCAGCCACCTTACCAACTTACTCAAACTGAAAAGTAGCTTAAGCATTAATAAATGTGGGTATAAATGGCAACTGCATGTATACCAAGCTCGTCTGTAAATAGATATGAATATGTTGATATAGTTATACTTTAAAAGCATTCTTTATTCCTCAAGCAGAAAGAAGCACTTTCAATTATTCAGCTTCACAGTTTGAGTTGTCACCATAACAAGAATATCAAGGAACTTAAACATAAGAAAAGAAGTAATTTTACCAGTTAAAAGAGGGGGGGGGGGGGTGGCTATTCTTGGGGAAAAAAACTCCAAGTGGGAGGAATCACAGGATTCCACCGAGTCAGAACATAACAAACAAGGTAACAAAGGAGAAAACTGTAGAATGCTTTCAAAATATTTTCCTCAAAAGTGGCCTCAACGGTTGAGTCTCGTTTACATAATTGTGCCATCAAAAGATATGAAAAACTCTATAAAAGTACCTTATAACATAATTTCCTTGGTTATTAAAAGGAGATGGCAAGGAAAAAGCACGAGTCTTGGAAAGTAACCAAAACTTATCAGAAGACACAGGTACATGGATAGGTGCCTGCAATAACATTAACCAGTAAGACACAAACTAGAGTATCAGGTATGCTAATAAGAATTATTAAGAACGAAAAAGTGGAGTATAAAGCACAAGCAATCATAGATGAAAAACATCATTTGTAGCAATCATAGATGGAGAACACATTTCTAACTTCAAATATTTGAACTTTGATCATACACTGTTAGCGTTTTAAAGTTAGCTAGTCTAGAACACTATTTTGAAATATCAAGCCATAATATTTGTAATAGATTCAATGGTTTTGGGGTATGTTGCTTGGTTGTTTATGAAAGAGGAGGGAAGAACACACATCATAATGGATGATGTTAATCATCCAAACCAGAGTTCATTGCATCGGTATTTACCACCTCACTACTGGAAAGGGAAATGGAGAGAATCCTCGATCACAAAACTTTGGTGTCAGAAAATAACCAAGAACATTCAATGCAAAAGCTTCTAAGGTTTCATTCTTGAATATTTGCTGAGTCAACATAAACCAATTGTAATGTTCAGGTAACAATTCTTTCAGTACTCCCGATCATCTAGTCCGACCACCTTCCAAGTTCCAAACTATGTGCGTAAGGGTTTTACACAACCCACTCTTATCAAGGTATGTTTAATACAATGGTTGTCATTTCCGGAACGACGACATGATTGATTGAGATATTCATCGAAATAGCAAAACACAAGCTCTGGGTAAATTCTCTCAAAAGGAAATTTTACATATACTATGAAAACTGAAACTGAAAGTTGCGTTTAGAAGATATGTTTGATCTTTAGAGGGCACACACACAAAACCAAATACAAACCTCTTCCTGTTTCCATTTTGGAAGTAGCTCATTCAATGCCCGAGGCTCAAAAACATTCCCTGATAGTATATGAGCACCTAAAGACCAAACCACAAACAATGGTCACAGTTAAGTTGTTTAGAAAAATCAACATGCTGAACCAGAACATGTCACAAAGAGTAGGCATATTGATAAAGAATGAAGCTGATGTGAGTATGGACACATAAGCTGTAGTTTTAAAAAAAACACTTGAATAAGTCCAGCTTTTCAAAGTGCTTTTATTAATAAAAAAACAGCAACAGTTTTGATGTTTATATAAATTTTGAAAGGTGATTTTGTTTTTATTTTTAAATAGATGTGGAAGCAGAAGCTAGAAAGCCAAAAATTACAGCTTTTAAAAAGTTAAATGCTTTTTTAAAACAACTTATATAACCAAACATTACATTTTTCAACATAAGCACCTTTATAAAAATAAAAAAATAAAAAAAAATAAACGTGCAGCTTCTACAATCAAAAGCACTCTGAGCAGATGAGAGAATTCAAGAAGGGAACTTGTAGTCCATTCTTCAAATCCATTCCCAAACACAAGTAAACGCTCGAAAGAAGAAGGCAAGACCGTTGGACACTTTATATAGACACAGAAACAGTCCCTGTTGTTAACGATCATCAAATTTTAATCCTACACACTATCTCCACATTAATACACTTGATAAAGCGTTCATAATACCAAGCTCAGCTCTCTTGATTAAAAAATTCAAATATTACAGTTAAAAAATTTCATACAAATGTAGATCACACAGAATATACTGGCTCTGCCTTTATCTAATTCGAACTGAATAGCTTCGTTTGCATATGCATATAATGAAATATTAAATTTGGCAGCTTAAAAAGAGAAGCAAAGACATACCAACTTCAGCTCCCTTCTCCACAACGCACACAGATAAATCAACATCCTTTTCTTTGCATAGGTGCTTCAATCTTATAGCTGCAGACAACCCAGCAGGTCCTGCGCCTACAATCACCACATCATAATTTAAAGATTCTCTGCACACCGATTCACCACTGAAACTCCTCACTGAACCAACAAAACTCTGAGGCCTCCAAAAACCAATACCGTAACGACAAAGTTCTCTAATTTTTGACGGGATTTTGGGGAACGCAGATGAGAAAAACCCATTTCTATTATGATCTAAAAGTTCGGTCTTTGCCGAATTTACAGAATGCCAACATGAATAAAGAACCTTGGGTTGCGCATACAAAGAGTGGAGGTTGCTATGTTCCAAAATAATGCGCAGTGGTGGAAAATGAATCGTAAAGGAGAAAAATTTTCTGCAAGATGATTTGGATTTGGAAGAGGAGGAGACAAGCTTGAGCATGATTTTGCACTGGTAGGAAGAAGCGAAAACTGGAAGATGTGAAATTATATTTGATTATGTATTTCAATTGAGAGTTGATATTATGTTATCAACATTCCTTTTTTTTTTTTTTTTTTTATTTTAAGCGTAAAATATGTGTTTAATTTATTAAAAATGGAATATAAATATCAATTTTTACTTCAATTTTTAAAATTTCCAGGCTTCGTTTGGTACCGTTATTAATAATCTATGTATAAAATTATCATGTCTAATCACACGTTCTTCTCGTCATATTATTTATCCATCTATTAATTATAATTTTACATCAATCAAATCATTAATTATTTATCTTATCCAGGCTTCGTTTGGTACCGTTATTAATAATCTATGTATAAAATTATCATGTCTAATCACACGTTCTTCTCGTCATATTATTTATCCATCTATTAATTATAATTTTACATCAATCAAATCATTAATTATTTATCTTACATCAATCAAATCATTGAATTGAAATTAATATATTACCCCTTATAAATAATATTATTTATATATTTTTATTATTATTAAAAAGATAATATGATAATTTATCATTTTTATATAAAATTTAATCAATCAAATCAAATAAACTATAATATATCAATCAAATCAAATATCAACTATCATTTTTTATTTATTTTTTATTACATTACATTACTTATCTATATATTATTTATCCCATCACCCGTACCAAACTGAGCCCCAAAGTATTATTAATCTACTGATATATATTTATCTAATCCTCATAATTTTTGTTATTTTTAAAATAATTATTTTCAATTTTTACTAAAAAATATTTAAAAAATTAAATATAGATAGAGAAATGATAGAATTTTAAAATATAGAAAAGGATAAGATTGAAGATTAAAATAAGATTTGATTGTATTTTTTTAAAGTAATTAAAGTTGGGCTAATTGCATTAATCTTCCCCATAAAAAGTCTAAAAATCATAAAATCCTCTAAGAAATATTAATAGGCTAATGCATCCCTTAGTTTTTTAAAATGTAGCACATTTCATCCCTATGTTATACAAACTCGGACACATTTATATCCTCTCATAGGGGTTTTTATGCTAATTTTTTTAAAACATAGGGTCTAACATGCTATTAATTTTACACAGGGTTTTTTTATGTCTTTTAGACTTTTCACAGGGGGTGTGAATGCAATTAGCCCAATTAAAGTTTCACCAAATTAGACCGCAAATTAGTTGATAAAGTTATGGAATGTAATTTAATTGAAACCAGTATTTATTGCACGCATTGCGTGCTAAACAATTCGTTTTTTAATAATAAAATTATGTTCTAATTAAAATTGTCAAATAAATTGATTGTATTATATATTAAATACAAAAATTGGGAAAAAAAATAATTAAATAAAAAAAAAGAAATTGAGATAGTGGAGGAAAACGTTTTAAGGTGTGTGTGTGTGTTTTTTTTATAAAAAAAAATTTATATTTTGTGGGCATGTCTCTTACATAATAATAGTAATAAATAAGTAAAATTATTTATTCTTTAACCAATTTATTATCTGATTATATTAATTTAATAGCATGCTCAAGCAAACATGATATATTTTTGTCTCAAATTATGAAAATTCATAATATAACCTAAATTTAATTGAAAATTAATCGTTTGAAACTAAATTCTTGTATTTCTTAAAATAAAATTTACCAGGAAATCGATTTGACCCGAAAATTATAATTTAGTTTTTTAAATATAATTATAATAAATATTAATAGTAAGTTTCATAATATTTTATTTTAATAAAATCTAATTAAATTAATTTATATAAAATATCATCTAATTATTCCAAAATTAAATATAGTTAGGAATAAAATATATATTTCCTTCTTGGGTTTGTCCTATGAAAAATATAGTGGAATGAATTAAATTTGATAGTTAGTTTCACAATTACTCGAGTTTTTCCATTACAACTAATATTAAAAAAAAATTCCCCATCAAACCAATCATCGTAACATTGTAATTTATAATATAACAAAAGAAAGTAATAATCTAATGACATGAAAAACAAAGAACAAATTATAATTTAAGGTTGAATACACAGAGAGTATAATGCCATATTTCCTCTAACAATGATCACCAATCATACAAGATTGGATCAAATTCATACATGTAACTAAATTTGCAGAGGATAAGGAAGAGTTGTAATATGGTTGTGAGCCACAGTTCCAATCCACAACTTCCCATTTACCTCTTTCACTTCGCTCACCAACTTCATCACAGCACCTTCCTTGTCTTCAAGAACATCCAGAATGTCCCCTTCATCGTTCAGCTTTGATATCACAGTATACATTCTCATCCCCGCCATTCTAGCCAGATATCTCATCGGGATCGGTAGCCGGAAGTACACGCTTCTCAGCCATGGGTTGTGGACGAGAATCTCTTGTGCACGAGTCCTGCAGCAGTCTATCGCCACCCAAAAATCTCCCTTGTCGTTTATTCTCACGTTGTCTGGGAATCCCGGTAGATTTGCAACAAGTTGTGTCGTGCCCGTTTTCGGACCCTTTAAGAAGTATTTCATGATCCTGTGACATGGTTAGGAATCCGATCACATCATGTTTATGTAGTATGTATAAGGCCACACAGGTCTTGATAATATAATAACAGAGTACTCTGCTTGCCTGCAATTTGTAGTCTCCGTGTAGAGTAGAAAAGATTGGTCTTTTGAGAATTGGACTCCATTAGGAAATGCTAATCCTTCCAACACAACATGTGTTGTTTTTGTTGGAGGGTCATATCTAAGAAGTCTCCCACTTGCTTCCCCTTCCAACAAGATGAAGAAATGGTTCCTGCATTCAAGATTTTGTTTTGTAATTACTTGCCAAAATTGAGGTACCAAATCAGTTTAAACATCTTAATCATACTAGGATCTTACACCCTATTGTACTTCTTGCTAGTATCCGTGAAAAAGATGGATCCATTGCTATGAATATCAAGGTCGTTGGCAAAAAGAATAGGCGTGCCATCGTCGACCTGCGTCGCCAAAGGCGTGGCCAGGCCTCCTTCGGGACCTACCACTAGTAGGCCATAATAAGCATCAGCAATATACAGGTCTCCGCTTTTAGCGTCGAACCTCAGGCCAAGAGGTCGCCCGCAATCTGACTCGGACTTCCATTGCTTTGCTGTAGTTGAATCGACACCTTTTGCACATAGTTTCTCAGACCTGCGACATGCAGAGTTGCATAAAATGGTTACTTAATTAATTAACTCTATCCATGCTTTTTGTGCTTATATATATTTGGTGCAAAAATGAACTTACCAATTAGGTGTAACTAGTGCAAATGTTTCCCACCCAACATCTTCCCCCATCCACCTAACCACACGCCCATCAGCTAGTCCAGCATATGGACCACGACCCCGAGAATCAAATTCCAACGACTCCGGCCCGAAAACCTCATCCTTAAACTCCAATATCCCTAGTCCAAGCCGGCTCCGGTTATCCCCCGGCCAACTCTCCATGACTTGGTGGTAACGTGCGATGTCGTTCTTTACCGGCCTAAAGTCTTTTCCCCCGACGGGACTCAACCCGAACGGGTCCATAACCATAAAGCTTAATGCCAACACAAATAGCACAAGATATGGATGCTGCAATAGAATCCCATCTTTTATTTGCAATGTTCTTGTCTCCATTTGGGATGAAGGAAAGTAAGTGTGTTTTGTGCCACTGTTTTGCGGCAATTCATGTCGAGCAATGTTGTGAAATGGTAATATAGGATTTGGACTCTTTAAATTCATGTGAGAATCGTGAGACATTTTGTGGTTTGGGAGTAGATTCTTCATGGATTTGGTGTTTATTTGTTTTTGTTGATAATTTGACATAGGACGTGACAAAAATATACATTTATTATAACTTTGAGGGTGACCAACTAGGGATGGCAACTGGCAAGGAGATGGACTCATCTCGCTTAAAAAAAAAAAGAAAAGAAACTTATTTTTCTCTATTTAAAACCCGTGGTCCAATTCAAATTGAGTCACTTAATTTATCTTTTCTCAATTTAATTAGAGAAAGTAAATAACTTATTCTAAAAAATTCAGGTAAAATGATAAAAATATTGAAATTTGATTCTATTTATTATTTTTACAAAATTAAATTACTCTTTTTTCGGAAAAAAAAATTAATTAATTAAAATATTCCCTTTACTTTGATGTTGGCATTTCTGGATTAAAGTCTGAATGGGTTCTCAACTTTGCGTGAGGAACCCAACTTATGTTTGATAAATCAAAGAAACACAGCCTACCATATTGCAATCTCACGCACGAATCCAACCAAGAATTTGGTGCCTGTAACGATCCCAACTTGGCAATTTCATTTCAGTGATCGGAACCCTAATATCAAAATTCAGTTTTTTTTTCCCCAGCTGGATTAAGGTTTAGTCTCGCAATTCGGTCTCTGTTCCTCTTTTTCTTTTTTCTTTTTTTTTTATCATGTGATTGTTTCTGTGATCAATTTATTTCTTTGCAATTTCGTTGTTTGGGCCTGTGAATTTTGCCATTTTTTCCACGCAGATCATTTATGGGTTTGTGTAGGGCATGTTATGTTGCTTTCCTTGGGTTCAGGTGTTGTGCTCGAATCTTGTATGTGAATGATTGGATTTTTAGTATCTCCATTGAGAGTGAAGAGGTTAATGAATGTTTATAAGATTATGCAATCATTGTTAAGTTCAAGTGACCATTAGTCTTGAATTTGATTATAATGGTGTATAAATTTGTGAAAAGTTTTTATTCTATTTTTCCCCCCCTTTTTTTGGTTCGTGGTATGCACGTCTGTTGTTGGATTGATGTTCTTGAAAAATTATATTTGTGCATTCTTTCTGTAGCTGCCCACTTTTTGATTTCTCCCTCCATAACAATTTGCTGACAGGTGATTTATCTTAGCATGGGATATTCTGAAAAGAACCAGGATCAGGAATGGATTGAGAGAGTTAAATCAGAAGGCGCTATCCCTCTTCTCGAGCCAGATAACTGTTCTAATGGCTGGGCTTCTCCTCCTGGAGATGTTTTCTTGGTTAGAGGACCAGAATACCTGAAGACGAAGGCTAAGATCCCTGGTGGGGATTATTTGCTGAAGCCTATAGGTTTTGACTGGATCAAAGGAACGGCAAAAGTTGCTGAGCTGTTGAGCAATCCCAAAAATCGCATTAGGAGAATTCTTGATGAGGAGTTTGCAAAGGGTAATAAGCCTTTTGTCTGGGCTTTCAATTTACAAGTCTCGAGTAAAGACAACTATAGCGCTGTTGCATATTTCGTGGACAGTGAACCTAGACTAGAAGACTCACTAATTACCCGATTCATTAACGGTGATGATGGATTCAGAAATTCAAGATTAAAATTGATAGCGAATATTGTCCAAGGCCCTTGGATTGTGAGAAAAGCTGTTGGTGAGCAGGCTATCTGCATTATTGGTCGGGCTCTTACTTGCAAGTATAGTACTGGAGAGAACTTCATGGAAGTTGACATTGATATCGGGTCTTCAATGGTTGCAAATGCAATTGTTCATCTAGCATTTGGGTACTTGACCACCCTTACAGTTGATTTAGCTTTCCTTATTGAAGGTCAAACCGAATCAGAGCTCCCAGAGCGAATCTTAGGAGCTGTAAGATTCTCTGAGCTGAATACTGTATCAGCCAGGTCAGTTGAACTGCCTCCTGAAGGAAGCACGTGGAATTTGCAGTCATCTCTGCCTACCAGTTTCTGGAAATCAGTTGGGCAGGGATTTTCACAACTTCTGAATCCTAGTGGTCAAGGGAGTGATTCCAATTCAAGTGCATCGTATGTCAATGGGGTCATTGATCATGACAAAAATAGTGAAGATCTGAAGAAACAATAGGTACAAATCTTCAATCTCTCAAGTAGATTACCTTCATAGGTCATATACTTCTGAATCCGTGTTGGGTGATTACCCTTGTAAAATTTTGATCACTGTGGCATAGTTCATGTAGTTAGTCCTTTTTGGATGAGTTTCCCTCGTTTTCATATGTTTTTGATTGGCTATTGTTGTCGAGGTGCCTACCAGGATTAATGCTGATCATCTTTCCTTTTTAACCAAATGATGTTGTATAGCACTTGAATCCTGGGAAACTGCGTGTCTATGTGCTTTTTTGGTGC
Organism: Henckelia pumila; assembly: GCF_033568475.1. Lineage (NCBI taxonomy): Eukaryota > Viridiplantae > Streptophyta > Magnoliopsida > Lamiales > Gesneriaceae > Henckelia > Henckelia pumila. Next base: position 87,103,421 of record NC_133120.1, read on the forward strand.
CGACGAATCAGGTCTACAAGGAATTCCATGATAACACATTATATATCATTTTGAGAAATTTTTTTGGAGCGAATTAAGAATGAATGTGCCTGAATGACTTCTTATTGCTAGCAATGCTTTCAGTTATTTGGATTTGAATAATGAAAATGCATTTCTTTTTCCACCACGACCTTCAAAATAACTACTGCTATTCTTGGCCACTGTCTTCTATTCTGTCAGTATCTTGACGTATATGCCATCCATGAAGCTGATGCTAGATGCTACATAAACTCTTCTGTTGCTGCTATTCTTGCAACTATGGATTCTGACATCAAAATGTCTAACTTCTTGTAAACTATTTGTATGCATGCTAAATATTTGAAGTCATCTTGATGTGTCAGTATACTTTATATGGTAAATTAACAATGGCCAATTATTTTGACAGGTGCAGATTGGATTTCTTTCATTAAACACCGGGTGAAATGAAGTATTTGAGCTGGATGGTCCTCGGTGCTATTTAATCCTCTTTTGTGCTTTGCTTCTTCCTTTTTCCTATTCGTTGCTGTATATGATATAGAAACGCACTGCCGGGGCTGTTAAAAGTTCATTCGTTTAGCATTTGACACCAGCTTTAACTTTGATTACACTATGATTCAGAATTCTTTCATCCGTCAATAGAAATAACCTTTTGCTTCTTTGGAGAATAATTGCACGATCAATGTTTTTTGTGCACCTAGTCGTAGCAGCGATTGTCATAAGCTTGTACAGTATAATGATCGAATCGGAACAAACTAAAATTGATATAAAAACCAACTTCATGGATTCTAACTCAAAACAGTTTAGCAATAATTGGAAGGGAGATTTTTGGGTTACATTATTCGCACGAAGCATCGACTTTATTCCATATGTATCTTGTTTAATTAGTTGCCTCTGTGCCAGTAACATTTATGACACAATTTTAAAATTTTTAATTTTATTTTATTAATATAGAATCGGCGACAGTTCTTAACGTACGCAATATCTACATTTAAATCACCTTTGAATGTGTTTATGCTTTCCATCATATTCAAGGCATGTTATTTAGCTTATTGGTGTGGAAACCTCTGCTAATCAAACGATGGAAACGCATCAAAACCAACTAATATGTATGTATTATATATATATATCAAAATTCAGCAATTTCATAAACCAACCAAAATTTCAGAAACAAACAAACAAACAAAACCAACACTAATAAAATCTCGACAAAAATTCACCTAACTCAACCATAAAAATCTAATCTAATGTAAGTAACAAACATCAAAAAAATAAATGCATGAGTCCCTTAGTAAGCGGGACTACATGCTACCTCCATGTAGTGGTATATATTTTTCTTTGCGAATGATAGATCTTTAATGGTGGGCAAGCAGTCGTTTGTCAAGATGGCGAATCCGATGCAACAGCCTGCTCCATCAGTCATGAACCCATTGCTGATGTTTTGTGGAACGAACTCCCTTTCTGCTTCTGAAGTATTACTTGCATCAGAAACATGTGGTTTTTTTGGATTGCATGAATCATATAACACCGTGTCTATCGAACATGTCGAGGGGCGGGTGTGATGGAACGGTGATGGTGATGGTGTTGGAACATCAGGAGATGGTGATGGTGATGGAGATGGGGTTGGAACATCAGGAGATGGTGATGGAGATGGCGGTGATGGTGATGGTGTTGGGGTTGAAACATCAGGAGATGGAGCCGGTGATGGAGATGGCGGTAATGGTGATGGGGTTGGAACATCAGGAGATGGAGCTGGTGATGGAGATGGCGGTGATGGTGTTGGAACATCAGGAGATGGAGATGGCGGTGATGGTGCTGGGGGTGGAACATCAGGAGATGGAGCCGGTGATGGAGATGGCGGTGATGGTGTTGGGGTTGGAACATCGGGAGCTGGTGTTGGAGATGGCGGTGATGGTGTTGGGGATGGAACATCAGGAGATGGAGCCGGTGATGGAGATGGCGGTGATGGTGTTGGGGTTGGAACATCGGGAGATGGAGCTGGTGTTGGAGATGGCGGTGATGGTGTTGGGGATGGAACATCAGGAGATGGAGCCGGTGATGGAGATGGCGGTGATGGTGTTGGGGTTGGAACATCGGGAGATGGAGCTGGTGTTGGAGATGGCGGTGATGGTGTTGGGGATGGAACATCAGGAGATGGAGCTGGTGATGGAGATGGAGGTGATGGTGTTGGGGTTGGAGCTGGTGTTGGAGATGGCGGTGATGGTGTTGGGACATCAGGAGATGGAACTGGTGATGGAGATGACGGTCATGGTGTTGGGGTTGGAACATAAGGAGATGGAGACGGTGTTGGAACATCTGGAGAAGGTGATGGCGATGGTGTTGGGACATCTGGAGAAGGTGATGGGGTTGGGGAGTCGGGAGATGGAGATGGAGATGGCGGTAATGTGTCAGGAGATGGTTTTGGGGTTGGGGTGATTGGAGATGGCGACGGCGACGGCACTGGAGGAGGTAGAGGCGGCAAAGGCTTACGACCATCATCACAAATATTCTTCACAACTTGAAGCAATTTACGGTCCATGGGATTCAAGCTGCTCATGTAGCAATGTTTGGTGATCTTTCTAACTTGCAAGCAGCAGTATGCACGTATATCTTGCAGTTCCGGAAGAAAAAAATCTGATTTTCCACAAGTATCCAAAAGTTCGCTCACCGATTGACATATTTTATGTGGATTCGATGATGACACACGAGGTGATGGTGGAAGAGGCGAACTTTGGCTTAGTGACAGAAGAATATACAACGGCAAAAAGAAAACTATCAGTTTTTTTGATACCATTGTATAACTTTCTATTACTATGGGAATGAAGAATGAATAATACGATTAGTGGTCTGGGAATGAAGAATGAATAATACGAATAATGGTCTGGGAATGAAGAATGAATAATTTGAGTCCGATGTCACGATTAATGGTCTGGCACCTGGATTTTATAGAGCTAAGGAGTAGAGTTGAGTTTGCTTAGAATTCTGATCAAATCAATATTGATCACATCTTGTTTCATTTTAATATGTATCATCAATATTTAGCCCAAAAATTATGAGGATATATATTATTTATGATTATCTTATGATTATTATCAGTAAATCAATCAATCTAGTCGAGTTTCATTTAATTTGAGCTTCATACCGACATATACGAGTTTGCATGAATTTTAAGATCACATTGCTTTAACTATACGTACATTTATCTTGAAATATTTCACAAGTTTTTTATATTTATTATTAGAGTGATAACAAATTTTGCGTTTGTTTCAACTTGGATGGTGGAGTTGTGTTTTATTTAGTTTGGACTTCATTGTAACTTGTAAGTTTATATGTTCGATCCATCTCCTATGAAATTTGAATGATTTCATCATAATTCAAATATATCATAATTGATTATTTAGATAATGTGATGCATATAAAAATAAATTAGTTTGGTATTTAGAATAATCAAAACTCAATCAGAATGATAAATAAACGTGATTCTAGTTTCTACGCTGTACTTTTGTTGGTGATTAAGGGATTTGATCTAATCTTTACAATGTAATATTCGTCTTTATCTTATATAAATAAGAATCTATTTGTCATCGTTAACCATCAATTCCGCCATTAACATATTTCTTTGATAATTTTATTATCATCAAAATTGTATTTTTTATATTTATAATTCACTAACATGTGAATTCACACGCGAACCTATATTTTATTTTGCACAGTTATTTTTTATTCTACATTTTTAGCTTTATTCTTTTTAATCTTTCGAAATACTTAATTTTATGTTATGTAAATTATAAAAATTAGTCCTAATAATATATAAGATGATGTTTTCTATCATTATATTATTTTAAACGCATTATTAGTTCAGTAGTGTAAATATGAATTAATAATACAAATAATTTTTATTTTGTTGTCATAATACAAAAATTAAGTATCTCGTACTTATCAATCCATTGAATATCATATATAAATAATGAAAATTAGTCCTGACAATATATATATATATATATATATATATATATATATATATATATATATATATATGTTGCCCACCTAATGCTCACTACCATACCCACCAATGATATGACATGTGACATTATTCTATTGAATGTGATAAAGATGTGATAAATTGTAGGTCCAATAGAACCAATGATTGATGGACATGATGGGTGGACAGCATAGTAAAACTCTATATATATATATATATATATATATATACTATTTTATAATAGTTGAGGTAATTAGAAAAACTGTTTTTGGTGTGGCATGACTACACCAAAAATTCTTTTCCATTCTGCCCTTCTCTTTAAGTATTTTTTTTTTTTCAGAAAAGTCTCTTAAATAAATTTATACAAAACTTTTCCAATAAAAAAACTCAACGACCGTTAAAAAAAATAAAAAAATACATAATTATTTTATAAAATTAGATTTTCGATCCACAAGTTTTATGTATATATATATATATATATATATATATATATATATATCTTATGTTACACACGCAATGTGTGTGCTGCGGTGACTAATATATATAATGATGTTAATACCTACGTATTGCTTATTTTTAATCATGTTTATAAATTTTTTGATAATTCAAATTTGAAAATTAATTTTACTGAAATTTTAAAGTTTTTTTAGATCTTTTTGTGGCAATCCATTCAAAATCTTTTAATAGCTTCGTAATTCTATTTGATTATACGTATTAAAATTTATAACATTTTGTGCAATTTATTAAGTTTGTTTTACTTCTATTCATAACTTTCAATTTATATGAACTTGAATTCTGATTCTGATTTAATGTACTTTATGCAATGTATTCGATCTATTTCATGAGAATACCCATTGGTTTTAATTTATGATAGTTGATTATTTCAAAAATACTGAAGTTTTCATTCGAGACTCCTAGTTCTCCCTCATTTCACTTTTTGGAAATTTACATTCCTACCTTAGCATGATACAGCGGTGATAAAGTAAAAGGGAACATCATCAAATTTTTTTTTTTTTTTTTTTAAAAAAAGAATTATAGTGTAATTTTTGTCCCATTAATTCCAATAATTTGAGTTCAACAAATACAAAAACTGGATAATAAATCATAAATGTCCCTATTGAATCTGAAGCAAACTAAAGAAAAGTTTCATCGGCATTCATATCAAACTTGTTCATGTTATGACTTGATTATGATATATATATAAGCTATGCAAACTTGGAAGCCTACACTCATGCTAAGATCATAGTGATGTGATCAAGCTATGCAAAAATTCGACCTAGAAAAGTTCAGCGGATACCAATGCAAGATTACAGCTAAATCATATCCAATGTGCAGAAATACAATCAACATTTGCTATCTCAAAGAATCGTTTGAATTAAGAGCTCTCCAATGCCATCATCAACCAAAAATTAAGTTGGCGTCCGCGCAACTATAGTCAATCCATTCGTCATTCAATCAGTGATATTATACCAAATAATATGTATACGTATGAGGATAAAGAACCTAATTTTCCCTCTAACCATATTTAACTGGAAAATAAGTATCAAATACAAATGAGTCCTCACCTTATTTTCCGCTCACCGAAGTCATTTTCTAACTCGTAGAAAGAAAATCATTTCATATGAAACATAAATATTGTCAAGGAAATCAAAAAAATGCCATGAGAAAATGACCCTGTTTTCCATTGATAATTGTTGAATTGATATACATCGAAACAAAGATTATTGGCTGGCACTATTGTATTCCATGAAAAATCTTAGTAGCATAGTATCATGTGAAATTCTTGGCATAAGCTACACAAGATTGGCACCAACATCAGGCGACGAGCTCATCTGCAAGGTTCTACCATTTCCAGAAGCAAGAAATCGCACAGATGGCAATGAAGGATCTGTCACTGATTCAATCACAAGAAAGTTGAAATCATATGTACCGGACTTCTTCAAACTATAAACAAATACAAGAACAACCCATCCAAGCATAGATACCGCCCAATAATTATTCATCCCGTGTATCAAACCCCAGGCGATAGAGTACCCAACAATGATTCCTGATAAATGGCCAATAAAACTAGCTTGTGGGACAATTATAGAGGTGAAAATCAGCGACTCAAATGGCGCAAAACTGATAGGAAGTGACAGAAACCCAAAAAGTTCCAACTTTGAAGAGGGTTGCTTTGCAGACAAAATAGTCATCCACCCGAAAACAACACAAGAGTACCCGACAGCAGTTACTCTCCTGAAATACTCCAGCTTGAACTTCTGAATCAAGACATGGTAGATCCCAAGAACCAGCAATCCCGACAGAACAACCAACAGCAACGTATAGTGTAGATAATATTCTACCCCAAGACCCATGTCTCCTAATTTTTCAATAATCCCCAAGCTCCAAAGTGCACTCATATTAAAAACAAGATGAAGGACGCTAATATGTGAAAATGCAGAAGTTATTATCCTCCAATGATGACTCTCTAACGCAGTTTCGTAACTCAAACCAACATGTGAATATCCTATATTCTTCTTCTGAATATAGAACCAAATCAAACTACATACCCCTATTACACAACTTGTAGCTGGCTTTTCCCATATCTCATAAAACAATGGCTTCCCCATCCAAATAGCCACAATATATCAACTAAAGGCTGTAACTTTCCGATAAATTAATAACAAAAACTCTATATTGTACAATGGGTATACTCAGAATAAAGCCGCGGTCCTTCGACGAATTGCTCGTCAACTAATAACCAAATACAACTTCAAGAATTTTCTCAGAAACCCACCGCCACGCAATAGTGGAAATTTACCCGCACAAAATACTAGCAAATGCGTAATATGCAAAACCCGTGATCCCTAAATATCACAATCCGGTATGCTTTATACAAGGAGAAAAATGACCATCAAAGTGCCTACAAATACTAAAAAAATACGAAATTTATCACCAAAGAGCGAAGTCCGAAGAACGATAGAACACGAGATTCAGAAGGGAAAACGAGTATTACCTAGTTCGAGGCTGAGAGTGACGATCTCTCTTTCGTCTCCGAAGGGTCTTTCTCTAAAAATTAAAGGGACTGGACTATAGCCCGTCATCAATTTGGGTTGGGTTTGGGCTTGTCTGATCGAACCGTCCCGCTACACATATTAAGTTGAGTAACTTGGGTCCAAATTTTGTCCAATTCATTTAAATTTGGGCCTAAAATAGATCAGCTTGCACGGGTCCAGGTAGCCTTGGGTTGGCCCACAGGCAGGATGAGAAATTTAAATAAATTTTTTTTGTACATTGTCGATTTATTATGATATATAAGTATTTTTTTTCACTGAAAATTGTGAAATATTTTTGTAGAATTACTTCGTATAAAATGCACATACATGATAGACGTGAATTCAGTAATCAAGAATTTTTTTGATATTTTTCTATAAATACTTACATATGAAATGAAAATTTTAATTAATTATAATGATTTTTTATTTTTATTTATTGATTTTATTTTTTTGGAATGATTCATCTAACCTGCAATTTACCACGGGTTGTGGATTTTTAGCTCGTCGGGATGGCGGGCAGGCCCACCCTATCCAACCAAATGGTGGGTTTTTGGTAGGTTAGAATGTCCATCATTGATTGACTCGTCTCACAGTCTTAGACATGAACAATTATTGCATACAATAATCCTTTCTCAATTATTGCACTTTTTACAATCAATGAATATTAAACATGTAACCTAGATTTGATACCAATTGCAGGACCAAGCACTTACCGTTTTACCAAAACCTATAGCTCTGATGGCAACGGTGCAACTAAAATCTAATTTTAAACCATACAACATCTCAAGCACCACGTTTCAATTGCTCTACCCAACAGAGATGATTAATGCACCCAACATATAACGTTGATGAATTCACTAAAAAATTATTAATTTATATTTTAGTTTTTCCTACCACATAATCCTAGTTTGCCCCTTAACTTTGCGAATAAATGCATAAATTTTCAAGTTATAAAACACATGAATATCAAAATCACAATTTATGTGTAGAATAACTTTTTTAGATAGCGGTAGGATCAAGTATCATCCTTAAATTGCAAATAAAAGAAGGATTTAAGGAAACATTTATTTAAATGCTTTAAAAAAAATTGTATACATTATTAAATATTTTTTAATTAAAAAAAATTTACATAAAAAATTTATTATAAAAATCAACTTATACATTTATCTAGCAAAATGTGTGATTCACGTTTTTTGCTTCTCGCTTTTTCACGTTTAATACGATCAACAAAAAAATTGACATTTTTCACACTTTTGTGAAAAGAAAATCTTTTTCGTCACACATCAATCTTAATCGGTCTTTTTTAGTGTTTATTAGAATATTTCTTAAAAGTAACATATTGACTATCGATCATAATTTCAGAAATTGAAAGTCGTAATTTAGATATAAATCTTGACAATCAATTTTCAATGATTGTCAAAACAAAAATATCCCAACAACCAACATTTATGGACAACGTAGTAATATCACAATTTGAAAATCAAGAAGATATTCTCCTATTTACTTGAGAAATTTGTATTTGAAAATCGATATTATTTGATAATATTATATATAGATATTTAATATTTTGAGATAAGAAATCATCTATTAAAACTCTTGAATTAAATCACAAGATACATCGTTAGAAATTCAAGTTGTTTAAATAGAATAAGTCATTCGATACTTGTCTCAGCATTGATTGCTTTTCACGAGCTAGCATATGTGTAGCTTTGTTCGCTGTTTTTCGGATATGATGTATCTATAATAAACTCGATGTCTTAAAAATTAAATATTTAATATAAAATATAAATATCAGGAGATACAATTTTGTATCAGTTGAGGTGCTGCAAGCCTCATAGTAACAAGAAGCAGTCGCGAACTGTTTTTTTGAGTGTTTTTAGGAGTTCTAGGTAAGGTGATTTTTTGGTATACTGTCATAAAAATATGAGTATGAAAAAAATTCATACTGATACCGATACCGAAATTTCAAAATTTTGGTATGAAAAAAATATATATTGATACCGTATAGATACGGAAAAACATTTTATATACCGAAAAAATGTCTGTATATAAAAAAAAATTCGGTACGGTATCGATATAATTTGGTATTTTAATGGTATGACAGTCCTAGTTCTAGGATAGACAGTGTGTGTAACCTAGTTTTGGAGTGGGCTCTTGCAAATTGATTGTAATAGTCAAAGTCTTCTAGAGTGAATATTTTCGAGGTGAAAGAAGAGGTGATGTAGGAGTCTTTGAAATCTCCGAACATTCATAAACAATCATCTGTGTTATTTGTCTTCAGTTTACCACAATCACACACAGTCCATTAATATTAAGTTCAATCTGTTAGTTGACATCATTCCGTACACTATAGTTATTTTCCAATTAATATCGACACACAGGAAGGCAGAGTTTAGTTGACCAACCTCAACTGAACTCAACTTGAGAGATTTTGGAGTCAACTAAGAAACTGATTTAAGGCATATCAGTTTACCAGAAACACCACAAACCGATCCTATCAGTGACACATCTATTCTTTGCGGACGATAGCTTGGTATTCTTCCGAGCTACAATGGAAGAAGGGGCATGAGTTAAAAAATGTATCACACTCTATGAAAGAGCATCAGGTCAATTTTGATAAATTCGTTTAGCTCTTATACTAATCCCATGTTCATCGAGATGATAAAGGAGACTCTGTTTATTCTTATGGTTCAATGACACTATTTGTATCTGGGAATTCCCACTGTATCCTAGAAGAGAAAGCGACTTTAGTTCAAATATTTGGTGGAACTGGTGGTGAAACGCATACAAGGATGGGGCAATAGTTTGTTCTCAGTGGACGACAAGGAGATCTAATCAAATCTATTCTCCAAGCTATTCCAACATATACTATGTCTTGTTTTAAGATACATGTTCAAATCTGTGAGGCGATTTGACAAAAAAATGTGCAAATTTCTTGTGGTGGGTGGAGAATGGTAAGAGAAAGCTACATTGGTGTTCTTGGTACTTTCTATGTCATTCAATATCCTGAGGAGGGCCTTGGATTTCGGAAAATGGAAGAATTTAACCGTTCACTACTGGCTAGAAAATTATGGAGACTCATCAAAAATCATGAATGAAATGACCCTAACTCTACTTTAAATTAAACTAAATAAAATACGAATTTTTCAAAAATTTTGGCATGACCTATCTATTTATATGACAAACCACCTGTCACAGACAACAAATTTAAAATGCAAACAAAAACTAAACAAACTAGAAAGAGAAAGGCACGAGAACCGGAGAAAAGATTCGACATTTCGAACATCAAAAGATTAAGAAATTACATATTTACATGCCCACAAATAATTCTATAAATCCTTACAATAACATTTATCCAAACAACAAAATAAAAAACTTTAAAGTGTTAAAATAAAACTTATGCGGAAGACTATCATAGGTCGGAGGGATGTGTCGTGCCCGCATCGCAGTCCACTCGATAGTATTGCCCCTCGATCTCAATGAAATACTCCTCACCTGAAAACAATAAGTGTAGTGAGTCTGAAAGACTCAGCAAGAATATTGGGGGGGGGGGGGGAGGGGGGGGAATAACGAGTACTACATGAATACAAGAACATGAAGATTAAAAATATCTTGTAGTAAAATACTTTGTGCCCTTAACTTAAACAATTGATTTCTAAAAGAATGAAGTGAACATGAATGAAACATATGCATGACTAAGTCGAACATAATCCATATATCTGCATAAATTGTACTGAAACATAATCATAAATATTTGAACTTAGATCCTTGGATTGTGACTCTGTGATTTCGATCAAGATCCTGGCTGCAGTGCACTATGCCGCAAGGAGGTCAGGTATTTTCCCAACCCATCTTGCCCATACTTTGTAAGGGAGGCCAAGATTTCTCTCAACCCCACACATACACGTAAATATTTGGTAAGGTAGACCAAAACGTCTCTCAACCCCACACATACACGTCAGGTGTTAAGGTAGGCCATAAAGTCTCCCAACCCCACACATACACGTAAATTTTTATAGTCACAATCATCTCACTTCGTTCGTAAAAAGTAATTTTCCTTTCATTCTTGAACATGAAACTTAGCATGCATATGTAAATATGACGTACATGTAAATATTAATCGATAATCATGCATATGACTCATACATGGATGATCGGGATGGTGATTTATGATACAAACCAAAAGATGAGAAACTAAACCATAATTTAGCGCTTAAGACAATTCGAGTGGTTCGCCCGCAAAATTTGTAACTTGCTCGATTCTTATTAACAAAAGATTCCGCTTGAAACAACGACTCCATGACACTTAGAACTAAGTAAGAAAATCATCCTCGGAGTATTATTCATATCCAATCATTTATAAAAATTTATTTCCCGGAAGCAAGCCCATGACTTCAAAATTCTGCACCTATTCATTCAAAAATCTAGAACTCGATCAAAACTTATCCGAATTAATTCCTTCTTGAACCGACATATTCCTAACATCTTAGACTAATTCCAAACCCGAGCCCTTATCCAATCCATGATTGTTAACCCTATTTTACATGGACATTTCTGGACAGCCCTGTTTTTAATCAAAAATATGCACCTCTCTATTCAAATGCCTAAAACTCAATCAAAACTTAACCGAATTAATTCCCACTTGAACCGACATATTTCTAACATCCTAGGATAATTCCATACCCGAGGCCTTCACCAAATCATGAGTTTAATCCATGTGTTAAAACCAGTTTTCGAAAATCCCAACTCATTTTCAAAATTCTGCTCGTGCCTCATTTTCATACTCAACCAACAAACTTAGGTATTTGTCTCCAAACTCTAGCTACTATCCTAGTATCATAACCAAAATTTAAGCTCACCCAAAACCACCTTAAAACTCACCCAGACCAGCTTGATTTAACTCAACAATGGCAGCCACTAATCCCAACCAAAATCGAGCCCAACAATCCCCATTACTCGAGTGCACCTCAACTCCATCCACCAAGCTAACTTCAAGTCATCCTAGTCGCTACCATCTGAACTACATATCAATCATGGTAGCCCTAAATCACCATCAAAATCAACACACAAGCACACAATATTTTTGAATCACAAACTATGCATACATTTCTGAAAAAAAAAACGAAAATCCCATAGCATAACAAATCTAAAATTTCAAAAATGTTTTGCCATAAATGAAGCCACCATATCAAAGCTATAACTTATTCATTCCTCAATAAGCAATCGAAATATCAAGAATTTTCAAGCATGTATGGAACACATTTGATAGTAACCGAACATGGTACTTGCTCAATTCTTTAGAAAATATGAAATGCACACATAATCAAAAAACATGACATAATAAATCTACGTTGGTGAGAAAAGGAACCACACTCTTGCCTTAGCTACCAAAAATCAAAATGAAGAGGAGCTCAAGGGAGCTGAAATCGGCCAAGGAAATATGTAGGAGTTTCGAACAGCTTGACTAGGGATGAAGCTAAGCCGGACCGATTGTAACGCCCCACTGTATCAAGACGGGTCTTTTCAGCGTGCTTATGTCCTCACTCACACGCACCCTGGAAAACTTCCCAGGGGATCACCCATCCTATAATTGCCCCAAGTCAAGCACGCTTAACTTTAGAGTTCTTATGTGATGAGCTTCCGAAAAAAAGATGCACCTTCTTGATATGAGTTGTACATATCAAATATTTTGTACCTCTCATTCCGGTGTGGGATCGGTTCATTCATGTCACCCGTCGCCCATTCTTTGGTGGGGTTTCCATCTTCAGGTATTAATCACCCATATTGCGGATCATGTACCGCCCTAGGACTTTTTGGCTCTGGGTGTCACATGCCCACCAGCTTCCTCTTGGTTCGTCCCCGAAACACACCGTACTGGGAGAGGCCAGGCTCTGATACCATTTGTAATGCCCCACTTTATCAAAACGGGTCTTTTCAGCGTGCTTATGTCCTCACTCACACGCAACCTGGAAAACTTTCCAGGGGATCACCCATTCTATAATTGCCCCAAGTCAAGCACACTTAACTTTGGAGTTCTTATGTGATGAGCTTCCGAAAAGAAGATGCACCTTCTTGATATGAGTTGTACATATCAAATCTTTTGTACCTCTCATTCCGGTGTGGGATCGGTTCATTCATGTCACCCGTCGCCCATTCTTTGGTGGGGTTTCCATCTTTCAGGTATTAACCACCCATATTGCGGACCATGTACCGCCCTAGGACTTTTTGGCTCCGGGTGTCACACCGATGGCTGGCGGCGGCGGTGACGGGTTGTTCGGCGGTGGCAAGCTAAAGGAGAAGGGATGTAGGTTGAGAGAATGGGAAGAAATCGTGAGTTTTGGAAGAACATGGGAGATGTCGAGAGTTTTGAGTGTGTGTGTGTGTGTGTGTTTGACGCTTGAAATGAGTGATAGTTTGGGGCTAGAGTTTAATCTAAGTTTAAGAATAAGGTTGAGTGTGTATGTATAGGTGAACCTATTGGAAATGTAAGTGTATGAATTTTAGGAAAAAGTGCTACACACTTTTAAGAAGCGCTAGACCAAACTTAACAACTTAGGAATTAAAAATCAACAATTTAAATTTTTTGATGTCGCGGCGATAAATAAAATATTTAAACAATAAACAGAGCAATTAAAATAATTTAAACAAACTAGACTAACGTTTAAAATAAAATTAAATAAATACACAAGCGGAATAAAAACCTTTAAAATAATTTTGACAATTAAAAATGATTTAAATAAATAAGCTAAACATTTTAAATAATTTAAAATAACTAACCGCTAAACTTAAGTTATTTAAAATAAACAAGTTAGACAATCAAAAGTATTTAAATAATTAATCTAAACAGTTAAAATCATTTAAATGAATAAACTAAACAATTAAAAAACAAAATCATTTAAATAAGCAAAACCTTAAACCTTTAAAATCTTTAAAACAAATAAATTACACAATAAAATCATTTGAATAAATAACAAAATATTATATTAGCACATAATTCAAATAAAGAATTAAATCAGATAAACTTAAAAATAATAATCATAATATTTATTAAATTTAATGAATACGATTTAGTAGATTGAGTTTTAGGTACTACAATTTCTTACCCTCTTAAATGGAATTTCGTCCTCGAAATTCCAGACTTACTAACTAGGTTCGAACACCTTAGACCAGATCAACGCTAAATTTTCTAACTTTTCACCTACAAGAGTTGACACTAATTTGCTTACGTTGCGCACTCCGATGCTTACCGATATCTATAACATCAAGGATCTGACTAACTCTTATTGCAATATAAAACTTACAATTCTTACCTATTCCCAAGTGGTCTTATCCTCAAGGAAATTCTATCACTCCTCAAATTTACTTTCGATCTAAATTTACAAACTCAGAAACGTCATCTTACTGCAATTGATAAGTTCTCCATCCTACAAATTCTTAGATCTTTAAGTTATTGCACAACTTACATTTTGTTAACCTTATACCCTACGTCGGAATTCCATGCAATAGAGTTGATATAACCCATAAATAATTTATGTCGACCCCGACCATAACTTAAAATTTTTTCTCACAACGAAGCTATGCTTAATGTCTATTTACCAATTGAGCTTAATTCATATAATATACAACTTGAGCTCTTAAGAAATTCACAAGTTCACAAAAAACTTATCAATTAACAATAAACTCTTATAAATAGGATAGCTAATGTACTATACAATTCTACCTCGTTAGACCTCGAAATAAGATATGAATCCGACCCATACTTCCACAAAAACGATACATGAAACCCATCATGCATCACTAACAACTCTGCGCCAGCTCAAAAGATAAAACAAATTACCTATCTCCTCAACAACCGCATAAGGACCGACAAAACGAGTTAATTCCCTTATATTCCCAAATCGTTAATATTACGAAATATTGATATCTTCAAGAACAACTTAATATCCATTTTGAAATTCTAAAGGCCTACGCCACTTATTAACAATGATTTGCTTAATTCTCTTGGACTATGTTAAATCCCTTATTAGTTACTATAACTCGCAATGCTTCTAAGGATGCTTAAAAATTCTCTTAAGCAATGACTCTAGTTCAGTTAACCTTCAAGTGGAAATAATGACTCTCCTTAACTTAGGATTGATCGACCTATTTCTATAAATAAATCTAACTAAATCCTTGATAAGAAAATTATAACCTTAAAATCCACTGTTGTTTGATCCCAATTATCCAATCATCAATTTATACAATCCAAATAGATGACTAAACAGATCTCAATCATCCAATCATCAATTTATACGTTCATCTCTAGCATATTTGATTCTACCAAAAGACCAACTCTTGATTAAAATTTTCCAACATATTTATCCACTTTTTCTATCCCAGACGCAACAACTAAGAAATCCATATTTACACCTCAAATCAAAATATACCACGAGATATTATCCACTTATTGCATTAGATGGTCTCTAAGTACCAAATAATTCTTACATATCGTATGAAGCCATATCTCAAATTCCTAGTTCAAATCGACAGCAAGTCTGAAAATCCAAAAATTCTCAAATTATTATATATACAACCTGAATTCATATTTTTAGAACTTAATATATAATTAGACACCTCGAAGAGTTTGTAACCCAATCACAATTGCTTTCTAACTGTCCCTCAAGTACCTTAGCATTTCACCGGTAAGTACGTCTACAGCTTATCCAGAAATCTTCATAAATATTCTCTTCATCATTCTATGCTCATAGTTGGTGCATTAGTCTTACTTGTTGACATTCACAAAATCTTAGAATGCTAATATAAATTACCCAAAAGTCTCTAGGGACGACTCTATTTCCTATCTCGTAACTGTTCACCCACTCAGCTTACCAACATCGTCGGTTTACTCTTAACGATCCTATTTAAAATTGAAACACTCATTCAATTAATTCACTAACCAGAAGTTTTCTCGCTAGAACTAGATATAATTAGTAGTCGTCATTCCTCAGAACACAACGATAACTTAGGATTTCATCTAGTATTAGTACTAAATCCCAACGGTCTAAATACTTACTACGCGGTTACGAGCCAATTCTCTACACAAGAAATCGAAATGATAATTGAAATTATGATCCACCCAAATTTTCATCATGATGGATCATGAAAGGAAACAAAATACAAGTAATGTTTTTCAATGCGAAATTAATTAGTGAAAACATTACAAGCAAACAAGTTGAAAATGAAAATCTAGATAAGTGAAAACAACTCACTCATAATTCAATTCTAGAGATGAGTGAATAATAATGGAGGCTCCATGAATATTAAATATGAGCCAACAAGATACAAATCTCGTGATCATTCATCCAAGTGTAATGACATCATGCTCAAACAATTAAAGCACAAATAAGAGCAATCGGTGTGCCTTCAATTGAGATAAGTCCACACAAGTCAATAATCAGGGAACACCGATCTCAAAGAAAAATCAGATGTCAGCCACACACATAAGTAGATTGACAAAAAGAAAGAGAAAGTGAATCTTACTCACGTCAACATGTGGCTCTAGAACCGAAGAAAAATTTTCAAGAAGTATGAGAGACATTAACAAGATTTTACTAAAAGTTCAACCAATGCCAAAGTAGCTGAATACACGTTGACTGATGTCATATGAATTCATAAATGAACGAAGGATGTGCAAAGAAATTTCGGATACTCAAAAGTATGTGTTGCAATGGATTTGAGCACAAAAGACGAAAAAGGAAATAACGATCGGAATAATAGTTCACATAATCGAAAGGCTCATAGTAACCGACTAACTATTTCCCAAAATCATATTTGCCCATATAACAAAAGAAAAACGCAAACTATCCATAATAATAGAAAACAAAGTATGTATCCCAAGTATTCACACGACTTCTATTTGTCAACTTAACAGACCAAAAAATATGGCTTATCAATTTTCTAAACAACTATGCACTTAGTTGAATTCGACTAAAATCCAATATAAGAAAATAACTTACAATAGTAACACACAATTAATATCTCCTTGTAGTAGCCCGAACCCTAATTGAGTAATTAAAGGATTAATGCTAATTAAATAAATTGGGGATTGGACGGATCGGAAGCTCCGAAGGGACGATCGAAAGCTCCGATGAGGATCGGAGGCACCGATGATATTACGTCATCCATGACGTGTGGCTGGATCGGAAGCTCCGATCAGGACCGGAGGCTCCGATCACCCCTATCCGGAGTTATCAAATGATATTTTGACACGTGGCAGATCAGGATCTTCGGAAGCTCCGATGGCAGGATCGGACGTTCCGATCGAGGTTCGGACGTTCCGATCGAGGATCGGAGGCTCCGATCGTTGTCTATAAATAGAAGGCCGAGACTTCATTTCTCCTTGCCAATTCCGGATTTCCTCTCTATTTCTAGTCATATTCGAGCTGTTCTAGTCTTCTTAGGCTTGGTCCAGAGGTCGGAGAGGCGTTCGATAGTCGTAGCGGAGTTGTGCCCAAGTTCTGGAGGCATCGACATCAAAGGGCTAACGACGGACGAAGGTATAGCTTTTGCTTCCTATAAATATTTAGGAGTATGCAATAGCTTAGTTAAGGCTTTTAGAGCACTTTGATGATAGTAGTATCATTTGGCAGTGTAGAGCAGACTATAGGCGTGGACCTAGAGTTGGTAGAGCTTGCACTGTATTGAGGTACGAAAGTACTGTTCGAGATATCCTGACTGAGTATGCATGTATTATATGACTGCATGATTTATATGCCATGATATTATGCTGCATTCATTTGCATCTTGCTGTATCTCCTTCGAGATGTCTGTTAGTAGGGTTGTACCCTATCCTGTTAGTGGATGGACTTCCATCAATTTGGGTCCGGCGTTTCCACGGTTATCTCGGTATGGGAGCCACCTCCTGAAGCGACGGCACAACGTGCTACATACCAGGGCCCGATCTGTCTCTGTTATCTGATCCTTGACCTCGAGTCTATAGGGAGTTCACTTTGCATGCATGTATACTCATACTCTCGCACTGAGCGTTTTATGCTCACGTCTCGTACTCTGTATTTTCTGGACACCCTATTCCATGGGGCAGGTTTGCGATTGGACGAGGAGGGTGGATCCAGGAGGGGCTAGTCAGTGGTTGGCCAGCTGGAGCTTTGTCTAGGCTTTATTACTGTTGTTTGGGTTTATACAGCTATTCGATTTGGTTGTATAATATTGGATAATTATAGATTCCTTTACTTGGGATTGTATAATGTTTTGGTTTCCGCAGTTTTATTCTGATATCTGTTTTATTAAGTTAATTGCATGCATAAGTTCTGTTTAGTAGGTGATCCGGGTAAGGGTCACTACATTTATGGTATCAGAGCATGCAAAAGATTTCTTGGGATTTAGTCTCATCTTGAGGTATTTTTGTAGATGTCAAATCGTGATGACCAGAGTTCTCATGGCAGTGTTGGTGGGCGTTGGGGTGATGCCGACCGGGAGCCTCGTCGAGAACGGCGTCATCGTCACCATGACGACGAGCGTTTCACTGTGCGTCGATTCTTAGCTATGGGTCCTAAGCCCTTAGTTGGAGGTGAGTCTCCGGAGGATGCGGAGAACTGGTTAGACCGCATGGAGACGACTTTTCAGACTTTTCAATGCACCGATGAGCAGAAGGTGGAGACCCTTGGCTATCTTCTGGATGGGCGTGCGCGCAGGTGGTGGAGGTTTACTTCTGCACCTTTTGTTACGGCGAGAGGAGTGGCCACCTGGGCCGAGTTCCGCACAGCTTTCCAAAAGCGGTATTTTCCTCCTGCACTCCGACAGTCGAAGGCAGGCGAGCTACTGAGTCTGCGACAGGGAGCCATGTCTATCGATGAGTATCAGCAGAGGTTCTTTGATCTGCTATCTTATTGCCCCGAGATTGCTGATAGCTCAGAGATGAAGTATAATCTGTTCCTTCAGGGCCTTAACCCTGAGATCCATGATCGTGTGGCGGTTGGTGACGACATGTCCTACGAGGGTTTGGTGAGCCGTTGTCATCAGGCAGAGGACAGCATTCGGCGGAACAGGTCTTTCCCTCAGTCGAGGCCTGCTAGTTCTTTGGCCCCCCGTGCCCAGTCATTCAAGAAGTCCGGGTCTACTTCTTCCTCTGGTTCGGGAGGTGTTGTCCGTTTCGGTAAGAAGGACAAGTGTGATCACTGTGGGAAGAACCATCCATCCGACAAGTGCCGCAGAGCTTCTGGAGCTTGTTTCCGTTGTGGAGAGACTGGTCATATCCGGAGGGATTGTCCACTGTCTGGGGGAGGCGGTTCTGGTTCTGGTTCAGGATCTGGCTCTCAGGCCACCGTTCAGCAGAGGTCGCAGGGACAGTCTGCTGGGAGTTCTCATTTGAGGCCACGAGCTTCTGGCCAGGTGTTTGCCCTGAGACATGATCAGGCTGTGGAGGAGAATGAGAAAGTCATCGCAGGTACATTTATGCTTTATGGTATACCTGCTCTTGTACTTATTGACACTGGTGCATCTCATTCCTTCATTTCTGCACGTTTTGTTAAGAGGCATAAGTTACCATGCATTGCACTAGACGTAGTGATGTCTGTTTCTACTCCGACGGGCCAATCTGCTTTGGCTAAGCGTCTAGTGATGGGTTGCCCTTTAGAGTTCGAAGGGAACATTCTGTTAGCGAATCTCATGGTCCTGGCGATGGACGACTTTGATTGCATTCTGGGAATAGATGTGTTGACTACCTATCGAGCTTCAGTGGACTGCTATCAGAGATTAGTACGCTTTCATCCGGAAGGGAGTGAGAGTTGGTTTTTCTATGGTGAGGGAGCGCGACCCCCGATGCCTTTGGTATCAGCTTTGAGAGCCTGTCGAGCTCTAGAGTCTGGCGGGGAAGGCTACCTTATCTATGCAGTTGATTTGTCCGCTGAGAGTATTGGGATAGAGAGCATTCCTGTTGTGGATGAATTTCCAGATGTGTTTCCTGATGAGATTCCGGGTTTTCCTCCTGCTAGGGAAGTCGAGTTTGGCATAGAGTTGATGCCGGGTACTTCGCCTATTTCTAGAGCACCGTATCGTCTGGCTCCGTCAGAGATGCGTGAGTTGAAGAATCAGCTACAGGATCTTTTGGACAAAGGGTACATTCGTCCTAGTGTATCTCCTTGGGGAGCTCCTGTTCTCTTCGTAAAGAAGAAGGATGGGTCGATGCGGATGTGCATTGACTATCGGCAGCTGAATCGAGTCACTGTGAAGAACAAGTATCCGTTGCCTCGTATTGATGACTTGTTTGATCAGCTGCAGGGTACTTCTATTTACTCCAAGATTGACTTGAGGTCTGGGTATCATCAGTTGAGAGTCCGTGATCAGGACGTAGCCAAGACTGCATTCCGTACTCGCTATGGGCATTACGAGTTCCTAGTGATGCCATTTGGTTTGACCAATGCGCCGGCTATATTCATGGATCTGATGAACCGTGTCTTCAGGGAGTATTTGGACAAGTTTGTCGTGGTCTTCATTGACGACATCTTGGTGTATTCGCGTAATACGGAAGAGCATGTTTCTCACTTGCGGTTGGTACTGCAGACTCTTCGAGATGAGCAATTGTACGCCAAGCTGAGCAAGTGTGAGTTCTGGATGGATAGAGTGGTCTTTCTTGGCCATATCATATCCAGGGAGGGGATTTCTGTTGATCCAAGCAAGATTGAAGCGGTACTTAATTGGTCGCGTCCGACGACAGTTGCTGAGATCCGTAGTTTTCTGGGTCTAGCAGGGTATTATCGTCGCTTCATTCTGAATTTCTCTGAGTTAGCTCGACCGTTGACGCAGCTTACCCGCAAGGGTGTGGATTTCGAGTGGTCCTCCGAGTGTGAGGAGAATTTCCGTGAGCTTCGACGGCGGTTGACTTCTGCGCCGGTGTTAGCATTACCGTCAGGATCTGGAGGGTATGTAGTTTACACGGATGCTTCTCTTCAGGGGTTAGGTTGTGTCCTGACTCAGAATGGGCATGTGATCGCATACGCTTCTAGACAGCTGAAGCTTCACGAGGACAACTACCCAGTCCATGATTTGGAGTTAGCAGCCATTGTGTTCGCTTTGAAGATCTGGCGTCATTATCTGTATGGCGAGAAATTTGAGATCTTCACCGACCATAAGAGTCTCAAGTATTTGTTCACTCAGGCAGAATTGAACATGAGACAGAGACGTTGGATGGACTTGCTTAAGGACTATGATTGCGAGATTAAGTACCATCCGGGAGCTGCTAATCTCACCGCTGATGCCTTGAGTCGCAAGGTGCGACTATCCGCACTTCAGACTTGTTCGATGTCTAGTGCGATCAGTGACTGTTGTACTTCAGGTTATACCTTCAAGCATAAGAAAGGTATGCAGAGTATCCAGATGTTTGCGATATTATCTGAGCCAGCCTTGTACTCGCGGATCCGAGATGCTCAGATGTCTGATTCGAAGACCCAGCGTTTAGCTCGTCTAGCTAACGAGGGTAGCTCGTCTGGATTTCATTATCAGTCAGATGGCTTTCTGTGTTTGTCTGGTAGGCTTGTGATTCCACAGGATGAAGAGTTGCGAGAGGAGATTTTATCTCAGGCACATCGCACTAAGTTGAGTATTCATCCTGGGAGCAACAAGATGTACAAGGATCTACGTACTCGTCTCTGGTGGAAGGGAATGAAACACAGTGTTTATCAGTTTGTTTCGAGATGTTTGGTGTGTCAACAGGTCAAGGCAGAGCACCGACGACCTGGAGGATTGCTTCACAGTCTGCCTATTCCTGAATGGAAATGGGAGTTTATCACTATGGACTTTGTGACCCATTTGCCGGTATCCCCGAGGAACTGTGATGCTATCTGGGTTGTGGTGGATCGACTCACCAAGTCAGCGCATTTCATTGCCTATAGCCGAGAGTACTCTGTGGATCGCATGGCACGGATGTACATTCAGGAGATCGTCCGACTTCATGGAGTGCCTGTGAGCATTGCCAGCGATCGGGACCCCAGGTTTACTTCTAGATTCTGGGGGAGTGTTCAGCGTGCGATGGGTACTACTCTCAGTTTGAGTACAGCCTATCATCCAGAGACTGATGGTCAGTCAGAGCGCACTATCCGTACGTTAGAGGATATGCTTAGAGCGTGCGTCATGGATTTTGGTTCAGCCTGGCAGGATCATTTGCCGTTGATCGAGTTCGCTTACAACAACAGCTATCACACTAGTATTGGGATGGCACCTTTTGAGGCGTTGTATGGGCGACGTTGTCGTACTCCACTCTTCTGGGAAGAAGTGGGGGAGAGACAGGCTGAAGGACCGGAGTTTATCCAGCAGGCGATAGATATTGTTGATCAAATCAAGAAACGGATTAAGACTGCACAGGATCGTCAGGCCAGTTATGCTAATATCAAGCGTAGGCCTTTGCAGTTCGAGGTCGGGGAGAAAGTATTTCTGAGAGTGTCACCTTTCCGCAAGATTCTCAGATTTGGCCTTAAGGGCAAGTTGTCTCCCAGATTTATCGGTCCGTTTGAGATCTTGGAGAGTATTGGCGATTTGGCTTATCGACTAGCATTGCCACCGCATCTATCCAGTATTCACGACGTGTTCCACGTATCTCTGTTGCGACGGTATGTGGCGGATGAATCTCATATTCTGCAGCGGTCTGAGGTTCAGGTAGACAAGGATTTGACTTATGTTGAGAAACCTCTTCGCATCCTTGATTTTAAGGATAAGGTTTTACGGAACAAAGTCATTCCTTTGGTTTTAGTTCAGTGGCAGCGCCGAGGCACTGAGGAAGCTACTTGGGAGCTTGAGGACAGGATGCGTAAAGACCATCCTGAGTTGTTTTGATTTCATTCTTTAAGTTGTATTCAGTTGCAAACTCTGTAAACGTTTGTTTGAATAAAGAATGTTTCTGATTTCTGTATTTGCATTCGGTACTTAAGATCTGATTTCGAGGACGAAATATCTTAAGTGGGGGAGAATGTAGTAGCCCGAACCCTAATTGAGTAATTAAAGGATTAATGCTAATTAAATAAATTGGGGATTGGACGGATCGGAAGCTCCGAAGGGACGATCGGAAGCTCCGATCGGGATCGAAAGCTCCGATGAGGATCGGAGGCACCGATGATATTACGTCATCCATGACGTGTGGCTGGATCGGAAGCTCCGATCAGGACCGGAGGCTCCGATCACCCCTATCCGGAGTTATCAAATGATATTTTGACACGTGGCAGATCAGGATCTTCGGAAGCTCCGATGGCAGGATCGGACGTTCCGATCGAGGTTCGGACGTTCCGATCGAGGATCGGAGGCTCCGATCGTTGTCTATAAATAGAAGGCCGAGACTTCATTTCTCCTTGCCAATTCCGGATTTCCTCTCTATTTCTAGTCATATTCGAGCTGTTCTAGTCTTCTTAGGCTTGGTCCGGAGGTCGGAGAGGCGTTCGATAGTCGTAGCGGAGTTGTGCCCAAGTTCTGGAGGCATCGACATCAAAGGGCTAACGACGGACGAAGGTATAGCTTTTGCTTCCTATAAATATTTAGGAGTATGCAATAGCTTAGTTAAGGCTTTTAGAGCACTTTGATGATAGTAGTATCATTTGGCAGTGTAAAGCAGACTATAGGCGTGGACCTAGAGTTGGTAGATCTTGCACTGTATTGAGGTACGAAAGTACTGTTCGAGATATCCTGACTGAGTATGCATGTATTATATGACTGCATGATTTATATGCCATGATATTATGCTGCATTCATTTGCATCTTGCTGTATCTCCTTCGAGATGTCTGTTAGTAGGGTTGTACCCTATCCTGTTAGTGGATGGACTTCCATCGATTTGGGTCCGGCGTTTCCACGGTTATCTCGGTATGGGAGCCACCTCCTGAAGCGATGGCACAGCGTGCTACATACCAGGGCCCGGTCTGTCTCTGTTATCTGATCCTTGACCTCGAGTCTATAGGGAGTTCACTTTGCATGCATGTATACTCATACTCTCGCACTGAGCGTTTTATGCTCACGTCTCGTACTCTGTATTTTCTGGACACCCTATTCCATGGGGCAGGTTTGCGATTGGACGAGGAGGGTGGATCCAGGAGGGGCTAGTCAGTGGTTGGCCAGTTGGAGCTTCGTCTAGGCTTTATTACTGTTGTTTGGGTTTATACAGCTATTCGATTTGGTTGTATAATATTGGATAATTACAGATTCCTTTACTTGGGATTGTATAATGTTTTGGTTTCCGCAGTTTTATTCTGATATCTGTTTTATTAAGTTAATTGCATGCATAAGTTCTGTTTAGTAGGTGATCCGGGTAAGGGTCACTACACTCCTAATACGCAAGTTTAGTATTTTCGTCCAAATCCTATTATCTCCTAAAAATTGCTAGCACTACCTATTAATTCAAACAACATCCACATACTCTCCAAAACTGGAAGGAATATTGGTACACCAACTCCGTTTAACTTGGAACCGCATGCTATAAAAATAAAAATTCAAATAGTACACCTTAAACTACTAAAAGAATTTTTTTTTAAAAAAACGAAAATAAACAAAAAGCTACACACCTAAATAAATTAAACAACTAGTTTTGAAAATATAAAAAAAATAACATAAAAAAATTTAAAGTATTAATTCAAGTATGACCAACATATAAAATTTTTTAAAAAATTACAGACTTTGATGCGAGATTTCTCGAGTTTCTTGCAACCGGCAGTAGGCACAACCCAAACCAAAACCATGCTCTGATACCAACTGAAACGATCCTAACTCTACTTTAAATTAAACTAAATAAAATACGGATTTTTCAAAATTTTCGGCATGACATATCTATTTATATGACAAACCACCTGTCACAGACAACAAATTTAAAATGCAAACAACAACACTAAATAAACTAGATCGAGAAAGGAATGAGAACCGGAGAAAAGATTCGACATTTCGAACATCAAAAGATTAAGAAATTACATATTTACATGCCCACAAATAATTCTATAAATCCTTACAATAACATTTATCCAATCAACAAAATAAAAGACTTTAAAGTGTTAAAATAAAACTTATGCGGAAGACTAGCATAGGTCGGAGGGATGTGTCGTGCCCGCATCGCAGTCCACTCGATAGTCTTGCCCCTCGATCTCAATGAAATACTCCTCACCTAAAAATATTAAGTGTAGTGAGTCTAAAATACTCGACAAGAATATGGGGGGGGGGGATAACGAGTACTACATAAATACAAACACATGCAGATTAAAAGTATCTTGTAGTAAAATACTTTATGCCCTTAACTTAAACAACTGATTTCTAAAAAAATGAAGTGAACATGAATGAAACATATGCATGGCTAATTCTAACATAATCCATATATCTGCATAAACTGTACTGAAACATAGTCATAAATATTGAACTTAGATCATTGGATTGTGACTCTGTTATTTCGATCATGATCATGGCTGCAGTGCACTATGCCGCAAGGAGGTCAGGTATTTCCCAACCCATCTTGCCCATACTTGGTAAGGGAGGCCAAGATTTCTCTCAACCCCACACATACACGTAAATATTTTGTAACGCCCCGTTTTTATCTTAAATGAGTTTATTTGAGTTAATCAGAGATTGCAGAGTTCACGAGCCGACTTGATTTTGATCAGGGTCCTTTTTGCAAATTTTGGAAATTTCAGGGACTAAAACGCAAGTATTGATTTTTATATATTATCTACACATGGATTTTAATTGGATAAGCCTTCATCTTCCTCTCCAACCGTGAGCCTCCATTAGAGCCGCCCCTTTTGGAGTTTTGAGCTTTCAGATTTCCTTCCGAGCTCGATCCGGCCGTTGGAATTTATTTCTGAAGGCAGATTATCGATCACTGCAGTGAGAGCTCTGTTATATCGTAAGTTCTTCTTCGATCCGATACATTCTAGTTTTTGGATGTTGTTAGAATCGTTCTAGATTCGAGTATGTTGTTCTTGACAGAGTTCTGATCGTTTATTATCTGTCGGTTTTGAAATAGAGCGACGTTCGGAATTGTTATGATTTTTGGAAGCCATTTTCGAAAATCATGGTTTTGAGATTTGTTGGGGTTGTCTTGTTGTTGTTGTATTAGCATTGAATTGAGTTGTTATCGGTATTGAACTGCTGTCTGCATTGCTGGTTTGTTCAGTTATAACCGTTATGCCGTCGGTTTGAGTTTTGGAGATTTCGAACCGTTTTTGAGTTATGAACTTGGCTTGTAAGTTGATCGTGGTTATTGATCAATCATCTCTTGTATCTGAACAGATTCGTTTGGATTTTTCAAGCCCTGAGTTAGCAGCTGTTTGATCGTTTCAGAGATTTGAACGAAGAACGGTATAAAGAGTTTACCTTGAACCATTACCTTGTTGTTGTATAGATTGGTTAGACTTTGATACAATCTCTTTGTAGCGTATCCAGACTTGGGAGCTACTGCATTGAAAGGTAAAAGCAGTCATCGTAGCGGGATAGCATACTCGGGACTGTGGTTCTCGAGTTTTCCCTTTTGAAATCACATACTTGCATCTACACTTGTTCTAGCATGAGAAACTGTGTTTTGTTTGATTGTATTGGTTTTTGTTAAATGGCTTATGTTTTATGTTTCTGTTATGCATTCATCTTGAGCCAATCTTGTTTTCAGCGGGCAGAACCGCCCTTTTTGTTTAGACGTTTGGGAACTATAATTGAGTGGCCTAGGTTGTAGTATTTCGCCTAGTGCTAGCATACTCATTATGGTTGCTCAAAGTCTAGAGGAGTGGGACACGTGGCACCACCTCGATTGGGAGAGTCGGTGAGTCGTTACGTGATCTCATCCTCGGGATCCCAAAAGCAGAGCAGCATTCCCTTGTTTATCAGAATCGATATCCTGGTTTTAAAGACATGCATATCTTTAGCTTCGACTTGAATATGTTGTCTTGATAGCATGTTGTCTATTTATTATTTGGTATGTTGCTTTTACTGGGATTATCATTCTCATCGGTTATCCGGCTGTTGCTTTGTTTTGTATGTGTACTTGGCAACAGGTGGGGCAGGACCAAGTCAAAAGAGGCATGATTAGCTTCGAGGGAAAGATGTAGAAGTGAGACTCGGTTTAGAAGTCGTGTTGGCATGTCTACCTAGTTTATGTTAGAACATGTTTAGATCTCGAACTTCGTTGTTTATGTTGTATCGATTATGCGAGCTCATCGATTTTATGTTATTTCCATATGCGTAGTTGATAGACTCTAGAACTTCATGTATTAATTGGAGATAGTATGTTTTGATGCATGATTGTATTTTAAATGTGTGAGTTTGAGTTCAGCTAGCTTCTGCTGTTCTTTTTGCCATGTTTCTGTCCTCGCTCGATCTGCAAGATCTTGCGGATCGAGCGAGAGAAAATGTTCAGTCCTCTGTTTGAGAATTTTGTGTCTCGCTCGATCCGCAAGATCTTGCGGATCGAGCGAGGGCTGTTTTGCCTCGGACAGAGGCTTGAGATTTTTGGCTCGCTCGATCTGCAAGATCTTGCAGATCGAGCGGAGCACTGTTCATTTAAAAAAAAAAAAAATTTTTTTATTGCTTTGAATCTTGGATTGTAGCTTGCCTTAATTGTTGTTAATATCGAGATTAGTTGTTTAGAACCGAGGTCTCACATTAAGTGGTATCAGAGAGTTAAGATTCTTGGTCGAACTAGAGTGAGCGGGTAGATCGAGTCTGCGTGTATTGGCTCCTCGCATGTATTTGAATTATTTTAACTGTGTATTTAATTCCATGCGAGCATGCTTTATTATTGAGAGTTATTGAATTACATGGTTTTGTGATTTAATTTATAAAACATGATCTACTTGAGATATAACTATTTCTGTTATCGACTGGTATCCGGTATTCCAAGCGGTTGTAAGGGCACTGATTGTAGCGATTGAGATATCTCGTGTCCTAACCTTTGATTATCAGATGGGTCCTCGTCGAGTGATAAACAGAAACACACCGCCAGTTATCCCTGCGACTGAGCAAGCTAGCACTGAAGTTGATCAGTTGGATGCTTCAGCGACGCCTATGGAAACCTTACTGAAGAGGTTTCAGTCGTTCAATCCGCCGTTGTTGATGGGTTCAGAAAATCCAGTTGACTGTGAAAGTTGGTTGGATGATATTGATCAGTTGTTTGGTTCCATTGACTACACAGATGACCGCAGAATCAGGTTAATCATTCATCAGCTATGTGGGGTTGCTAAGAGCTGGTGGATTATGACAAAGAAAGCAATAGAGAATAGAAGTACGGAAGTTACTTGGACTCTTTTTAAATCTGAGTTTTTATAAGCGGTTTTTCCCTATCTCGTATCGCAAGGAAAAGGGAGCAGAGTTTGCCAATCTGAGGCAAGGGAATCTGAACATCGAAGAGTACGTTGCCAAGTTTGATAGTCTGTTGCGTTTTGCACCGCTAATTGCCAGAGATGAAGAAGCAAAGGCAGATCAGTTTATAAACGGGTTGAACCCCGATGTCTTCACGTTGGTTAACACCAACAGGCCTAGCAACTTTGCGGATGCCATGAATCATGCAAAGGGAGCAGAAGCAGGCTTGTGGAGGCAAAGAGGTAATCAGGGGGCACCTCAGCAGCAGAGGCAGTATCAGAACCAACCATCTCAGTACCAGAATCAGCCACCTCAACATCAGAACCAGCAGCAGAGGTATGAAGGTGGAAACAGTGGGGGAAACAGAAAGGATCAGTACAAGGCAAGAGGTAAACTATTCAAAAGGCAGGGGAACAGTTCGTCCAGTTCCAGTGGTTCGAAGCAATTCGGTTCAGGACCGAGTTCTGGGTCATCATCCTTGTACTGCAGCAAGTGTGGAGGAAGACACTCACCGGATCAGTGTGTGGGAGTCTTTGGCAATTGTAACACATGTCAGCAACCGGGACACTTCTCTAAGGTGTGCCCTCAACGTAACAGAGATAGAGCTCAGAGTGGGAGTTCTTCAAGACCTGCAGTTCAGCCGGAGAGGCAGTCGTCTGCAGTGCACTCTTTCCAGCCTCAGCAGCAGAACAGACAGGGAGGTAGTACCAGTGCAAATCAGCCTCCGAGACAGCAAGCATGAGTCTTTGCTCTGATAGAGGATCAGGCTCAAGCAGCACCTGACGATGTTATAGCAGGTAACTGTTCGATTTTTGGTTATTCTGATCATGTCTTGATAGATACAGGTGCTTCCCATTCTTTTATCTCTGAGAAATTCGTATTATTGCATGCTTTGCCAACTGAATTGTTGCCTACAATAGTAGCTGTTACTTCACCTTTGGGTGGAGGAATTGTTTCTGTCAGATTAGTCAGGAGCTGTGAACTGTGTTTTGAAGGAAATTTATTAGAATTCGACTGTATTGTACTTGGACTGTTAGATTTTGATTGTATTGTTGGGATAGATGCTTTAACCAAGTACAGAGCGACAGTCGATTGTTTCCAGAAAGTTGTCAGGTTCAGACCTGAAATGGCAGACGAGTGGAAATTCTTTGGTAAGGGTTCTCGATCTAGAATTCCTTTGATTTCAGTGTTATCTATGACTCGTTTGCTACAGAGAGGTGCAGAAGGATTTTTGGTTTATGCGGTTGATGTACTGAAATCTAGCCCAGCTCTGGTAGATTTACCGGTGGTTAGAGAATTTGCTGATGTGTTCCCGGAAGATGTTCCTGGTTTGCCACCTATTCGAGAAATCGAATTCAGCATTGACTTAGTGCCAGGTACTCAACCTATTTCAAAAGCTCCTTATCGTATGGCACTTGTTGAATTGAGAGAGTTGAAGTAACAGCTTGAGGATTTGATTGCCAAGGGATACATCAGACCTAGTGTATCGCCTTGGGGTGCTCCTGTGCTTTTTGTTCGGAAGAAGGATGGTTCTATGCGGCTCTGTATCGACTACCGCCAATTGAATCAGGCTACAGTTAAGAACAGGTATCCTTTACCCCGAATAGATGACCTTTTTGATCAGCTGCAGGGTTCTTTTGTCTACTCTAAGATTGATCTGAGGTCAGGTTATCACCAGTTGAGAGTGCGAGAGGAAGACGTTCCTAAGACCGCATTCAGGACGAGGTATGGTCACTTTGAGTTTATAGTCATGCCGTTCGGTTTGACCAACGCTCCAGCGGTTTTTATGGGTTTGATGAACCGTATCTTTCAGCGCTATTTAGATGAGTTCGTCATCATCTTTATCGATGATATTCTTATCTACTGGAAGAACCGTACTAACCATGCAGAGCACTTGAGGACCGTACTGCAGATTTTGCGAGTTGAGCAGTTGTTTGCCAAGCTGTCTAAGTGTGAATTCTTGTTAGATCGAGTTGTCTTTCTCGGTCATATTATTTCTGAAGATGGGATTTTTGTCGATCCCAGAAAGATTAAAGCGGTTATGAATTGGCCTAGACCTACATCAGTACCTGAGATCCGAAGCTTCATGGGTTTAGCTGGTTATTACCGTCGTTTCATCGAGGGTTTCTCGTCTATTGCCAAGCCAATTACCCAGCTAACTCAGAAGAATGCACCTTTTGTTTGGACTCCAGATTGTGAGGCTAGCTTTGTTGATCTGAAGAGGAGACTGACCAGTGCTCCAATTCTTTCTATTCCGAGGGGTACTGGAGGTTTCACAGTCTATTGTGATGCTTGTAACCGAGGCTTGGGTTGTGTTCTTATGCAGCATAAGCATGTGATAGCGTATGCATCGAGACAGCTGAAACCGCACGAGACCCGTTATCCGGTTCACGATCTTGAACTAGCTGCGACCGTCTTTGCACTGAAGATCTGGCGTCACTATCTTTATGGTGAGTCTTTCGAGATCTTTTCTGACCATAAGAGCCTTAAGTATTTGTTTTCACAGGCGGAGCTGAATATGAGACAGAGAAGATGGTTAGATCTGTTGAAAGATTTTGACTGCGAAATCAAGTATTATCCCGGGAAGTCGAATGCAGTTGCAGATGCCTTGAGCCGAAAGCTTTGTTCTTTATCTCTTTCTACTATTGGTGTTTCTCAGTTGATCGATGATTGTTGCACTTCTGGTTTAGAGTTTGAAACAGATAGGGAGATTATCAGAGTGTTTGCTATTCAAGCCGAACCGGAGTTGTTTGTTGCAATCAGAGAAGCACAGAAGTCTGAGCCGAGCATTCAGGTTTCAGTAGAGAAAGTCAGATCTGGGCATCAGTCAGAATTCCAGGTTAGAGATGACGTCTTGTTTGTGAATAACCGTATTGTTGTGCCTGATGTTGCGGAGTTGAGACAGCGTATTCTCCGAGAGGCTCATTGCAGTCGGTTCAGTATTCATCCTGGAGGTCGTAAGATGTACAACGATCTGAAGAGTCAGTTCTGGTGGAAGAGAATGAAGAGCGACGTAGCAAGGTTTGTATCTCGGTGTTTGAATTGTCAGCAGGTGAAAGCAGAGCGGAAGCGACCAGGAGGTCTTTTGCACAGTCTATATGTTCCTGAATGAAAATGGGATCACATTTCTATGGATTTTGTCACGAAGCTACCACGATCCGTTCGAGGATGCGATGCTATTTGGGTAGTGATCGACCGATTGACGAAGTCTGCTTGTTTTATTTCGTACAGGATGACGTATCGTCATGATCAGATGACTGAGTTGTATGTTAGCAATGTTGTGAGATTGCATGGTGTGCCGAAGTCGATCGTTTCAGACAGAGATCCTAGATTCACTTCGCACTTCTGGCATAGTCTTCAGGAGGCACTTGGTACTCGATTGCATCTGAATACAGCTTATCATCCTCAGACAGATGGACAGTCAGAGCGGACTATCCAGACGTTAGAGGATATGCTGCGAGCGGTGGTGCTAGACTTTGGCACTAGTTGGCAGGATTTTTTGCCTCTTGTCGAGTTTTCTTACAACAATAGCTTCCAAGCGAGTATCGGTATGGCGCCTTTTGAGGCTTTGTACGGCAAGAAGTGCCGATCTCCGCTGTTTTGGGATGATTTGTCCGAGTCACCAGATTTGGGGCCGGAAATGCTTCGAGATATGGCAGAGCAGATTAAGATCATTCAGACCAGAATGAAGTCAGCTCAAGATAGACAGGTGAAGTATGCGAATGTCAGACGTAGACCTCTGAGTTTAGAGCAGGGAGACCGCATTTTCCTTAAGATTTCTCCGTTCAGAGGCACTGTCAGATTTGGTAAGAGAGGGAAGTTATCTCCGAGATTCATCGGGCCGTACGAGATTCTCGAGAAGATAGGCGATCTTGCTTACAGACTTGCACTTCCTCCATCTTTATCTGGTATTCACGACGTTTTTCACGTCTCTATGCTGCGAAAGTATCATCCAGATCCTTCTCATATCCTTCAGCCTGACGAAGCCGAGTTAGACGAGACTCTGAGCTACTTTGAACGACCGATTCAGATCCTTGATCGAAAGAAAAGCAACTCAAAACCAAGTTGATTCCGTTGGTGAAAGTGCAGTGGAGCCGTCACGGAGTCGAGGAAGCGACTTGGGAGACAGAGTCTGACATGAGACAGCGTTTTCCAGAGCTATTCGGATGACGTGAGTTCTTCTTACTGTCTTTAGTTCTTTATTCTATCTTATGAGTTGTGGTTCTCGTTGATTTCGAGGACGAAATCTCTTCTTAGTAGGGGAGAATTGTAACGACCCGTTTTTATCTTAAATGAATTTATTTGAGTTAATCGGAGATTGCAGAGTTCACGAGCCGACTTGATTTTGATCAGGGTACTTTTTGCAAATTTTGGAAATTTCAGGGACTAAAACGCAAATATTGATTTTTATATATTATCTACACATGGATTTTAATTGGATAAGCCTTCATCTTCCTCTCCAACCGTGAGCCTCCATTAGAGCCGCCCCTTTTGGAGTTTTGAGCTTTCAGATTTCCTTCCGAGCTCGATCCGGCCGTTGAAATTTATTTCTGAAGACAGATTATCGATCACTGCAGTGAGAGCTCTGTTATATCGTAAGTTCTTCTTCGATCCGATACATTCTAGTTTTTGGATGTTGTTAGAATAGTTCTAGATTCGAGTATGTTGTTCTTGATAGAGTTCTGATCGTTTATTATCTGTCGGTTTTGAAATAGAGCGACGTTCGGAATTGTTATGATTTTTGGAAGCCATTTTCGAAAATCATGGTTTTGAGATTTGTTGGGGTTGTCTTGTTGTTGTTGTATTAGCATTGAATTGAGTTGTTATCGGTATTGAACTGCTGTCTGCGTTGCTGGTTTGTTCAGTTATAGCCGTTATGCCGTCGGTTTGAGTTTTGGAGATTTCGAACCGTTTTTGAGTTATGAACTTGGCTTGTAAGTTGATCGTGGTTATTGATCAATCATCTCTTGTATCTGAACAGATTCATTTGGAGTTTTCAAGCCCTGAGTTAGCAGCTGTTTGATCGTTTCAGAGATTTGAATGAAGAACGGTATAAAGAGTTTACCTTGAACCATTACCTTGTTGTTGTATAGATTGGTTAGACTTTGATACAATCTCTTTGTAGCGTATCCAGACTCGGGACTGTGGTTCTCGAGTTTTCCCTTTTGAAATCACATACTTGCATCTAAACTTGTTCTAGCATGAGGAACTGTGTTTTGTTTGATTGTATTGGCTTTTGTTAAATGGCTTATGTTTTATGTTTCTGTTATGCATTCATCTTGAGCCAATCTTGTTTTCAGCGGGCAGAACCGCCCTTTTTGTTTAGACGCTTGGGAACTATGATTGAGTGGCCTAGGTTGTAGTATTTTGCCTAGTGCTAGCATACTCATTATGGTTGCTCAAAGTCTAGAGGAGTGGGACACGTGGCACCACCTCGATTGGGAGAGTCGGTGAGTCGTTACGTGATCTCATCCTCGGGATCCCAAAAGCAGAGCAGCACTCCCTTGTTTATCAGAATCGATATCCTTGTTTTAAAGACATGCATATCTTTATCTTCGACTGGAATATGTTGTCTTGATAGCATGTTGTCTATTTATTATTTGGTATGTTGCTTTTACTGGGATTATCATTCTCACTGGTTATCCGGCTATTGCTTTGTTTTGTATGTGTACTTGGCAACAGGTGGGGCAGGACCAAGTCAGAAGAGGCATGGTTAGCTTCGAGGGAAAGATGTAGAAGTGAGACTCGGTTTAGAAGTCGTGTCGGCATGTCTACCTAGTTTATGTTAGAACATGTTTAGATCTCGAATTTCGTTGTTTATGTTGTATCGATTATGCGAGCTCATCGATTTTATGTTATTTCCATATGCGTAGTTGATAGACTCTAGAACTTCATGTATTAATTGGAGATAGTATGTTTTGATGCATGATTGTATTTTGAATGTGTGAGTTTGAGTTCAGCTAGCTTCTGCTGTTCTTTTTGCCATGTTTCTGTCCTCGCTCGATCTGCAAGATCTTGCGGATCGAGCGAGAGAAAATGTTCAGTCCTCTGTTTGAGAATTTTGTGTCTCGCTCGATCCGCAAGATCTTGCGGATCGAGCGAGGGCTGTTTTGCCTCGGACAGAGGCTTGAGATTTTTGGCTCGCTCGATCTGCAAGATCTTGCAGATCGAGCGGAGCACTGTTCATTTTAAAAAAAAATAAAAAATTTTTATTGCTTTGAATCTTGGATTGTAGCTTGCCTTAATTGTTGTTAATACCGAGATTAGTTGTTTAGAACCGAGGTCTCACATATTTGGTAATGTAGGCCAAAAAGTCTCTCAGTCCCACACATACACGTAAGGTGGTAAGATATTCCAGAACGTCTCCCAACCCCACACATACATGTAAATTTCTATAGTCACAATCATCTCACTTCGTTCGTAAAAAGTAATTTTCATTTCATTCTTGAATATGAGACTTAGCATGCATATGTAAATATGACGTACATGTAAATATTAATCGATAATCATGCATATGACTCACACATGGATGATCGGGATGGTGATTTAGGAGACGAACCAAACGATAGGAAACTAAACCATAATTTAGCGCTTAAACTTGCTCGATTCTTATTACCAAATGATTCCGCTTGAAACCACGACTCCATGACACATAGAACTAAGTAAGAAAATCATCCTCGGAGTATTATTCCTATCCAATCATTTTATAAAAATTCATTTCCGGGGAGGAAGCCTATGACTTCAAAATTCTGCACCTATTCATTCAAAAATCTAGAACTCGACCAAAACTTATCCGAATTGATTCTCGCTTGAACCGAAATATTCTTAACATATTAGAATAATTCCATACCCGAGCCCTTATCCAATCCATGATTGTAACCTTGTTTTACATGGACATTTCCGGACAGCCCTGTTTTTAAGCAAAAATCCGCACCTCTCTATTCAAATGCCTAAAACTCAACCAAAACTTAACCGAATTAATTCCCACTTGAACCGACATATTTCTAACATCCTAGGCTAATTCCAAACCCGAGGCCTTCACCAAATCATGAGTTTAATCCCTGTTTTAAAACCAGTTTTGTGATGACCCGAGTTCTAATCTCTCATTAATCAACACTGTTAGACAATAATCAAAGTCTAAACAATGAATCAATGTCTAAACAAAAGACAAATTTTTTTTTTAAAATTAGATTGCCCTGCGCACGCGCGGGCATCACCCCTCGCGCGCGCGCAGTTCAACGAGCCCGAGGCTCCATGGGCTGGCTCGCGCGCGCGCGAGCAGTAGCTCGCCCGTGCGCCAGCCACGGAACCAGAAAAAAATGTTGGCTCAGCTGCTGTCAAAAATGAAATCAAGCCTACAATTGATTCAAGATCATCTCCTACAAAAGTCTAGACATGGTTTAATCAATCATAACATCTAACATGCATTCTAACATGCCATAATTGTTAGGAATAAACCATTCCAAGGCTTTACAACATAATCAAAATCTCATAAACATGCAATAATCTTGTCATATAAAAAATAGTTCAAGATACAACATGTTGGAGTCAAATATTTGAAACATTACTCAAATTTCAAATATAATAACAAGACTTTTAGATCATCCTTAACAAGTCTTGATACAAGTAACTTCTAAAATGATCATGTTTACGACTCAATAAACTTCATGACAGTTCAAACAACTCCTAACTCGGATCCTCACACTATATCTCTTCAATCCTTGTTCTTCATGATTGCTTTTGCCCTGTTCCAATCCCCCTATTGCAATGACACATACAACAAAACAATAGCCGGATAACTCCGGTGAGAAATATATTTCCCAGTAAAAGCAACTAAACATGCATATCAAACATATATCAAGATCATGATATAACAGTAAATACAATGCATGTTTTCAAAACAAGGTTCATTTCATCATTCGTCGGTTGGGATCCCGAGAAGTAGATATCATAACTAATCCACCGACTCTCCCGCTCGAGGTGGGGTTACTTATCTTTATTCTCTAGACTTTGAAGCAATCATATATGCAAATCAGACGCTAGGCTAAATCAACCACCCAGGCCATACATATAAGATTCCTCAAATCGTCTATTCGAACGTTTCCGTTCATTTCAAAATCAAGGAATAAGTCTTCAAGATGAATGCAACATATATCATCATCAAGGCATTCATAACATCAAAAACTTATTCAACAACTCAAATGAAAGCACATAAGAGCAAATAAACAAGCAAGTATGTGATTTAGGGGAACTCGATACAAACCATCTCGAGTTGTATTCCCAATCGAATAGTAGTCTACTTTTACCTTCGTATTTCGTCTGTTCTGAATTCTTCAACCTCAAAACATGCACATCAATCTTTGTTCAATTCATTCCTTTCAGAATCGAGTCGAAATCATCAGCACATCTTCAATCAAATCATTTCAAATCTCAAGCGAACTTCCTCGGTTCACTATTCGACTTCTTGAGTTGCTTGAGCTTGTAGCATGTCTGACATATAAAGATTGCATCTAACAATATCAGTATACAATCCCAAGATCATTGACTCAATCGTAGACTATCATTATGGTTTCAAAACATAACCAATCATCGTAGCGATTGACAATCGGGAATTGTTACGGTATTGAATTCATTTCTAATTCCAATTCCATTCATATGGCTTTTCATATCCGTTCATTGTCATTCAACTTTTCAAACCAACAGCTATTATCATAAACATATCAAGGAACATCTCATCTCGAAAATCATCTATCAAACTTGTCTCAAAACACGAATCGACGGTGTAGCGATTAACAATCGGTACCCGACAAAATATCGTATTCGAATCCATTTGTAATTCAAATCATACGTATATGCACTTCATGAACCAGCATTCATATCATCATATCCACATCTATAATCCTGGATATACATGCTAACATCAACACTGAATACCATTAACATGAAGTCTTCAAGCCGGTATCGAATATACAAACAATAGAATTCCAAAAACATTCTAAACTCATAACATCTGATCTCTGCCCAATTTCGTTCTAAAAAAAAATACTTAAAGTACTCAGAAACTTACATCAAGTCGAAGTACTTATCGCGAGGATTCCAGAACATCTTTCGGAATTGAAATCGGACGAACGGATCAAAAGTTACGGGGTTTTGAAAATTGGAAAGAAAAATGAATCAAAGGTCTCGGCTCTCGGCTCTCCTCTGTGCAAAATTCTGAATGAAATCTGAGTGATACACGTATTCATGCTGATAATTATAATTAAAATCAGATAAGTGTTGACTAATTTCCATTTAGTCCCTGAAACCTCAAAAATTGCAATTTAGTCCTCGGCCTTCGTTTTAATTCAATTTCAATCCTAAATAATTTAAGAATATTAGAATTTAAATCAAAACTCTAAATATTCCAAAATTAAATATACTCGGATTAAAATTAAATAAATTCGAATTAATCAAATAATCCTGGTTATTTGCAATTTAGCCCTTCAACGTCGATAATTGCAAATCACTCCCTGATCAGGTTAAATCTTCACAATTCATCTTCTTTAATTTCCGAAACATGAAATTAAATCTTCAATTCCATAAATATTCAAATCGAATATTTATTCTTTTAATTTAAGAATTCTCGGAATTTAATTCTCAAAATCCGCATATTCTCAAATTAAATATTTTCAGCTCGGAATTTAAATCTATCATTTTCATAACTTCTCAAATAAATATTAGCCCATAATATGGAATTTAATTCTCAAATTCCATAATTCATAATTTAATATTTTCGGGCCTTACAATTCCTCCCCTCTAAGAAATGATTTCGTCCTCGAAATCGTAGTCAAGCCAAATATCAAGTCTGATAGACTGAATGAGTATCTGCAGTTATTCTCACTTCAATCATTCAACTCTAATCTATTCAGTTGTACTCTAAGTACTGAATATAATTCTCTCAGTATTCCTCTTGTTTTATTCAAGTACACAGAAGGAATCTATCAATACTTCCTTACTTTAGATACATGAAACAATTCAAAATCATTGTATCAAGCTGAAAAGAATAAATCTTTTCCCATCGTTAAGTCCATCTGACATCTTATTCAATGAGGTTCAGTCTTTGTGTCGACTTGTTTCTCTCTAAATATCATTCAATGTTCTGTATAGAACATATCCAGTCTACACTATCATTCATTTCGTTGCTTCAAGTTTAGTATTCAACCTCATATTCTGAATCTGTGAATGAAATTCTGCTTTTTCTCTATTCTGAATTGAATGATGTTTCAAGA
Organism: Henckelia pumila; assembly: GCF_033568475.1. NCBI lineage: Eukaryota > Viridiplantae > Streptophyta > Magnoliopsida > Lamiales > Gesneriaceae > Henckelia > Henckelia pumila. Next base: position 87,142,019 of record NC_133120.1, read on the forward strand.
ATAACTTTGTCGCTTAACTAATCCGTTTCAGCTTCCAAAGTTATATCTATCATTCAATTACTAATTCTGGTTCTTCTTTTCCGTTTTCATTTCATGCAGATTCATCGTCAAATTCGTCGTGTATCTCGAATCAAATCCGATCTGATATCGACAAATCATGTCTGATCTGATGTCATATACCTCAATAATATCATTTAAACACAAGAAATCGGAGTTCTTTTCATCATAACATCATAGCATTATTTCAAAATTGGCTCAATAGCGGTTACAGGAAATATAATCCTCAAGTGGCAACATATCAAATCAAATAATACCGAATCAGGTATTAAAGTTCTGAGAATATCCTCAATATTTGGAAAATCGACTCAGATAATTCATCAATCAAATTCAACTCTCAGAACATCAGTCAATCAATCGATGCCACATTCTATCAAATAAATCTAAAGTCTTAATTCGGACAATAGATTTTAATCATTCCTGTACTATCATTATATCTCTATCTTCTTCACGGATCTGAATAGATAGCTGTTCATCACATCTCATACAGAGTATTCTGCCAAATGCTGATTAGTATATTCGGACTATCAATTAATCAGAGTATAATATGTTGTAGTCACAGATTTCAAAGTATTCAGAACTGTTGATAATCAGTATCATATCAGAAAAAAAAAATTTCATTCGCACAAATTCGATTCATCTTCTCTGATTATTCTTCCAATTCAAGGATAAAATACTGTACCTTTACCTCAAAAAGTACTCAAAGTCATCGGATCATCTGTATTGAAATTTAATAGTAAACCCAATGTTTCAAGCTAAAACATTATTTCCTGGCTTACTGTTCATTTTGCAATGAATCTAATCATAATTCAGTGACTTGTTCATACAGACAGATCATCGTATACAGTAATGTTCATCAGTCTGTTCATAACTACCACCTGTTTACCTCATCTATACTGTTTCATCACGGTAGTTGTTACAAAATATTCTTTCAAATTATAATCTCGTTTCAATGTTTGAAGTTTCCAAACTAACATTGAACTCATCTAATCAACGATTTTCAACTTCATCAGAAAATCTCTGTACGTTTAACTTAAAAAACGTACTAATTCTGTTACTACTATTTGCTTTATCAAAAGATAAAACAATTATCAAATGAATATTGAATTCATTGTTGTGCAATTCTTCAAATTTTGATATCTTTCTTCGGAAATATCACGCACAATCAAATAATCAATCATAATAGAATTCATTCATTCGGATCTGAGGCTTCAATTCATATCTCAATCTGACATTCTGTACTGAATTCTAATCACTTCAGTTTACTTTCTGTGTTACTTTCATCTTCTGAACAATTCTGCCTTACTTCCAATCGAAAAAATTATTCTGATTGGTGTTATATTCATCTGAATATTCAAATCAGAATACACAGAAATCTGAAATCAATTCATCGGATGCCTATTTCATTCCTTATTTCTATCTCCAAATACCGACAAGTCATATCATCTAACCCAAAAATTAGGGATCATATTCAAATTCTTCTATCAGTTACGAGTCACAATCTTAAATACGCCGAAATAACATCAAAGGATCAATAATTCTCAAAATCAAAAGAAATAAATCAAGATTGAGAAAATCCCTCAATCAAGGTCATCCAAAATCAAATCTTCTGGATAACAAACTCTGCAAAGTGAAAACAACTCACTTGCATCACATAACTTAGAATAAGTAAATCACTCAGGCTCTATGAACAAAACAAAGAGAGCCACTCGAAATAAAATATTTCAAGAATTATATGTCCAAATGATGTATTCGATTCAGCATAATCAAAGAAAAGACTCATCTGTAACCGACTGATATATCATCATCTATCTTCTAAACCTCAAGATTAATCTTCAATTCATAATCTCATCAAGTCGGTAATTCATAAATTCTTCAATTATTCAATTCAATATTGAATTCCAGTTCACAACTTAAACTAAAGTCAAATCTTACTGGAATATATCTGTAATCTCTATTCATTAGCATACTTATCAATGCTAATTTAGATCTTGAACATATCTCGTGCATCGAATATCCTAATTTCGGCATATTTCTGTAATCAAACATCATATATCAAACCGAAATCACAGAATCTTAATTCGAGATTCTGTATCATATCATCATATTCATATGCACATTATGTTCTTGTTGATCGAATTTTATCACTTCTTATTATCATACTGATTAGTTAAATCACAAAATCCAGTGACTCAATAATCTGAAACTATCACTAATCAGTACTTAGATAAATTCTCACATGAACAATATCATGTTCAGTTTCAGTTCATCGAAGCAATAGTTCTATTCTTCAGTTCATATCACAAATTCTCTTTTCTGATACAGAGGTAATCATATAATAAGCTTTCCGCTATCATGTATCTATTGCACCAATAATAAACAGGTCAAAACAAAATAAATCTGTTACCTGAAATTTCATTCTCAGGTGCAATTTCATCCTGATCCTCTGTATACCTTTGCTATTTATTCATTGAATAAATTTTAGCACATCTGTCTGACTTATCCTTACATTGTTTGTTCAGATATCCTCTTCCACAAAAAGTGTAATAATTTCTAATATATTCTGCATTCAGAATCAGACTAATTCATCTCGATTCGCTAGAGTTAGAGATTTATTTTCATATCATGCACTTCATATCTGTTCTGGAATAAAACTTGTAGATAAAGTTGTGAGTATCTCACATACTCTTTCATGTCTACAATTTCATTCTCCTAACTCATCATTCAGCTTCAATTCTTTTAGACAAAGATATGTCTTTAAACAAAATGTTTCAGTCATCAACATTTATTCAGACATAATCTGCGGATTCAAGCCATTAAATAATTCACTCAATCTTGAGCTTTTCATCATCTACAATTCAAAGAATTGTAATAGACTTGAAAATTCTACTAAAGCATTCCTCATATTCAAAAAGATGCAACTTCTACATGGTATATTTTCTTTCTCATCATTTCTATCTGTTGTGGCAAAGAACTATAAACATAATTCTGTTCTAAGCACTTACCAACAATCAACATACCTCTGCCTTCTTATCATTTCTTTATCAAAATCCACCAGCTGGTTGCTAGATTTCGAAGTTGGTATTCAATCAATCTGATCCAATATTCACCTGAATATTTCCGGTATTTGAACAACTAGTCAAGTTCTTCAAGCCAACTGTTACCTACAACATCATCTATTCATTTGCTGATATTCTGTTCTGTTCAATCAGAGATACTTCATTCAGCTGAGTAATACCGTTCTGTTCTGTTCAATCTGACCATAACATTCTGTTCAGTCTGGCCATATGATTCTGTCAGTTTGGGGTGCTTAAGTCACCCAAAGAACACTGTTCTATTCAATTATGGGTGCTTACATCACCCGGTAAAAATCATATAACAAAACGGTAAAAATTTCAAAAATTTACAAATCAGTAAATCAGGCAATTGAATTTCAAATATAGATCATGCTCACATGCAATTTATCAACTCATCGAATTATCAAATCAAGTAATGCATAATCATGCAATACAATACATGCATGTGACTCAATCTACCCCGCTCAGCTTCTATCTCAATCCAAGAACTTACGCTCTGATACCACCTGTTGTGATGACCCGAGTTCTAATCTCTTGTTAATCAACACTGTTAGACAATAATCAAAGTCTAAACAATGAATCAATGTCTAAACAAAAGACAAATTTTTTTTTTTTTAAATTAGATTGCCCTGCGCACGCGCGGGCATCACCCCTCGCGCGCGCGCAGTTCAACGAGCCCGAGGCTCCATGGGCTGGCTCGCGCGCGCGCGAGCAGTAGCTCGCCCGTGCGCCAGCCACGGCACCAGAAAAAAAATGTTGGCTCAGCTGCTGTCAAAAATGAAATCAAGCCTACAATTGATTCAAGATCATCTCCTACAAAAGTCTAGACATGATTTAATCAATCATAACATCTAACATGCATTCTAACATGCCATAATTGTTAGGAATAAACCATTCCAAGGCTTTACAACATAATCAAAATCTCATAAACATGCAATAATCTTGTCATATAAAAACTAGTTCAAGATACAACATGTTGGAGTCAAATATTTGAAACATTACTCAAATTTCAAATATAATAACAAGACTTTTAGATCATCCTTAACAAGTCTTGATACAAGTAACTTCTAAAATGATCATGTTTACGACTCAATAAACTTCATGACAGTTCAAACAACTCCTAACTCGGATCCTCACACTATATCTCTTCAATCCTTGTTCTTCATGATTGCTTTTGCCCTGTTCCAATCCCCCTATTGCAATGACACATACAACAAAACAATAGCCGGATAACTCCGGTGAGAAATATATTTCCCAGTAAAAGCAACTAAACATGCATATCAAACATATATCAAGATCATGATATAACAGTAAATACAATGCATGTTTTCAAAACAAGGTTCATTTCATCATTCGTCGGTTGGGATCCCGAGAAGTAGATATCATAACTAATCCACCGACTCTCCCGCTCGAGGTGGGGTTACTTATCTTTCTTCTCTAGACTTTGAAGCAATCATATATGCAAATCAGACGCTAGGCTAAATCAACCACCCAGGCCATACATATAAGATTCCTCAAATCGTCTATTCGAACGTTTCCGTTCATTTCAAAATCAAGGAATAAGTCTTCAAGATGAATGCAACATATATCATCATCAAGGCATTCATAACATCAAAAACTTATTCAACAACTCAAATGAAAGCACATAAGAGCAAATAAACAAGCAAGTATGTGATTTAGGGGAACTCGATACAAACCATCTCGAGTTGTATTTCCAATCGAATAGTAGTCTACTTTTACCTTCGTATTTCGTCTGTTCTGAATTCTTCAACCTCAAAACATGCACATCAATCTTTGTTCAATTCATTCCTTTCAGAATCGAGTCGAAATCATCAGCACATCTTCAATCAAATCATTTCAAATCTCAAGCGAACTTCCTCGGTTCACTATTCGACTTCTTGAGTTGCTTGAGCTCGTAGCATGTCTGACATATAAAGATTGCATCTAACAATATCAGTATACAATCCCAAGATCATTGACTCAATCGTAGACTATCATTATGGTTTCAAAACATAACCAATCATCGTAGCGATTGACAATCGGGAATTGTTACGGTATTGAATTCATTTCTAATTCCAATTCCATTCATATGGCTTTTCATATCCGTTCATTGTCATTCAACTTTTCAAACCAACAGCTATTATCATAAACATATCAAGGAACATCTCATCTCAAAAATCATCTATCAAACTTTTCTCAAAACACGAATCGACGGTGTAGCGATTAAAAATCGGTACCCGACAAAATATCGTATTCGAATCCATTTGTAATTCAAATCATACGTATATGCACTTCATGAACCAGCATTCATATCATCATATCCACATCTATAATCCTGGATATACATGCTAACATCAACACTGAATACCATTAACATGAATTCTTCAAGCCGGTATCGAATATACAAACAATAGAATTCCAAAAACATTCTAAACTCATAACATCTGATCTCTGCCCAATTTCGTTCTAAAAAAAATACTTAAAGTACTCAGAAACTTACATCAAGTCGAAGTACTTATCGCAAGGATTCCAGAACATCTTTCGGAATTGAAATCGGACGAACGGATCAAAAGTTACGGGGTTTTGAAAATTGGAAAGAAAAATGAATCAAAGGTCTCGGCTCTCGGCTCTCCTCTGTGCAAAATTCTGAATGAAATCTGAGTGATACACGTATTCATGCTGATAATTATAATTAAAATCAGATAAGTGTTGACTAATTTCCATTTAGTCCCTGAAACCTCAAAAATTGCAATTTAGTCCTCGGCCTTCGTTTTAATTCAATTTCAATCCTAAATAATTTAAGAATATTAGAATTTAAATCAAAACTCTAAATATTCCCAAATTAAATATACTCGGATTAAAATTAAATAAATTCGAATTAATCAAATAATCCTGGTTATTTGCAATTTAGCCCTTCAACGTCGATAATTGCAAATCACTCCCTGATCAGGTTAAATCTTCACAATTCATCTTCTTTAATTTCCGAAACATGAAATTAAATCTTCAATTCCATAAATATTCAAATCGAATATTTATTCTTTTAATTTAAGAATTCTCGGAATTTAATTCTCAAAATCCTCATATTCTCAAATTAAATATTTTCAGCTCGGAATTTAAATCTATCATTTTCATAACTTCTCAAATAAATATTAGCCCATAATATGGAATTTAATTCTCAAATTTCATAATTCATAATTTAATATTTTCGGGCCTTACAAGTTTTCGGACAGCCCAACTCATTTTCAAAATTCTGTCCATGCCTCATTTTCATACTCAACCAACAAACTTAGGTATTTGTCTCCAAACTCCAGCCACTATCCTAGTATCATAACCAACATTTAAGCTCACCCAAAACCCCATTAAAACTCACCCAGACCAGCTCGATTTAACTCAACAATGGCAGCCACTAATCCCAACCAAAACCGAGCCCAACAATCCCCATTACTCGAGTGCACCTCAACTCCATCCCCCAAGCTAACTTCAAGTCATCCTAGTCGCTACCATGTGAACTACATATCATCCATGGTAGCTCTAAATCACCATCCAAATAAACACACAAGCACACAATATTTTCGAATCACAAACTATGCAAAAATTTCTGGAAAAAAAAACGAAAATCCCATAGCATAACAAATCTAAAATTTCAAAAATGTTTTGCCATAAATGAAGCCACCATATCAAAGCTATAACTTATTCATTCCTCAATAAGCAATCGAAATATCAAGATTTTTCAAGCATGTATGGAACACATTTGACAGTAACCAAACAGGGCACTTGCTCACTTCTTTCGAAAATATGAAATGCACACATAATCCAAACACATGAAATAATAAATCTACGTTGGTGAGAAAAAGAACCACATTCTTGCCTTAGCTACCAAAAATCGAAATGAAGAGGAGCTCAATGGAGCTGAAATCGGCCAAGGAAATATGCAGGAGTTTCGAACGGCTTGACTAGGGATGAAGCTACGCCGGACCGGCGATTGGCGCCGGCGATGACGGGTTGTTCGACGGCGGCGAGCTAGAGGAGAAAGGATGAAGAGGTCGATGGTTTAGGTTGAGATAATGGGAATAAATTGTGAGTTTTGGAAGAACATGGGAGATGTCGAGAGTTTTGAGTGTGTGTGTGTGTGTTTGAGGCTTGAAATGAGTGATAGTTTGGGGCTAGGGTTAATCTAAGTTTAAGAATAAGGTTGAGTGTGTATGTATAGGTGAACCTATAGGAAATGTGAGTGTATGCATTTTTGAAAAAAGTGCTACACACTTTTAAAAAGCGCTAGACCAAACTTAGCAACTTAGGAATTAAAAATAAACACTTTAAATTTTTTGATGTCGCAGCGATAAATAAAATATTTAAAAAATAAACAGAGCGATTACAATAATTTAAACAAACTATACTAACGTTTAAAAGAAAATTAAATAAATATACAAGCGGAATAAAAACCTTTAAAATAATTTGGACAATTAAAAATGATTTAAATAAATAAGCTAGACATTTAAAATAATTTAAAATAACTAACCGCTAAACTTAAGTTATTTAAAATAAACAAGTTAGACAATCGAAAGTATTTAAATAATTAATCTAAAAAGTTAAAATCATTTAAATGAATAAACTAAACAATTAAAAATCAAAATCATTTAAATAAGCAAAACTTTTAAAATCTTTAAAACAAATAAATTACACAATAAAATCATTTGAATGAATAACAAAATATTCTATTAGCACATAATTCAAATAAAGAATTAAATCAGATAAACTTAAAAATAATAATCATAATATTTATTAAATTTAATGCATGTGATTTATTAAATTGGGTTTTAGGTACTACAATGAATCTCTAGCATGTCGCGTCTTGAAATGAGATATTTTAAGCATGTGGATTTCATGAGACCAAGCCTAGGTAGTAACCCATCTTACATATGGAGCTCACTTGTATGGAGTAAAGAAATTCTCGTACAGGGTCTGGTATGGCGAGTGGGTGATGAAAATTCAATAAAATTATTTGACGATAGATGGGTACCGAGTTTGAGATCAAATATTGGTGAACAGTTGGTGCAATTGGCACTGGAACCGAAGATGTGCTATTTGATAAAGGAAGGATCTTGGGATATTGAGCTAATCTTCAACATCTTTAACCTGTATGTTTCTGGTGAAATTATGAGAATTCCACTGGTGTTATCGAGTTTGGAGACTCTCGGTTATGGATTTATGATTCCAAAGGCCGTTACTCGGCGAGAGATGGATACCGCTCTCAAATAGGCTTGTTCAACCCGCCTTCGCATCAATATGAGTTTACTATTGAGAAATGGTGGAAATTTCTTTGGGGCCTCTCACTTTCACCAAAAAGTCTGTATTTTTTGGTTGAGTATTTCTCATGATTGTAGTCCCACAAGCTTAAATCTGAATCGCCATCATGTCCCGACAGGTGGTACTTGTATCCTATATGCTTTCTCGCTTGACTCAACATGTCACTCCTTGTTTTATTGCACGACAATCAAGCATTTTTGGAAGAGTATAGTCCATATTCTTTCTTGATAAAATTTGCCGAAGAGAAGAGTACTTTGGATCTTTGTTTATGGACGAATGAGAACCTGACGACAAGATATTTTGAGGAGTTTATCATTCATACTTGGGCAGTTTGGAAAGCAAGACAGACTTTTATACACGGCACTAGTGGAAAATCGAGGTCTGAGATAGTGTAGTACCTAAAATCTAATCTATTAAATCGCATGCATTAAATTAAATTAAATAAATATTATGGTTATTATTTTTAAGTTTAATTGATTTAAATTTTTTATTTGAATTATGTATTAATAAAATATTAATTATTTATTCAAATGATTTTATTGTGCAAGTTAATCGTTTTAAAGATTTAAGATTTGTTTATTTAAATAATTTTTAAACGTTTAATATTTGCCTATTTAAATTATTTGAATTTTCCAGTTTATTTATTTAAAATAATTTAAGTTTATCCATTAGTTATTTAAATTATTTATTTAAAAGCTTTTCCAAATCATTTTAAGGCCTTTATTTACGCTTGTGTATTTATTTAAATGACTTTTTTTTAATCGTTCGTCAAGTTTGTTTAAATTATTTTAATCGCATTGCTATTATTTAAATATTTATTATATCCATGTGACATCAAAATATTTAAGTATTCATTTTAATTTATTGGAGTTAGTTTCTTTAGAATTCCTTTAAAGTTTCAGCTGATCAAATATTTAAGTTATTTATTTTGGTGATTCTTGAGTTCAGTGACTTCCAGTTCCGGCATACGGCGATGCAGGATTTCGGCGATAAATTCCAAGATTTTATTTCAAGAGTTATAAGTTGAGAGAAATGAGGAAATTAGATTAAAGTTTGATGTTTAGAATTTTTCGGGTGTCAAAAATCACTTTTATCATATTCTTGAGCTTATTTTTTAACTTTTTCAAAAGTTAAAATTTTCTTAAACCCGAACTAGTAAAACCCAATTTAATACTTTAATTTGAGAATTTTAAACTTAGGTTTTTTTTATAAGTGCAAGTTTATTGAAGAAAAAGTTGTAGCATTTTTTAGTAGTACTTTTAAAGCACACAACACACCCACTTTTGCATACTTACATCTTGTAAGGCCCGGGATTAATTGATTTAATCCGCAATATTATTAAATTTTAATCCGAGTATATTTAATTTGGGAATATTTAGAGTTTTGATTTAAATTATAATATTCTTACATTATTTAGGATTGAGTTTAGGGGCCAAAGTGCAATTATGAGAAAGTTGACTTGAACACTTGGCTTTTAATTGAGTTGGACGTGTAGTATGGAGGTGTATCATTATCCTTCTCAAGAAATTTCAGAAACTATCGCAGACCCCATCTTCAAGTTCATTAGTGATTTTCAAAACTTGATAACTTTTGCTCCGGTTGTCCGAATTCAATTCCGAAAAGAGTTTCGGATTCCTTGCAAGAAGTGATATCATTTGATGTAAGTATTACTTGGAGTTATATGATTTTGAAATTCTGTTTTGTGGCAAAAGTAAGATTTGATCATAGATATGTGTTTTTGAGTTTCTAGTGATTGCTATATCAAAACCGGATCGATAATTGGATGCCGTTTGACATGTATATTATTTACAGCCTATGCTCGAGAGTTTTATGATTCTGAAATGCTGGTTATTGATGATATAAATACTGTTATGTAATGGTTTAAGTGAAGAGGATTGATAGATATTGTTATATCGAAGTCTGATCGAATATTGAACGACGTTTGCATTTCTTATGAAATTCCAGCTTGTAATCTGAACATTATACCATTTGATAAGCTGATAGATGATGATATTTTTGCTGGTATGAAGTCTATATGAAGTTATATGATTGTTAGATTTGATAAAAATGAGTTACGGTTGCCGAAATGATATCGTTATGCCGTCAAATCAAGAATTGTGATGATTTGTGATATATTTTATTGAGCTGGATATTGCTGAGTGTCTTGCTGATGTTCTTGAATATATATGATGTATTTTCAGATTGAAAACAGGGGACATCGAGCTTGGAAAGTTCAGCGTCGAATCGAGAAAGAATTGATCAAAGTTTGTGCACTGTATGACTTGAAGAGTGATTGATGGTTGAGAAGATTTTTATTGAGCTTTGTATGTGCAGATTTTGAAGAGTTGAAGATTTGAAAACCAAGAAAAGAAAGGTATAAGACAACCTTTAAAAAAAAGGCTTGCACACTCAATATGAATCTATTGAGTATTCCTTTCTAAAACCACATACTTTGTGCTTCTATGTTAATAGATGCTTATATGATTACTTACTTGATCTAATTCGTATTGTTGGTCTTGACTTGATGCGTTTGAGTTTGTGGCATTCATATTGGGCCAACTTTCTTTCGAGTTTTGAGGGCTGAGTTGCCCAGATATAATGATAGGACGTTTGGACGTATATTGAGGAGTTTAAGTGATTGAGTTGTCCCTAACGTTTGACGGCTAGGTGATTGAGTTATCCCTACCGTTTGATGCTCAATATAGTGGACCAAAGTCCGGGAATAAGCACTCAACATCACCTCGAAGGGAGAGTAGGTGGATGGGTTGATGTGTTTCTGTCCTAGGGATCCCAAAACGAGAACCGATACCGATATGATAACCGATTTTAAATCATGCATTGCTTTTGAATTTAAGAGATGAGTTTCTATTATTTGTTAAGTTGAAATATTGCATGATTGTTTGAAAAGTTGATATTAAATTATTGACTTGATATGAGTTGTACTTGTTGATAGCATGTCTTGCTTAATTTTATAGTTTGCAACTTGATTTATAGCATATTGAGTTAATATGTCTTAAGTTCCTTTGAATTTTAGTTGTTGAATGACTGTTAATATGCTTCAAGTTGAATTACTTGAGTTTATGCATGTTTATGTTGTTTTATACTGGGATTAAATTCTCACCGGAGTCTCTCCGGCTATTATCTTGTTTGTATGTGTGCATGACAATAGGTGGGACTGGAACGAGTCTCGGAAGACCGTGAAGAAATGAGATCGAGCGAGAGTAGAGTGGTGATCCGGTATAGAATTGAAGTTGCTGTCATTTATGTTAAGAATAAGAGTTGAAGTTATGAACTATTAGACTTGAACCTTAGTCTAGAGTGTTGTTACTTGATCTTGTAATCACACTTGAACTAGATGTTTTAATCTTGTCTTGAGATGTTAATGTATACGTTGTTGTCTTGATTATGACTTTTATACCATGTTGGTTGTATGAATGACTTGGTAGAATGGTTAAGAAGGACCTTGGTGAGTATTTGTCAGCAACAGAGTTTTAATTTTTTTTCTGGCTGCTTGGCCTGCGCACGGGCGAGCCCTGCTCGCGCATGCACGCAGGCCAAGCCCAAGGGGTCACTGCCCCATTGAACTGCGCACGCGCGAGGGGCGAGCCCCGCGCGCACGCAGGTCACTATTTATAAAAAAAAAAATTTCTTTTCTTTGAGGCTTTGATGCTTGGCCTTAATTTATTTTTTAGAGATTAGTATTTGATTTGAGAGATTAAGAACCGGGTCGTCACAACAGGTGGTATCAGAGCGTAGGTTTTGGACTGATTTAGAATGAGCGGGGTAGATCGAGTCCGCTTGATTTCTTTATTTGTATGTGATTGAATTCTTTTTGTGATTACCTAAAGTACATGCTAATATTGTGTTATAATGCCAGAACTGTATCATCGCATGATTTTGTGATTTAAATTATCGAGCATGCTTTACTGTTTTTTGAATTATATGATGATATAATTATGTGATCAAATGGTAAGAATAGCATGCCGTACAGATGCAAGAATTACATGCTTTCCTTATTATCTGAGTTGATTGGAAGCGTGTATTATTCGAGAATGAATCAGAACTCGATCTTTTGAGAATGCACGACAGTGTTGATCAGAGGAGGACTGAGACAGAATTGTTATACATGAGATTGTATTTTATACTAATCTGTTTGAATTAGCAGATATGCCTCCTCGTCGAATGATGAATAGACAGACAGAGACATTTCCTCAGCCAAAACAGGTGAATGTAGCCCCGACAGTGCCACAAACACCTGAAGCTCCGAGAATAGAGCAAGGCAGTACATTGAGAGATATGAGTGATGTTACAGCATCACCAATGGAGATACTTCTGAAAAGATTTCAATCTTTCAAGCCGCCTACTTTGAAAGGAACTGAGACTTCAGTTGAGTGTGAAGGTTGGTTAGAGGATATTGAGATGATGTTTGATTCCCTTGATTATGCAGATGATAGAAGAATTAGACTGATTGGGTATCAATTGCAAGATGTTGCAAAGAGCTGGTGGATTACAACCAAAAAGGCTCTTGAGAATCGAGGTACGATGATTAATTGGAAAGTGTTTAAAACTGAATTTTATCAACGATTCTTTCCAGTATCGTACAGAAAAGATAAGAATGCAGAGTTTGCCAATCTGAAACAAGGCAATCTGGCTATTGCGGAATATGTTGCTAAGTTCTCTACTTTGCTGAAATTCGCTCCACACGTAGCTGAGAACGAAGAAGCTAAAGCTGATCAGTTCATTAATGGACTGAATCCAGATGTATTTACACTGGTGAATGTTGGTAGACCAAACAACTTTGCTGATGCACTTGATAAAGCAAAGGGAGCAGATGCTGGTCTGATGAAACAACGAGAAGCATTGTTTGTGTCACAGTCTCAACGACATCCATTGACTCAGTTTCAGCAACCATTTCCCAGATTTGAGGAAGGTGGTAGCAGTTGTGGCAAGAATGATTTTTTGAAAGCAAGAGAAAAGCAGTTTAAGAAATCAGGAGATAGTTCATCTAGCTCTAGTGGACAGAGGCACATTAGTTCAGAGTATACAGGTTTGTATTGCAACAAATGTGGTGGAGGACATCCTAATGATCAGTGCAGAGGTGTACTTGGGAGTTGCCATATATGCTATCAAGCGGGACATTTTGCCAGAGTATGTCCGCAACGTGGTTTGAAAAGATCACATAGTGAAAATTCATCGAGAGAAGTGACTCAGCCGGAAAAGAAAACATCAGATGATGTTTAGCAGGTAATTGTTCTTGTTATGATTCTTTTGCTTATGTGCTTGAAGATATTGGAGCATCCCTTATGTTATCTTTGAACGAAATTTCCATATTATGTGCATTACCTGTTGATGTATTATCTACTGTGGTATATATTCTTGATTTTAAGGAGGTGACATCGATCGGAAATTGTATACTATACTTTGAAGGTAATGTGAGAGAGATAGATTGTATCGTGCTTCATTTGTCAGATTTTGACTGAATTATCGGTTTAGATATGTTGATCAAGTACAAGAATTTCGTGGATTGATTCAGAAAGTTATGAGATTCAGAACTGAATTGATAGAAGGATGGGAATTCTACGGTAAGAGTTCGACATTTCGAATTCCTTCGATATCTATTCTATCTATGATTTGATTAATGCAGAAAAGAGCAGAGAAAATTCCTTATTATGCAAATGATGTCGTGGAAGCTAGCTCAGACTTGGTTGATTTGCCAATTATTATCGAATTTCTGATATTTTCCAGATAAAATTATGAGATTATTTTCAGCCTGTTCGATGGACTTCGATATGTGATTGATGCCAGGTATCTTACTGATTTCGAAAGTATCGTATAGAATGGCACCCACAAAACTGCAAGAATTGAAAGAAATACAAAATAATGAGCTTTCATGATACTGTTATGTAATGGTTTAAGTGAAGAGGATTGATAGATATTGTTATATCGAAGTCGGATCGAATATTGAACGACTTTTGCATTTCTTATGAAATTCCAGCTTGTAATCTGAACATTATACCATTTGATAAGCTGATAGATGATGATATTTTGCTGGTATGAAGTCTATATGAAGTTATATGATTGTTAGATTTGATAGAAATGAGTTAAGGTTGCCGAAATGATATCGTTATGCCGTCAAATCAAGAATTGTGATGATTTGTGATATCTTTGATTGAGCTGGATATTGCTGAGTGTCTTGCTGATGTTCTTGAATATATATGATGTATTTTCAGATTGAAAACAGGGGACATCGAGCTTGGAAAGTTCAGCGTCGAATCGAGAAAGAATTGATCAAAGTTTGTGCACTGTATGACTTGAAGAGTGATTGATGGTTGAGCAGATTTTTATTGAGCTTTGTATGTGCAGATTTTGAAGAGTTGAAGAGTTGAAAACCAAGAAAAGAAAGGTATAAGACAACCTTTAAAGAAAGGGCTTGCACACTCAATATGAATCTATTGAGTATTCCTTTCTAAAACCACATACTTTGTGCTTCTATGTTAGTAGATGCTTATATGATTACTTACTTGATCTAGTTCGTATTGTTGGTCTTGACTTGATGCGTTTGAGTTTGTGGCATTCATATTGGGCCAACTTTCTTTCGAGTTTTGAGGGCTGAGTTGCCCAGATATAATGATAGGACGTTTGGACGTATATTGAGGAGTTTAGGTGATTGAGTTGTCCCTAACGTTTGACGGCTAGGTGATTGAGTTATACCTACCGTTTGATGCTCAATATAGTGGACCAAAGTTCGGGAATAAGCACTCAACATCACCTCGAAGGGAGAGTAGGTGGATGGGTTGATGTGTTTCTGTCCTAGGGATCCCAAAACGAGAACCGATACCGATATGATAACCGATTTTAAATCATGCATTTCTTTTGAATTTAGGAGATGAGTTTCTATTATTTGTTAAGTTGAAATATTGCATGATTGTTTGAAAAGTTGATATTAAATTATTGACTTGATATGAGTTGTAGTTGTTGATAGCATGTCTTGCTTGATTTTATAGTTTGCAACTTGATTTATAGCATGTTGAGTTAATATGCCTTAAGTTGCTTTGAATTTTAGTTGTTGAATGACTGTTAATATGCTTCAAGTTGAATTACTTGAGTTTATGCATGTTTATGTTGTTTTATACTGGGATTAAATTCTCACCGAAGTCTCTCCGGCTATTGTCTTGTTTGTATGTGTGCATGGCAATAGGTGGGACTGGAACGAGTCTGGGAAGACCGTGAAGAAATGAGATCGAGCGAGAGTAGAGTGGTGATCCGGTATAGAATTGAAGTTGCTGTCATTTATGTTAAGAATAAGAGTTGAAGTTATGAACTATTAGACTTGAACCTTAGTCTAGAGTGTTGTTACTTGATCTTGTAATCACACTTGAACTACATGTTTTACTCTTGTCTTGAGATGTTAATGTATATGTTGTTGTCTTGATTATGACTTTTATACCATGTTGGTTGCATGAATGACTTGGTAGAATGGTTAAGAAGGACCTTGGTGAGTATTTGTCAGCAGCAGAGTTTTAATTTTTTTTCTGGCTGCTTGGCCTGCGCACGGGAGAGCCCTGCTCGTGCGCCCGCGCAGGCCAAGCCCAAGGGGTCGCTGCCCCATTGAACTGCGCACGCGCGAGGGGCGAGCCCCGCGCGCGCGCATGTCACTATTTATAAAAAAAAAATATTCTTTTCTTTGAGGCTTTGATGCTTGGCCTTAATTTATGTTTTAGAGATTAGTATTTGATTTGAGAGATTAAGAACCGGATCATCACACACCTATACATATACACACATGTACACATAACACTTAACTTTTAGCACAAAACAAAATAACCTCAAACCCTAGCACACAACACACACAAGTAGCCACCTCTTCATTTCATTTCTCTCATATTTCTCTAGCACAATAGGCCGCCCCATTTCCTCAGCTTTTCCGGCCGGCCGGCCGACCGCCCTCCTCCACCGCCGCCGTCGCCGAAGGTCCACCTTGGAAGGTTCAAGCTAGCTGCTGGACGTTTTTCAGCTTTGTCTCATCTCATTTTGTTTAGGTTTTTGGCTAGAAAGGCAAGTATGACTTTTCTTTGACCCCAAGCTAGCTATCTAAGATTTTGTTCTATTGTTCTTGTTAAAATTCGAAATGGCCATGATATTTTTCAATAATGTTTCGGTTTTCATTAATTTTCAGCAAGGATTGATGTTTAAATTTTGAGTAATGCATGTGGTTTGAAGTTTAAAGAAGTTGTATGATGAATTGTGACATGAGACTTGAGAGTTTTGATGCATATCATGAATGTTCAGATTTTTCAGTAGTATATATTGCTTAAATTCAAAAATTTCATTGTATTTTGATGGAGTTTGAAGTTGTGTAATGAGGATTTTATTGCAAGTCGTTAGCCTCTTTGTTTGTCCAAGTGTTTGATGCATTTTGGTGTGTCTCTTGCCATTTTCGAAATTAGTTGGATGGTGGTATGGTTGAGGGCTGCCAAGTGTCTGTTTTAAGTCCTAAGGGATGTTAAAAAAATGGTGTTATAGGTTGGAAGGGGTTAGAGTTAAGGCAAAAGGGGCATGTAGTTGGAATTGGAAGTGTAGGTGAACTTGATTGGTCAAATGGTATGCAAGGGCTGCTGGTTTTAGGTGCATGGAAGTAGACTCGTAAAGTCTGGTCGGGGCGTGGCTTAGTCCTAGGTCGAGTTTAAGGTATTGTGGTTGTGTCGGTTCAAATTGGGCTTGATTCGGTTAGGTTTCAAATAGAATAAGGGTCATTTAAGTTAAAGGGTTGGAGCAGAATTTTTAAGAGCAATGTGTGAGCTGTTGGATAATTGATTAAACTGAACGTTTTAATCAACTATGGATGGGTGAGGCCTAGTCCTAAGTCAATTTTAGGATGTTGTGGTCGTGTCAGTTTAATTTGGGAGCGAATCGTGTTAGTTTTGGTCAAGCTAGGAATTTCTCAAGTTGGGGTGACTAGTGCATAATTTTGACAAGTTTGAGGGCTGCCCGAAAATCTGTTTTGATCGGGTTGCTCAAGTGGTCTTTGGAGGTCATAACCTAGTCCTTGGATTAGCTTGAAGTGTGTAGATAGTTTTGGTTTGAGTGGGATTTAATTTGGTTAAGGTAAGAACGAGATAAGGACTTTTCGGTTTGATTGCTCGGGTTAAGACATGTTTGAGGAGTAATAGAGTATAAGTTGGGTAACCAACTTAGGGGCAGCCACTTACCCACCTAACATCCTCATTTTGAGTTGAGTTTTCATTCCCTAAAGTTGCATTTTCGTGTGTGTGATTTTTGCCTTCGAGTTGAGTAAAGTTTAAGCAAGTTGAAGCATTTATTTTGCATCTCAACTAAAGTTAAAGTTCCAAGTCAAGAAAGTAAAATGTTTTAAATAAAGTGAGTTGATTTATGACATAGAGGGGTTTGGAGGAGTTGGGAGAAATCCTGATTTCCCTTGCCAACAGAGGGGTTTGGAGGAGTTGGGAGAAATCTTGATTTTCCTTACCAACTAAGGGGCAATGTGGCGTCGGGAGTAATCTTAGTGTCCTTGCCGGCATAGTATATTGCAGCCATGATTGATCAAAATCAAAGAAAACGTCATAATCAATGATCTAAATTCACAGAAAAGAAAAGTAAAGTTTAAGAAAGTTCCTAGTTCATAGTGTGAGTTCATTGCATACAGTTAGTGTCATTCTCTTTTATCATACAACTTTTCAGTTCAAGTTTCAAAGTATTATATGTACAATACTTTAAGTATCTCCGCAGGTATTTTTAACCCTTGTTATTACAAAGTTTATACTTGTTGAGTCATTAGACTCACTATGCTTGCTTGGTGCAGGTTAGATTATCGTTGAGATCGAGGGGCAGGACCATCGAGTGGACTGCGATGCGGGCACAACACATCCCTCCGACCTATGCTAGACTTCCGCAAAATTTTACTTTAATGCTTTAAAGTCTTTCATTTTTGTTGATTGGATAAATGTAAGTTTAAGGATTTACAAAATTTTTTGTGGGCATGTAAAGTCGGAATGTTGAACTTTTGGATGATGTATTTTCGGAAGATTGTGATTATCGTGTTTGCCTTCGTTTTTAGCGTCTATTCTATTTTTGAATTGCTGATTGAGACATGTTGGTTTTAAGTATTTTCAAACAGGTCATGGCAAAATTTTTAAAAAAATCAGCATTTTTCTTTATTATTTAATTAAGTAGAGATTAGTAGGGGTGTTCAAACTTCGGATAAAACTGAAAAAACCAAAAATCCAAACCGGAAAAATCAAACACCGAACCGAACCGAAAATCAAAATTTGAAATTTGGATATAAATGTTAAAACCAAAATTTATTTGGTTCGGTTTCGGATTATATATCTCAAAACCAAACCGACCGAAAAAATCGAAATTTTATTAAATTAATAATTTTATTTATATAATTGTTTATATTATATATTTTATGTGATGATACCTAGTGAATAAATAATTATTTTTAATAATTTTTAGTTCATTGTTTTTTATTTAAGTCATTTAGACTTTGAATTTAAATATTTTACAAAAAAATCATTTAAAAAATAACATATTATATTTTAAAATATATTTATAATATTAATTAAAATAATTATATCAAAACCGAAATTACCGACCGAAATAACCGAACCGATTTAGTAAAAAACCGAACCGAACCGAACCGAAGGAAAATGGTTCGGATATCGGATTATATATTTCTAAAACCGAAAATCGAAAAAACCGAAATAAAAACCGAAAATCGGACCGAACCGACCGATGAACACCCCTAGAGATTAGGGTCGTTTCAGATAGTATCGCTGAGTTGACCTGTGGGGACCTCGGGTTGCTAATCTCGATTCTTATGGGGCAATTAATGAATAAGCATCATTAATGAAACAAGTAAGGATAAAGATCAAAGCAATTTTTTTAAAAATAAAATGGGGTGCGCTCGGGCGCCGTCCTGGACCCATCTCTTGGGTTGGGTTGGTTGGGGCTGCGCTCAAGCTGCAATAAATTGCAGTTCGAGCGCTGCCTTGGGCAGAAAAATTCCCGATTTTGCAGCTTCACTCTGATATGTAAAAACCCTTCTAAAACATGTTATTTTAAGTCTAAAACATGGATTGACATACAACTCAAGCACAGGCATAAATCACATCCAACTAGTAGCTCCAAATCCATCAAAAGAGTTATACTAAACTAGGTGTTCAACATGTTCTTCAAACCATAACAAGGTCTTGACTTCTAACTAGGGGTGTTCATCGGTCGGTTCGGTCCGGTTTTCGATTTTTTATTTCGGTTTTTTCGGTTTTAGAAATATATAATCCGATATCTGAACCATTTTCCTTCGATTCGGTTTGGTTTTTTACTAAATCGGTTCGGTTATTTCGGTTTTGATATAATTATTTTAATTAATATTATAAATATATTTTAAAATATAATATGTTATCTTTTAAATGATTTTTTTGGTAAAATATTTAAATTCAAAGTCTAAATGACTTAAATAAACAACAATGAACTAAAAATTATTAAAAATAATTCTTTATTCACTAGGTATCATCACATAAAATATATAATATAAACAATTATATAAATAAAATTATTAATTTAATAAAATTTCGGTTTTTTCGGTCGGTTCGGTTTTGAGATATATAATCCGAAACCGAACCAAATAAATTTCGGTTTTAACATTTATATCCAAATTTCAAATTTCGGTTTTCGGTTCGGTTCGGTTCGGTTCGGTTCGGTTCGGTTCGGTGTTTGGTTTTTTCGGTTTGGATTTTTGATTTTTTTGGTTTTATCCGAAGTTTGAACACCCCTACTTCTAACAAACATGATAAAGATCTAAGTTCATATCTTTTGCTACAACCCGAGTCGCCACTTGCTAAGACTCTAACTCGAGCTACCCTCGTTGTCTCAGGCTAGCTCCCGCACCTTCTGTTGTCATGCACACATACAAAACAAAACAACAGCCGGATAACTCCGGTGAAAATATAATTCTCAGTATAATCGACATAAAAATGCATTAACGATAGCATCTCAATTCAAGCTATAACATAAATCAAACACATATTTAGTAAAGTAAATATATTCTCGAGATTTCGTATCCGATCTCGGTCTCAAGATTCATTTATTATTTTCCGATCTTGGAATCAAGATTCGTAACCGATCTTGATCTGGATATATCCGCGCTTTATAGATCGTAATCGACTCAACATCAAAAGTAAGCAATATAATTCAAAGATCCATTTACCTGAGATGGATTCACAATTCAAGTTCTAAACAAAGAACATATATTTAAACAAGTATGTGGTTTTTGCGGGATAACTCAAGAATCATAGTTCTCGAGTTTCGAAGCCCTTACGATCGATGTCATCTTATATATTTTCTTTTCTTGGTTCTTGAGGTGCTTCAAATCGGAGAAATCTATAACAAGAACTCATATCAAAATCTGCTCAAACTCACAACTCAATCTTCAATAAAAATCAACTTCAAACCTTGCTCAAAGCTTCACCGATCGAAGTCGAAGTTCTCGAGCTCGTCACGCTTCACTAAAATTCTGAAATGAAGTATTCATATACAAATAAGATCAGCTTACACTATAGAAATTCGCAGCTCAATCACAAGACATCAAAAGAGCTTCAAATCATAAACCGACGGCGTAACGACTACAAACCGGCAATCCCAACTATATCCAACTCAATCCAACAATCATATACACTTCATAACCATCAAATATCAGCAAGAAACCCACGAAATTCAGCAACATCAGAATTGATATTTTCGAAAATAGCTTCATAAAATCATAACAAATCCGTACAACGTTCTTTTTTCGATTCGTCTTCGAATATACAATACATGCTATCTCAATAACATGCCATCTTCACATCAAAATTCAAAGTATGATAGAACTTCATAAAACTTACACCAAAACGTAGCTCTCGGAGTGGTGATCGCGAATATATATTCAACTCCGAATTCTGACGGCCGGATCTTGCACAATTGAAATCAAACAATGAAATTTGGTTTACAAATCTGAAATGGAGAAGAAAAGGCTCGATGCTTGCTGCTGAAATTCTGAAGAAATGAGTCAATATACACGTTTGTATGTATGGTGGCCAAGTTGTCCCACTCAGATTTATCTATTTTCACTTTGGCCCCTCAAAACTTCATAATTTGCAAAACAATCCCTTGATTTTTTCATTATTTGCATATTAGTCCTCATCCCTTTTTTAATTCACTTTCAATCCTAAATAATTTAATAATATTAGAATTTAAATCTAAACTCTAAAAATTCTCAAATTAAATATCCTCGGATTAAAACAAATAATCTCGGGCTTTACACGACCCTTACTTGAATTTTTAAAAAATACTGATACTACATATACTCCTATACATATATGTATCTATACTTAAAATAGTTTTTCATAAAATATAATAATACATAATAAAATCGATTGCATGCAAATATCTTAAATACTCACACAAACTTAAAACCCATGCATGAAAGTTTCATAAAAAAAATATGGGAATCATAATCCAACGACAATACCAAGAAAATGACTAAAATAATAAAACCCATTAAAACAAAGAAAATTAGTAAACATGTGCGGAAAATAACATAATGCATAAAAATCCCATAACAATTGTATCATAAACTGCATGGGTCACGAGTGCGAGCTCGCTACGGATGCTCAGTCGTCCAATCTGCCAGTAGGGACCACATCATCAAAACTAGCATCAAACTCATCTGCACACCATTTAAATCTAATGAGTCTAAAGGCTCAGCATGTTCTACCCAGAATAACAAATACCATATAATAAAATCACATGCAAGCATGTAATACTTAAAATTATCATGAGGTATCTTATGCATGCATGATCATAAAAACATTTGCATAATATTGAGTCGTAAACATAAACATAAACATAATCATAATCTTATTCTTAATCTTAACACGTAACATAAATACATAACATATTCATGGCATGTCATAATCGTAAAATCATCATCATTATGAGTCGTATTAGTGATGTCTGACCATAAACATAAATGATTGATCAATCTATAAAACAACTTACGCGGCGGCGAGGTTCACCCAACCTTAAACCGGAGATTCCCTACGCCTCTATGCTGCCACTTCACCCAACCTTAATGGGGACCATAGGCTCTTGAACCTAATTAGAGAGGTCATGGGGCTCGGTATCCCGATTTTCAATCCCATGGGTTGCCACAATCACATCAATTTCTCAAAAATATTTTCTTTACATGCCCTTAATCTGTAAATAAAATACATGCATGAATCACGAACTTAAAAATATCATTTTTTTCTTAAAATTTGCCCGTAAATATATATATTTAACTTATTTTTCATAAAAATCACACTTATATAAAAAAATACACACACACATATATATATATACATATATATATATATATATATATATATATATATTAAAAAATATATATTAAAATATATTTACGGATCATTTTACTTGCCACGGACTCGTTCGAGTAGCTGACCCTTAACTTGAGCTCATTAATTTAGCTGGCCTATTAACACTCAAACTGATCCAATAATACTTAGACTAGCCCAACAAGACTTAGACTAGCCCAATAATACAATTAAATCACTCAAGCTCAATAACAACTTAATTCAAACACTGACTTCTAATTAAATTATCCGGACAGGAAATAAAAAACCCGGACCCATGCCCATATCACATGAACCAATTAAAATTTTGACCCGACCCGAACACCTCATGCCCGAGCCCTACCCGAGCTGCCCAAAAACAGCCAAGACTAGCCCTTCTCATCCCAGCCATGCACAACTCATACTTAAACCCATCGGCCACCTCTAGCCGTAGCCCCGCCGGTAGGACTACTCCAAGGTCCTGTCGTCGACCCAACCAGGGTCGAGCCCCACCTGAACCAGACCCTAAGGAACCAAACCGAGCCATGAACCATGGGAAACCTCCACCGGAACCAGCCGTGACCAGCCATCAACCAAAACTTGAGCCAACAAGCAAGAAAAACGTGAAATGATGCATAAATCATGAAATCTTAAAATTCTTAGCCATAAAAAAATGTAAACACAGATTTCTCAACATCAAAACAGAGCATATATGATTCAAATGGGTTAGAAACAATGAATAGAACATGCCTTAGCTCAAGAAAGACAATTACGATTGCGTAGCTCGCGACGGGACGACCAGAATGCCCAAAATCTTGAGATTTTCTTCAAATTTCATGTTGGTATGTGCAAGTGTGAGTGATCGGATTCCTCCCAACTGCTTCTTCTCCAGTAAGTGAAGGTGAGGGGAGAATGAACTTGGGGCTAGGTATATGTTTGCGTGTATTGTGGGCTTAGGCCCTTTTAATTAAATTTGGGTAAAAAACTTAAAAATAACTAGTCCAAAACTAAATTTTGGACATTAAAAATCCCCCAATTTTTTAAATACAAAAAGACCCAATTTTAAAAGTGCCCTAAAAGTCTTTAAAATGACCTTCGAAGGTAAAAAAATAATCTTTTAATTATATATATATAACCCAAACTTAGCTATAAATTAAGTTTCAAAATAATTATTTTGGGCTTTTGAAAACCTTAGAAATAACTTTCGATAAAAATTTTTACCCCGTTCGTCCACGGTCCGTCTACGCGCTTGTAAATCGACTTTTCCTTAAATAATTCATAACTCTCAAAATATTCAGGTTAAATGTCATAATTAAATTTAAAACACATAAACGTGCCTCATAAAAAATCATTTAACCCCTTTAATTTATTTTTAAAATAGTAAATCCCTAATTAGGCATACAGTTTTACGTAAATGAATTTCTAGGTGTTGCACTCGTGGAGCTCGATCTGCACTACTCCAGGATTTTCCACAAGCCAACATGGGAAGCTCTATTCCCATTGCCGATGGGCGACGAAAACGAGCAAGGCGATGGGTAATGCCGGAAAACAGAAAGATGAAGTTAAACATTGGCTGTGAAGTCAGGGATGTCTCCTCTTGGCCTTTGGGAATCAAATAACACAACCTATATCTGTTGTCCATGGTGAGTTTCTAGCGGTTCATGAAGGTGTATTATACTTTTTGAGAAGAATTTTAAAAATGTTCAGATTGAATCGGATTTTTTACTGACAGTGCAAACAATCACGAACAATCGTGAAGATTTGGATTATATTGGGGTGTGTGCTTCAGAAATCAGAAATCGTCTACTTGGTCTCGGAGCTTCTGGATTTATCAAGTTTGTAGATATTCTAATTTCATAGCACATTAGTTTAGCTTCTTTTTCTTTTTTCTCCCATTACTCATTTATTTAGTAAAATGGTGAGTTTTCCATTAGACTTGTAATGAATGATTATTAATCAATATACTTACAAATTTCTTTCAATCTATATATGCATATATAGATATATATATATATCTAAATTTCAATTTTATGCAACTTGCATATATTTGACGATATCTCAAAATGGTGGTGTTTTTTTTTTAAAAAATAAAATAATGAAAGTGTTGTTTAATGTTAAATTATTTTTTGATTGAATGATTTAAATATGAAATATTGACTTTTATGCAACTTGCATATATTTGACGATGTCTCAAAATGGTGGTGTTTTTTTTTTTTTTTAAAAAAATAAAATAATGAAAGTGTTGTTTAATGTTAACTTATTTTTTGATTGAATGATTTAAATATGAAATATTGACTTCTATAGTTAATTATTATCAAACTTAATTTGATTGTTGAGGTATACATACATATATATATATTAACGACTATGTACAAACAACTCGTCAATGTTTAATCATTTTTGGATTGAAATATTTATGTACAAACAACTCGTCAATGTTTAATCATTTTTGGATTGAAATATTTATTAAATATAAAATATATGACTATATAATTATTATCTAGATTATTCTAATTGTTGAGATATTTCGTAGCAATTGACATATATATATTATATTTAATAAATATTTAAATCCAAAAATGATTAAACATTGACGAGTTGTTTGTGCATAGTCGTTAATTATATATATATAATTTGAAATTAGGTACTAGTGTTTGGGAGAGCTTATTAGAAGCACTTCTCAGCTTTTTCGTTAACAAAAATTTGAAATTTTGTGAAAGTTTATTAACGAAAAGCTGAGATGTTCTTTAAAAGCTCTCTCAAACACTACAAAGTAAGATCGATTTTAAGCTTCGACGGGTACTACATAAAACAACCTTCTGATTTTTCTTTCTTTTTTTAAAAAAAATAAAAAACCATCATTTTCAGATAAGAATTTTCAATCAGATGCTAGTTGCAGTAAATTTATACGTGTGTTTATGTCATATTTGTTCTTATAATTCTTGACAATTATTTTTATACTAGATATAATTGTTGAACTCCGAACACCAAAATTTTGTTCAAAATTACCCTTATATATGTAAATTTGATTATATATATATATATATATATTCATATTTTTCTCAACTAAGTATAAATAGATAGGATAAATAAATTTTAATTTTAATTTATTTACATATTATTACTTTAAAAAACATAAATAAGAAAATCATAACTAAATTAAATATTAAAAAATAAAATAATAAATAATTTTTATAATATATAATACTAAATATATCATAATATTTTATATACAATTAGATTAAATCTCTACAACGAATATACTAAAACTGATAATAATTATTTATAGAATTCGATATATATATATATATACATAAATATTTGGATACAAAAAGTATTTTAAGCATCAGCGACTACATAAAACAACATTTTGATTCTCTCTCTTTTTTTCTTTTTTTTTTTCTTGTAAGCCAAAAAAAAAATCCATTTTGAGATATTGTCAATTAGACGCAAGTTGCACTCGATTAACCCCCGAACTAATAAAATAGCCTGCAAACTAGGTTAGTCAGGTAAACAATACTAGACAAGTCATGTGTGACAAACTAGTCCAAGAAAATGTTGATAGGGGAATCGAACTTCTGACATCTAGCCAAGACTTCACCTAGTACTCCACCAACTTGAACACCACTTAGTGGCTTTTATGGTGTTTTAAACTTGCATGCTCCCCCTTAATTTTATCTGAGATGAACAGTGTCCATCCACTAAGATTCGACTGCTTCTTCATTGCTTGCTCTGATTATATTAAAATGGCATTTTTCGAACATTAACAACTGATTCAAATGTGTTTTCAGACATTTTCAAATTAATTAATGGATTGATCAAGTGGGCAAAAGTCAATTAACAATTCTCTAGCAAAGATTTGTCGACCAAGAGATTTTTTGTATATAAATAACATTCATGCATGTACACTGGATTCTGAATCAAATCACTTAATATTTTCTCAAACCAGATCGAGAAAATTTCTTGATTTGCCTGAGAACCGTGACCATTGGGATCCAATTAATTAATGTTCCGTAGAGGGCAGACCATGACAAAACCGGCAGTGAGTTTAAGCTCCATTGAGAGTCACTTGGTGGGATTTTCTATATAATCATCATTCTATATATGTTCAATATATTTATTATATATATTTATCAACATGATCAGCATATACTTACATGCATATATACAAATTAACTGTCTTTACATATAATTTCATGTTACCTGTTGAGGCACCGAGTTGCAGCCAGGCCGGCAATATCAGGCATATTATATATATGATTTGTATGCATAATTAGATTTGTGCAATTTTGATTCAACTTTTTGTTGTTTCATCTGCCATGATTTTTGACGTATCAATTATAATATAGTGTTGATGAATTGGTTCATGCTCATGCTCATCTGGTCATGCCTTCTTGTTGCTGTTTCAGTACTGTTAGTTATTGCATGCAGGTGGCTCCAAGAGATCTTGGAATTGCATGGGGCGACGACTCGCGTTTCTGGAACTGGACATCTCATACCGATTCCAGGTCCCTAGCTTCCAGCTCCTAGCTAGCTAGCTAGTATATTCATGTGGAAATTAATTAAACTGAAAAAGCTTTTCAGAAATTTCCTAGATCTCTTTTGTTTTTGGGTGACCGTACGTGTATGTCTTTGCATTCAGATTCCCTGAGGTTGCAGAGCTCAAGCGTGTGTGGTGGCTTGACATTCTAGGAAAGATCAAAACAAGATTGTTGTTTCCAGAAACTACTTATACTGCATTTCTAGTGTTCAAATTAGCCGACGGGGCTTCCTGCCTAGATGAAATTAATGCGAGTATCAAATTTGTAGATGATCATGAAGAAGATGGGCATGTCCAAGTCCAACAACTGGCTACAACTGTTCAACTTCAATCAACTAACTATGCTATGACTATTGGAAGTGTTGCTGCAGTCCAAAGAAGATCAGATGGATGGATGGAGGTCGAAATCGGAAACTTCCGTTTTCAAGATGGATATCGAGGAGAGGTGGAGGCAAGGTTGGTGGAAACCACAAACACCAAGATGAAGACTGGCCTCATTATCGAGAGCATTGAGTTTCGACCCGAGGCTACTCTTGTCCCCAACAACTATTTGAGAAAGAGAAAAGGGGAGGATAAGGAGAAGGAGAAAACTTTCTTGGTGGCTTCAAAGGAACTTCAAATTGCGTGGGGCGACAACTCCAACTACTGGAAATGGACATCTCATGTCAATTCCAGGTCCATTACCAGATCCTAGCTCATTATACATAACAAACTGAAAAAACTTTTCCCATTTAATTTGCAGATTCCCTGAGGTTGCTGAGCTAAAGCATGTGTGGTGGCTTGACATTCGAGGCAAGATCAAAACAACATTGTTGTCTCCAGAAACTACCTATGCAGCATTTCTGGTGTTCAAATTAGGTGATGGGGCTTCTTGCTTAGAAGTAGCTAAAGCAATCATCAGATTTGTAAATGAGGAACAAGATGATCAGCATGCGGAACGACTAGCTAAAACTGTTCATCTTCAAGCACCAAATGATGCTATTGGAAGGGTGGCAGTCCAAAGAAGAGATGGGTGGATGGAGGTAGAACTCGGAAACTTCAGTTTTGAACATGGATATCAAGGAGAGATCGAGGCACAGGTACTGGAAACAACAGGAACTAAGGTGAAGACCGGACTGATTATAGAGGGCATTGAGTTCCGGTCAGTGTATGCCGAGGCTATTCATGTTCCTAGCAACAATGTTATTCCACACGAGTTCCAGCAAGTGGATGCCGAGGCTACTCATGTTCCCACCAACAATGTTATTCCACACGAGTTCCAGCAAGTGCATGCCGAGGCTACTTCCGTTCACAACAAAAATATTACATACAGAATGAGAGTTTGGTTACAGAGTTTATGTTCCTGTCCTTGTGTTTGTTCATGATTTTTTTTGTGCCTGTGGGGTTTTTGGTCTTTTTTAATGCATCTCAAAAGCTTAATTTATTTGGTAATTTTCTGTTCATCATCAATTTCAAGCTTGTTTGTTTAGGACTTCACTGTCCTTTGCGTGTGTTGTGTGATAGTTCTTCAAATTAAGGGGGACTTTGATTGAATTAACTGTGAGGTTCTAGCTCCAAGTTTACTGGATAATTTTGACGTACTCACTTTCAACAATCCCATCCAGGCCACAGCCAGCCAATACCTAAACAATTTTGATTAAGTCATGAATATTTGAAACTTAAATCTTTCAATACAAAAACAATCTACATAAAACAATACTTTGAGACATCGTCATGAATTGGAATGCAAGTTGAATATAAACAATTAACATGTTGGCCAACAAGTTCAACCACATATATTATACATAATATTGATGTATGCAATGTGATGATGTCGAAATTTTATCTCGGATTCGGTCTGGTAGAATGGATCCTCCAAATCCTTTATAAAGCAGGTCGGGTAGGGTACCTATGAACTCTGCACAAGCAACAACTAGGTCAGGGGGGCGCCAAAGGTGTTTTTGGCGTGACCCATCCGATGCCTAAGTCAGTGTCTTGAAGGCAAAGGGTATGATGAGTGCGAAAATAAAAGAATATGAGTGCGTGAATATAAAAGTGAGAGAGAATGATGATGAATGATGAATAGTCCATAATGAATGAACATAACCATAACAGTACCTGTATTTATAGGGATAAAATAGAGTAAGTTACCTAGTCGAATTATAACATATCATGTACTAGGAATTTTAATCCATTGGATCCTTCTTAAGTTTATCTTTATCATGTGAATATTTGTAATCATGTGAATATTTGAAAAGATCCAAGCTTATCTCATATATATCATAGTCATACTTGAACTAGAAAAGGATACTTGCGGCCCATTAGAAACAGCCCAGGTCGGCCTATAATGACCAGCATTGATCAAAGTCCAACATAGCCCAAACTGGGCTGGACCTTGACATGTTGGGCCATATCGAGTAGACCCATTATAAACGGGCCGGGTTGAAATATTTTCTCAGGGTAACAATAGTACCTCCCTAACTAGTCTAAAAGAAGAATGAGTTTAGACCAAGAATGTAGCCCGGACCCCGAACTACCTGTGCCTCCTTTGGACGGCCCAGATTTGAATCCGCGTGATGTGTTTTCAACGAACGGTCTAGATGAAGTTCTAATTAGAACCAAACTCGAATAAAGAGCAATAGACAACAACCTGATGAAACCGAGCTCAAATAAAGAGCTGTAAATAGCAATTGATGTTGCCGAGCGGATCGGGCTTTTAAGATAACCACGAGTTGCGTGGGATTACATGATGCCGAGCTTGGTCGGGCTTTGGAGAATCCCACTGACGTGGATTTATGATGCCACTGATGTGGACTTTTTGATGCCACTGATGTGGGCCACTGAAGTGAACTTTGAGTGCCAGACCTGCTTAGGTTTTGTATACCACTGATGTGGGCCACTGTCGTGGACTTTGAGTGCCAGACCTGCCTGGCCTTTGTATACCACTTATGTGGGCCACTGACGTGGGTTTTGAGTGCCAGACCTGCCTGGGATTTGTATACCACTGATGTGGGCCACTGAAGTGGGCTTTGAGTGCCAGACCTTCTTGGACTTTGTATACCACTAACGTGGGCTTTGAGTGTGAGACCTGTCTGAGCTTTGTATACCACTGATGTGGGCCACTGACGTGGGCTTTGAGTGCTAGACCTGCATGAGCTTTGTATACCACTGAAGTGGGCTTTGAGTGTCAGACCTGCCTGACTTTGTATACCACTGACGTGGGCTTTGAGTGTCAGACCTGCCTGTGCTTTGTATACCACTGATGTGGGCCACTGACGTGGGCTTTGAGTGTCAGACCTGCTTGGGCTTTGTATACCACTGATGTGGGCCACTGACGTGGACTTTGAGTGCCAGACCTGCCTGGGCTTTATGAAGTGTGGAACCATAAATTGGGTCTTATTGCTAGATTGCATGCCCGATATGATATAATTGGGACTTACTGCGAGATTGCATGCCCGATATGATATAATTGAGCCTTACTGCGAGATCGCATGCCCGATATGATATAATTGGGCCTTACTGCGAGATTGCATGCCTGATGACTTAAAAGATGGCCTTACAGCGAGATCGCATGCCCGATATAATAAAATTGGGCCTTACTGCAAGATTGCATGCCCGATGTGATATAATTGGGTCTTAATGCAAGATTGCATGCCCGATAACGTAAAATAACTCAAACAAAAATACAAGGGAAGAGAAGTCCAACAAATTTGATCACAAGAAAACAAACATGTAATTTTGATAGTAGAAGATGCCTCAGAATATTATCAATAATGATAAAAAATTTAATAATTTAATTCAAACATAAATAAATTGAAATACTTATCTCGTTCATGCGTTGTCGATGACATGACTTTGGATGTATAGCTAGATAATATCTTCTATATTTTTGATCAGAGAACCAACTTGATCTAGCAAATGAAAATCGATATCAACCGTCCAGAATGTGCGTCATGATGTTCTGAACTCATGATAAAAATTTCAAATAATTTCAACGGTTAAATTTTCCAGAATGACTTTTTCAAGAACACTGCTCAGAAACTATGCAAGCAGATTGTGTTGCAGCTCGGCGGTCTGAGCCACTTTTCCCCAAGTTCCAAAATTTCGATCATGATCTTCACCATTCAGATCCTAGAAAACATATTAATAAATATGTCTGCAAAATTTGAACCCGATCCGACGGTTCAATTAATTTTATTTGATTTTCTCAAAGTTATGATGCGCAAGCCATGCGAAAATATACAGAAACTGTGCGAGTGAGCAGCTGATGTTAGGATGTCAAAATCCCATTGTACAAGACTTTATTCACGATCTTCACCATTCAGATCCTAGAAAACATATTAGTAAATATGTATGCAAAATTTGAACCCGATCCAACAGTTCAATTAATTCTTATGAGTTTTGAAAGTTTTTGATGCGCAAGCCATGCGAAAAACACATAGAAGCTGTACGAGCAAGCAACGTCTGTTTGGCGGTCCAGATCATCGTTCAGATCTTAGAAAACATATTAATAAATATTCATACAAAATTTGAACCCGATCCGACGGATAAATTAATTTCAATGATTTTCGCAAGTTTGTGATGTGCAAGTTATGCAAGAATCCGAAATTTGTTTCTTCTCTTGTACTCATCATCGTAACCCTTTGTTTTCGAATTCCCACAGATGGCGCCAATTGATGATGTCGAAATTTTACCTCGGGTTCAGTCTGGTAGAATGGATCTTCCAAATCCTTTATAAAGCAGGTCGGGTAGGGTATCAATGAACTCTGCATAAGAAAAAACTAGGTCAGGGGGGCGCCGAAGGTGTTTTTGGCGTGACCCCTCCGATGCCTAAGTCAGTGTCTTGAAGGCAGAGGGTATGATGAGTGCGAAAACAAAAGAATATGAGTGCGTGAATATAAAAGTGAGAGATAATGATGATGAATGATGAATGGTCCATAATGAATGAACACAACCATAACAGTACCTGTATTTATAGGAATAAAATAGAGTAAGTTACCTAGTCGAATTATAACATGTCATGTACTAGGACTCTTAATCCATTGGATCCTTCTTAAGTTTATCTCTATCTTGTGAATATTTGAAAAGATCCAAACTTATCTCATATATATCATAGTCATACTTGAACTAGAAAATTATACTTGCGTCCCATTAAAAATAGCCCAGGTCGGCCCATAATGACCAGCCTTGATCAAATTCCAACATAGCCCAAGCTGGGCTGGACCTTGACATGTTGGGCCATATCGGGTAGACCCATTATAAATGGGCTCGGGTTGAAATATTTTCTTGGGCTAACCCAATGAATCCTTGATTCCAAACAAGATCAAGGTTTTTCCCAGGGTTGAAGCTCCCAAAGAAAGATGTCCAAGAACTATGACAACTGGGAACGACTGGTAGAAGTTGTGTTCCGCAGAGAGCGATTTATACAACTTGCCTTGAGTCACTCCAGGACCCCAAGCAGCTGCAGTTCCCAATCATCGAGTTTGGATTTTGGCTCGAGTCTCCTCAAGGTTAATCATGTATTTGAACATACTGACCGACGATTTCGGTTGGGAAAAATTCTAGCAAGTGAACTAGGTCAAGTTATAATATAGTTGGACAGAGTCCAAGTCGATCCCACAGAGACTAACGTTTAAATATTAAGATATAGACTATTCAAATTAATCTAGGCTAATTAAAATAAAGGATTTTTATAAATTAACTACTAATTAAAATAAAATAAATTATTCTAAAGCAGAAATTTAAATTAAATTAAATGAACAAAAAAGCTTTAAGACTGATTCAAATTTTAGGAAAATGACCAGGAACACACAACAGTACCAGACATCGATAATTGCCATGTATTGGATTTAATCAAACAAAACTCATTCATATTCACGACGAAATTCCCTAGAATAATTATTAATCTATTTCTAGAATTAATAACCCTATTTTCATTTAACAGTCCAATTATTTCTAATTGAATTTAATTAAACAAAAACGCATTCACGAGTTATGGAATTTCAGCTTTCGCCTAAAATCGCACACTGAAACCGAATACTATTTCTAGTCGGTTTAACCATGTGTTAATCAATATTTTTGAAGCTAATTTCAATCTTTTCTTTTTCAAGTCCAGATCGAACGACATACATGCATTAATTGGTCAGATTAAAAGCAAGAATTATGCACAAACATTAATCAATAAATATTCCATAAATCAAAATTCAATCAATCCGTTCCATGAACAAAAATCAATAGTCTGGCCCTATTGTGGCCCCGATCAAAAGACGACTACTCCATAATAATAAATCAAACAAAAGTTTCATGTTTGAATTCATAATAAAATAAAACAGAAAAAGAAGGAAAGAAAATTCTCAGCAATAGTGCCGAATCTTGCTTACGTTGCGCGTTTCTTCTCTTGCAAGCTCTCAGCCGTCAAATCCCGAAAATCTCTCAAAAGTCTATCAGTCAAAAATCAGAAGTTCAAAAGTTCTCTCCAATTAGGGATTGATTCCCTTTTATACCTCCTTTATTTTCGTCCAAAATAATATCCGATGTAGCCCAAAATAATCAGAATTCCAAAATTCCCAAATTCTGCGCGAATTATTTTTTTCCATATTTGCGATGTACACGGACCCCGGACATGGTCCGTGCATTAAAAACTCCAGCCCAAACATTTTACGAAGCCACACGGACCCTTTTCCAGAACGTGCACGGGGTCCGTGCATTTTTCTGTGACGAACATCTCAAAAGCCGATGGTACACGGACCCTTTTCCAAAATGTGCACGGGGTCCGTGTATTATTTTTCTTCCAATGTCTTTTGCTTCGAACATGCACGAACCCTCTTCCAAAGTATGCACAAGGTCCGTGCTATTTCCTTCCTTCAATTCTCTTGGCGACTTAAGATTTTTTCATGTTCTCCGGCCAAGTTCCAACGTGACATTGAATTGTTTGACTTTTTCTTCAATATTCAGTTCTTCTCAAATCTTAGTCAAGCCTACAAACATAGAAAATATGACGATTTATGCACAAAACTCAGAATATAAATGCCAAATAAGCACAAAAATGACAAAATAAAGTGCCAAATAAGCTATAAAATTCGTGCTTATCAAATCCCCCACACTTAGCTTTTGTTCGTCCTCGAACAAATCAGAAGAAATTAGAGATGAGAAATATCAACACAGAGTGGCACAATCAAAACCTTTCAATCTACCAAATCTCGTCACACCCAATCAAAAGCTCATACTTCGAAAATCACAAGCCTCGCTTTCGTCGCAATTCAAAACTCGAACACTACCCAGAAAAGATCAACAGAATGAGACGTGCGTATTGTGAGTGTCAGAACCTATTCTCCTCAAAAGTTATTCGGTTCAAGGATCTCTCATGTTTATTCACCAATAAATATTTTTTTTTTCAACTCAACCCTTTCTTTCATTCAAAAATAATTCACCAACTCCTTCAAATATTTTTCTGTGAATACTTGGAGTTTTTTTTTTTTTTTTGTATATTTAAAAGCGTCAAAAGGGTTTGTTTCTCTCAAAACCTAGGTAGGAAAAATAGTGTATGGCTAAAAATCAGGTGGTCAATGTAGGACATAAGAGATGACGAATGGGGTCTAATTGCGTGCCATTGGCACACACCATTCGATTTTTATCAGGCTCAATGGGGTTACTAGGGACAAAAGTGATTTCTCAGGTAGGCTTGAAAGGCTCAAACGGTCCAAAGATCGCCTAAATCATCTCTAAGTCCTAATCATTCAAATTTTCGCTTCGAGAACTAATCAGATAAGTTTTACGGATAACAACTTCAATTTTTCTCTCTTTTTTTTTTAATGAGATTACGTCTTACCAATTCACAATTAACTTGCATAAGTCTGACAAGAGTGCATGAAGGGTGTCTCATAAAGTCAATGCAAAACTAGTTCATATCAAAGTCTCTCCTTGCAACTACAGCTAATCTTATTCAGTTCTAGGCACGAAGCAATTTCTCAAGTGATCAAAAATATAGCAAACTAATTGGTATGTCATGTAAAAACCACAAGTGCTCATCTCTTTTTATTTTGAAAATTGCTACTAAGTGATGTGAAACATAGTGTAATGAACGACCTACCCCCACACTCAGAATGCGACACTGTCCTCGGTTTTTAAATGCTCGAAAAAAAAATAAAGAGGAAAATAACAATAGCAAAAACAATTCCCTGAAAAATATCGACGACCATGCAAAATTAGGGGCAAGCGGCAGCCTGAGCAAAGGGAACAACAAAACCAACCAAAACGCGTAAAATAGAAAAATCACGCACACAAGCACACAAAAAGGCTTTCCAAAATAAATTCAATAAAGAAAAAAAAACCACTGAGGAAAAAACCACAATATCCACGAAACTCCAATTAATAAAAGTGATAAAGTGCAACAACAGTTAAGACCCACGACATAACTAAAATATGCTAGAGTATCCGTAAAATATGTCGAAAGAGAAGCAACTACAGCAAATAAACTCCAAAACACACATAGTTCAAAACCCATAACAAAATAACCATAATATCCAATAAAAAACACAGCAGAAAATATCGCTAAACTACTCCTCCTCTGAAGCAGAAGCTGACTCGGTAAGGTCATCCAGGGCAGAGCGATCAAAAGGTGGCGCATGAATGTCGGTGGAGTAGGACTGGGAAGTGGCGTGATGCTGTAGTCAAGCCATATCGGTGCAAAGCTCATCAAAGCAGTCAAATATGGCAGAGAAAACGCGACGAGTACCCCTCGGAGCTCTGGCGTGGACATGTGCACCGGCGGGAGGGTCAGCAGCCTGATCAGCAGCTTCTTCCTGAATGCGAGCCTCTCGGGCTTCATCTGCAGTTGTAGGTGGTGGAACTGGGGGATCTCATGCATGATAGTGAGTGTTGCGGCTCTCAGGATTCTTATACCATCCACCCTATCGAAATATAAAATACATACCAGTCATCGCATGGGCCGTGAGCACGTGCTTCGGCGCTGGGGCAAGAGAAGCCTCGCCAGTAAAATCGATGCCGCAAGAAGCCAAAATCCTCAAAACTGTAATGGAGAAAGGAGCGTGCTGCTTGGCATTCGGAGCACAAGCCAAGTGAGCGACAGTGCGCATATGAGAGATCAAGATGCTTGCCAATGGAATCGCAGTGATATCTGAAAGAGTGGGTGCCCGGTTAGCCAACTTGTGGCTAAGGGCTTTTATGACTTTATGTAAAACAATCTTTTGTTTAATATAATTTACACTTTTATAATGGTATTGACTTTATCTTTCTTCATATTGTTATATTATGATATAATATTGTTGTTTTGATAAAGACCTTGAATATACTATAGTGTATGTAAGATGTGGTAGCACATGGGGATGGCTATCATGAAACACATCTTATAGTCACTGTATATTCTAAACTGTTCCTAGTCAATTGAGCCGTCCGCAAATAAGGATAAGGATCGCTCGAGATTGAGACTAGCATTTGCGATGCCGAGTACCACATTTCATTGGTATGGAACATAGAGATGTTCAAAGCATGCAAATGGATATTCATATGATGAATGATCGAACTAACCTATTCGGACTTTTCAAGTAGTTATCACTTATCGAGTGGATAAAGTCCGCGGTTTTGGTTGTACACCATTAGACCTTATTACTTGAAACATCATTGAGACTCTATATGCTAGTACTGTGCTTTGACTCGTTTACCGACTCTATTGGGGTCATCAGGTGTCGGGATTGGGTACAGTTACGACACATATAGGAGTCGATGCTTTGTTGTCAAGGATTCACCACATACTTGTGAGTGTGGATATCCTATGCGATCTGAGGAGATATTAGTGTGACAAATCTCTGGCCAGAGTACATGATGTGTTTTAGGTTAATGGGTTATCCTAGTAACACATGCGATGTCACTATTTGATATTCAAGATGTTATGCATAGTTATCAAATCTCGAACGACTCTCGATGTACCAATGGTTGTTGATTCGATCGGGATATATGGAGGAAGGGACCGTACTGTACGCTAACCAAAATCTACTGGTTCTTGCAGGCACTATCAGTAATACCTAGGGAATCATGGGGCGATGTTGCTAGACGCTCTTACCATGATTCGATGGGTAAGTCGGAAATTGTTGTTCCGAGTCACAAGGAGTTGTGAGCCCACGGCTAGCTGTATTCCTGAACCATTGAGGGTTACACAAGTAATGGATTACTAAAATCCCGTAGAGATAGTTAAATTTAAAGAGTTAAATTTAATGAAAGAGAAGTTGGACTTCTTAACTAAAGGGAGTGAGATTTCCTAAAATGATATAGGGATGGACATTTTTGGAAATCACTGAATTCGGATTCAGAAAAATTATCTTGACTTTAACTGATGCAGAAATGGTTTCTGTGCACATTGGTAAAATCAGTTTATCAATCGGAGTCACGATGAATTTTATATTAATTTTTAGAACAACGGGCTTGGCTTGTTGGGCTTAAGTTATGGATTGTGGGCTTTAAGAAGTTAGAGTCCTAACATAATTATAACTTAACTTAGTCTAGAAATTATCTATAAATACATGTAGTGGGTTCGAAAATTGTGTGTGATTCAGTCTTCAAATTTTCGAACACTGCATAATTATTTCAAGAGGATTTTCGAAAATTCCTCTGTCCCTTTCGGAGAAAATTCGGCTTGTGATTTTTATGAAAAATTACAATCTGAATTAACAGATCATATCTGTTTATTCTCTACGCAAACTTCTGATTGATTTCTAGTTCAGTCAATCAGAGGGTTTCTGTTTTTTGTTCGTGGACCTTATTCCGGTGATTGATCGTGACGCCATCAGTTCCCGGGATTTACAAGAAGAGCAGATTAAATTCTGTTGGAGTCCATAATCTCGTTTCGAGATTTAAGGTAAAACATTAATTGTGATTATTTGTTTTACTTGTGTAAATTTAATCGTAAAAGTTTTGATACCTAGATATGGAATCGTTTCATATTAGTAAAATAAATTTTTTAAACTTCCGCTGCACCGGGTATCAATTATAATTGATCTGAACACAGTTTTCCAACAGTGGTATCAGAGCCAGGTTGCTCAGATCAAACGATTAAATTAATCGATTGTACAAAATTTTTAAGCCTCGTTTTTGAAACAAAACAAGTTTTTTTTAAAAAAAAAAAATCAAAATTTTGACGGGCAAAACACGGGCAGCGATGTGATCGCTGCCCAGTGCTGCGCAGGGCAGGGCAGGGCACGGCGCTGCCCAGTCCGAGGCAGCCCGGAAAATTAAAATTTTAATTTTTTAAAAATTTTGAATTTTTGAAATTCTTGTGTTTGATCCGATCGAAAATTATTTTTGATTAGATCACGAGGCATCGGATCGAATTGTTCGAGTCCGAAATTTTTAAAATTGATTTTTGGATAAATTTGAATTTTTGGAAAATTTATAAATTTTATCCGTTAAATTAAATTTTATAAAATTAATTATTTTGGTACAATTGATGATAAGATATGATCTTATGGATGGATAAGATAAAATATGATTTTATCTTTCAAATTATGATGTCATTGCATGTTTATCCAATTATTTAATTATTGAATTAATTAATGGATAAAGGATGATCGATTGCCATGACCAATGTTTTAGGTGTATGTTAGGTGATTTACATTTGTCTTATTGTTGTTGGTGTTTATTAATGGGCTTGGTTTATAGCCCAATATGATTGTCATATGTAATAAAAGTTGGCCTGGTTTATGGCCCGTTCCCACCCCTAAAAATGTATCCCATATTTGTCATCGAAATTTATTGTAAATTTATTAGACTTAGTGGGAGACAAAGATTTGAAGAAATGGTAGGCCCAGCAGACAATGAAGACCGAAGAAATGTAAATTGGAAGCACAATGTAATAGGATTGCATTGCATACTTGCATAACACCTAGGATTGGATTTAGACTCGTGATTGGCAACCACGGGTCGAATAGTTAATGGGATCGATCATCCTTTAATAATATATGATATTATTGATGTATGCATGTTTAGAATAAATTATATGAATCCCGCAAGCATACATATATTTGCATGATGAGACAAATTTTCAAAAATAAAATCCCTCATTTTAAATATGATTTAAAATTGATATCAAGATAAACAAAAGGGAATTTTAAATATTGTTTAAATATTCCTACCTTCCATCAACGATCAATGTATGTGATGCTACCCGCGGATACGGTCCGGCTCATATTATTGGGGGGGCCCGTTCGTCGGAAAGCTGTACATTGGATCGACACATGTTGTAAGTTGGGTGGAACTCCTATGGAATTGACTCATATTATTGGGGATCCACATGGCGACCGTCCATCACAACTTAATATTGATGGGTCATCTTGACATGTCACAATAAACGGCGTCATATTATTGGCCCCTTATTGGACATGAGGTAAAAACATGGAGGTTGCTTTGGAAGCAATTGGGCTCTACCTTTTGAAAATTATGGTTGGCTGATATTATTCGGGACCATAGTTTGTCAATTGGACTCCATGTTCCCACTAAAGAAAATGTTTCTCGTTTTCACTAGAGGGTAGTGAAATCGTCAAAATAGTGGGAGTGTAATTCATAAAATGAAATTCGCCATATTTTATGTCTTAGTAAATTAATTAAACAAATCACTGATTATTGTCTGTTTCCTTTTCAGTATTTCATTACTATGAATTCGCGTAATCCACTACTCTCAATTCTCGATCAAAACAATTTGACTGGCGCTAACTATACGGAATGGTTCCGTAAGTTAAAAATCATTCTAAATTCGGAGAAGGCTTTCTACGTGTTAGAGAAGCGTCCTCCGAAGGAAGCCCCGGCTAACACTAGTCCGGAAGAGTTGAAAAAGCTTGACGATTGGTGGGACCATGATGTCAAGGCAAAGAGTTATATGCTAGCATCAATGTCTGATGAACTCCAGAGGCGATTTGAGGATGCGGTGAATGCTGCTGACATTCACAGCGCACTCAAGGAACTTTTTGGAGCTCAGTCAAGGGCCGAGAAATTTGCGACTGTCAAAGAGCTCATGACATGCCGCATGCGAGATGGGACTTCGGTCCGTGAGCATGGGGTACACATGATTGGGCTCATTGAAAAGTTGGTAAAACTCGAAATGACATTAGAGCATGAACTCAATGCGGACTTGTTGCTTCTTTCACTTCCTTCGTCGTTTGACGGCTTTGTGATGAACTTCAATATGAACAAGATAGAAGCCACCCTTGAAGAGATGGTCAATATGCTTGTGACTTATGAAGTCACACTAAAGAAGGATAAACCGGTACTCTTGGTTGACTCCTCTTCTAACTCTAAGAAAGGACCAAGTGGAAAGGGTAAGAAACGTTCTGCCCCGCCCAAGAAGATTGTACCAAATAAGAAGGGAAAGGCTAAGGCTTCAATTGGAATAAAAGATGAAAACGTTTGCCATTACTGCAAGAAACCCGATCATTGGAAACGTAACTGCAAGGAATACCTCGAACAGTTGCGAACTGCAAAGGGTATGTTTTATATTGAAATAAATGTTTCGCTTAATACTTCTTCTTGGGTATTGGATACCGGATATGGATCTCACATTTGCAATGATTTGCAGGTACAAGAAGTCGTAAGCTAAGGATGGGTGAGACCCAGCTAAGGCTCGGGAATGGTTCTAGAGTCGAAGCCAAAGCTATAGGAGACATTTATTTAGTTTTGCAGAACAATTTTAAGTTATTTTTTAGAGATGTTTTATATGTTCCGGATTTGGTCAAAAACATTATATCTATTTTTATGCTTGATAGAGATGGTTTTTCTTGTAATTTTGTAAATGAGATTTGCAATATTTACAAGAATGAATGTTTGATTGGAAATGGACAACTTGAAAACGATCTAAATAGATTAAAATTAAAAGACATTCCAATTAATTATGTTAATAAACCGGTAACAACAATTAAAAGGAAGGACGATAGTCAAAACCCGGCAAATCTTTGGCATGCTAGGCTAGGTCATATTTCCTCAAGGAGGATGAACAAGCTAGTGGGAGAGGGCATGTTTGATATGTCTGATATTAACTCTATACCTATTTGTGAGTCCTGCCTAAAGGGAAAAATTACTAAATCTCCTTTCAAAGGGAAACCTGAGCGTAGTCAAAATCTGTTGGATTTGATCCATACAGATGTTTGCGGTCCATTTAGGATTGGTACTAAATGTGGCAACACCTACTTCATTACCTTTACTGATGATCATTCTAGGTATGAGTATTTATATTTAATGAAATATAAGTCTGAAGCATTTGAAAGGTTCAAAGAATTCAAGGCTGAAGTAGAAAACAAACTAGGTAAAAGTATTAAGGCACTTCGATCGGATCGAGGTGGAGAATACTTAAGTACCGAGTTTTTGGACTATCTAAAAGAGAATGGGTGTAACACCCGGAAATTTTAATACGTAAATTTGCATGCATAATTAGGGAAATTAATTATTTAAAAATTTATATTTGGGTTAAATGACATTTATGTGTTATTATGTGAATTATATGCATGATTTAAATTTATTTTATCATTTAACCCGCAGTTATTGTATTTTTAGATTTTTAAGAATTTTATTGAGTTGATCGCGTAGACGGGACCGTGGACGGACGAGATACCAATATTTTTTAGCCAAAAATATTTTATGAGTTTTATGAGGCTTAAAATATTATTTTAATGTATTTTGTCAAGAAAATTTTAGTATTTATTTATATATTTATTTAAGAGTTGATTTTTAGCCAAAATAAGTCATTTTAATGACTTTTATTAATTTTTAAAAATACTATAAATTAGTATTTCGGGATTTTAATTTATTATGAGATTGGTAAGTATTTTAGGAGTTTAAAATGTTATATTTTATGATTATATTATCTACCTAATAAATTTATACCAATTATTGACCTATATCTACCCAAAATAAAACACTCCCTACCCTACGTTGTCTCCCTTAGCCGCCTTCAACCCTCTCCTACCCTCACCATCAGATTTTCAGAATTTCTTCAACCTCCATAGCCGATTCTTCAAGGATTTTTGGTGATTTTTCATTCGTTCGTCGTCCCGGAGCCCCGAATACGCAATAGTCCTCGTGTTTAATTTAAAAGGCATGTCTAAAAATTTTATTTGGCCACCATATAAGCTATTAATCATGCATGACGTGTTTTATATCAGACTTTTCATAGAAATTTAGTGAAACGACCCTAACTCTATAATAAATAAATATGCGGAAAATTTTTTTTTTTTTTTATACTACTAAATAAATATATGTACATATATGCCCATACATATTTGCACAGAATTTTATATTTAAAATAAATACATGACTAAATAAATAAACAATTTGATACTTATGTAAAATGCATTCTTTAAAATAAATAAATATCTGAGTCAACCCTATAATTAAAATATACTGCATAAATCAAATGAATAAAAAGTGTGCATGCACTGAAAATATTAAATAAAATATTCGAGACTCCCAACTGCTGTAAAATAAACAAACTGTATCACGCTGACAAAAATAATAACATGCATAGTGACTCAGAATATTTCACGGTCACGGGGCCACTGCATGCATGCTCATACGTCCTCGCCTCCGGTGGGTACAATGTCATCCTCAACGTACTCACCTGCACCATACCAGTGTAGTGAGCCTAGAGGCCCAACATGCTAACATAACAAGGGTTTAAAATAATTTAAACCAATTTAATACTAATACATACATATACATGAATGAGCATGCTTAAAAATTACATAACATAACTTACTTAAATAAACATATTACATAACATAATACATAACATTATTGAGCAATTTATTTTCTAACATAGCATGGTTGTATCCGTAGTGTAACCTTAAATCATACATTAAATACTGATCAGCGTGGAAACCTACGTACGTGGCCGGTGACGAATCACCTCTTAAATTGGCAGTAAACTGCCCTTCAATCATATGGGGACGAATCCCCCTTAAATTATCACACTACTTCAACTTCCAACATAAAATATTTTTATTGCTCAACTTAAACATTAAATTATGCATAAAATATTATTTCATGAATGCATGTACTTGAATAAAATGTGTGTCCATCATATATATTTAATTTAATTTCTTATTAACATATAAATATTAAAATAACTCAAATGCATAAAAATAATTAAATATATAATCAGGACACATGCAAATTTTCTCATGGATGGTCCTGGACTGCTGGCCCTACACTCAAGCCCATTAACTTAAAACTGGCCCATTAACATACTTAAGCCCATTAACTTAACTTTAAGCCCAAATAATTAGTCTAAGCCCAATTAAATTAAATAAGCCCATTAAAATTACACTAAGCCCAATAACACTTAAACTGGCCCAATGGGCCCAAAAACCCAAAGACTGGCCCAATAACTTTTATGGGCTCAAAAGCCCACAAAATTAATGGACTAACTTAATTAAAATTTTAAAAGACCAAATAAAATTATTTGGGAGTCCAAATAATTTTATTTCAATTTATTTGACTCAAAAACACATAAATTTGTAAAATACTTTAAAAATAAAATACTCGAGCCCGGCCCGCCAAACTCGGACCCGAACTCACTAACCCGACCCACTACCTAACCGACCCGACCCAAGCCCCATAACCCGACCCGGTCCCCTGCAGAACCCTAGCCCCGAACCCCTTTCTTCCCTTCGGCTGTGGCCGTGAGCAGCAGCCATTCCATGGCTGCTGCCGGCCGGCTCCGGCCGCTCCTGGCCGGAGCGCCGCCGCCCGGACGTAGCCCACGTCCGGGCGGACCTAACCTGTCCGAACCCCGGCCCCCATGCAGCCTAACCCAGTCACCCGAAGGCCCTTTCCTTCGAACCCTAGTCTGCAACCCCTCACGGCCGACTGCACAAAACGCCCTCCTGGGCTCGTTTGGCTCGAGCCACTCGAGCCATTCGAGCCCAGGCCATCCTCACGCTCCATAGAAAACCCTGACCAGCATCCATACAAGCCATGTAGAAAATATGAACATGATGGAAGGAAAAACAAGAACACAATGCATATCGAAACGTTTTCTGAAAAATCTTGAAAAATAAACTGAGGTTCACGCACGCACCCATCTAATTACTGTCATGGTACAAAGAAAAATAGAAGGAGTCATGCCTTTCACCGTAGATGACGTGAAAACACGAGCGTGGGACGGTTCCGGGACGACGGGACGAAATTACGGGCCTTGGGAGCTTCGAACCTCTTGGCTATGGCTTCCTTGGGTGGCGGCTAGTTGAAGGAGAAGAAGATGGAGAATGGAGGGGATTGAGTCGGCTGATGGTGAAGGTGGCGTGAGGTTTGGGAGATTAGGTTTAGCTTTTTAGGTTAATTAGAATTTAATTAGGATAATAACTTAATTAGAATTATATTATACCATAAAACATTTATTCAAAAATCCCTAATAATAAAAGAAATCTGATGGGAAAGTTAAATCCCGAAATAATAGAGTAGGGAATTTTTAAAAATACTAAAAGTCAATATTTTGGCTAATTTTGAATAAAAAAATGGACTCCTAAAATTATATAAAATTAAATACTTAAAATTTTGGGATAATAAAACTCAAAATAATATTTTAAGGCTCTAAAAAGGCTCATAAAATAATTTGGGTGGAAAGTTGTCATCTCGTCCGTCCAC
This sequence comes from Henckelia pumila, assembly GCF_033568475.1. Taxonomy (NCBI): domain Eukaryota; kingdom Viridiplantae; phylum Streptophyta; class Magnoliopsida; order Lamiales; family Gesneriaceae; genus Henckelia; species Henckelia pumila. The sequence continues at coordinate 87,187,009 of NC_133120.1, forward strand.
GGTCCCGTCTACGCGATCAAATAATAAAAATACTAAAAATCATAAAAATCACTAATTATGGGTTAAATGCTTAAAAATAAATTTTTTTATGCACAAATAATTCACATAATTATTTAACCCATAAATCATAAATTTAAATAATTAAATATCTTAATTATGCAGGCGGATTTATGTAATTAAAAATACCGGGTGTTACAATTCTCCCCCCCTTAAATTGAATTTCGTCCTCGAAATTAAAGTACTTACCCGAACATCTCCGGGTAGCGAGTCCTCATATCCTCCTCGGTCTCCCAAGTAGCTTCCTCCTCCGAGTGATTCAGCCACTGGACTCTGACCATCGGTATGACCCGCGTCCTAAGCCTCCGCTCCTCTCTAGCCAAAATCCGCACTGGTCTCTCCTCGTAAACAAGATCTGGTGGCAACTGTAAGGGCTCAAAATCCAACACATGCGACGGGTTGGAAACATATCTCCGAAGCATGGATACATGGAATACGTTGTGCACTGCCGCTAGCCCTGGAGGTAGAGCTAAACGATAGGCCAACGTGCCAACTCGCTCCAAGATCTCGAATGGCCCTATGTATCTCGGATTAAGCTTGCCTCTCCGCCCAAAACGCGCTACTCCCTTCATAGGTGACACCTTCAAGAATACGTGATCACCTACCGCGAACTCCAAATCGCGTCGTCTGGCATCCGCATAACTCTTCTGCCGGCTCTGCGCAGTCCTCATCCTGTCTCGAATCTGCGTCACAATGTCAGCTGTCTGCTGCACAATCTCTGGACCCAACAAAATCCTCTCTCCAACCTCATCCCAATGCACCGGAGATCTGCATCTCCTCCCATAGAGCGCTGCATATGGAGCCATACCTATAGACGACTGAAAGCTGTTGTTATAGGTAAACTCCACTAATGGCAGTCTAGTCTCCCAAGATCCTCGAAAATCGATAACACAAGCTCTCAGAAGATCCTCGAGAACCTGGATCACTCTCTCGGACTGACCATCTGTCTGGGGATGAAAAGCTGTACTGAACAAAAGTCTAGTCCCCAAAGCTGTGTGCAGACTCTTCCAAAACGCTGAGGTGAATCTCGGATCTCTGTCTGACACGATAGACACTGGTATGCCATGCAGTCTAACAATCTCTCTGATGTAAAGCTCTGCATACTGTGTCAAGGTGTAATTAGTCCTTACCGGCAAGAAATGAGCTGACTTGGTGAGTCTATCCACAATCACCCAAATCGCTGTACAACCTCTGGCACTCCTCGGTAAGCCAACCACAAAGTCCATCGTAATATTCTCCCATTTCCATTCCGGAATAGGGAGAGGTCTAAGAAGTCCTGCTGGACGCTGATGCTCTGCTTTGACTTGCTGACAAGTCAAGCACTCTGACACCACTCTCCCGATGTCACTCTTCATCCCGGGCCACCAATACAATAGCTGCAAGTCTTTGTACATCTTCGTACTTCCGGGGTGAATGGAGTACGGAGATGCGTGAGCCTCTGTCAAAATCTCAGCTCGCAACTGATCGACGTTCGGTACCCACATCCTACCACGGTACTGAACGATGCCATCCTCCACTGTATACAAGAGATTACCTCTAGCCTCATCTCTCTGTCTCCATCGCTGTAACTCCTCATCAGTGGACTGTCCCTCTCTAATCCGATCTCTCAAAACTGGCTGCACCGTCAACACTGACAAGCTCGGTGCATGGCCACTCGGATAGCACTCCAAACCAAATCTCTGAATCTCGGTCTGTAGTGGTAACTGCACAGTCAAACATGTTACCACTGATGACTTCCGACTCAAAGCATCGGCCACTACATTAGCTTTACCCGGATGGTAGCTAATGTCACAATCATAGTCCTTCACCAACTCCAACCATCTGCGCTGTCTCATGTTCAACTCCTTCTGGGTGAAGAAGTACTTGAGGCTCTTGTGATCGGTGAAAATCTTGCACTTCTCGCCGTAAAGATAGTGCCTCCAGATTTTCAAAGCGAAAACCACTGCTGCCAACTCCAAGTCATGCGTCGGGTAGTTCTGCTCATGAATCTTCAACTGTCTCGACGCATACGCAATAACCTTACCACACTGCATAAGCACTGCGCCTAAACCAAGTTTAGACGCGTCGGTGTAAACCACTAACTCCTCATGTGGTACTGTCATCGCTAACACTGGTGCTGTAGTGAGTGCTTCCTTCAGCTGATCGAAGCTCCTCTGACAGTCTGAACTCCATATAAACTTCGCATTCTTCTTGGTCAAGGAAGTCAAGGGTACTGCAATAGAGGAAAAACCCTTGATGAACTTCCTGTAGTATCCGGCCAAACCCAAGAAACTGCGAATCTCTGAAGCATTCTTCGGAATGCCCCAATTCTGCACTGCCTCCACCTTAGACTGATCGACTGCAACTCCATCTCTCGAAATAATGTGGCCAAGAAATGCCACCTGCTCAAGCCAAAACTCGCACTTGCTGAACTTGGCATACAACCGATGCTCCCTCAAAGTCTGCAATGCGGTCTGAAGGTGCTGTCTATGCTCCTCGATGCTCCTAGAATAGATCAAAATATCATCAATAAAGACTATGATGAACTGATCCAGATATGGCTGAAAGACTCGGTTCATGAGATCCATGAAAACCGCTGGAGCATTGGTCAACCCAAATGGCATCACCAAGAACTCGTAATGCCCATATCGTGTCCGGAAAGCAGTCTTGGACACATCTGCATCCCTAACACGCAACTGATGGTAACCAGATCGCAGATCGATCTTGGAGAACACTGAAGCTCCCTGCAACTGGTCAAACAAGTCCTCTATCCTCGGCAGTGGATACTTGTTCTTCACTGTGACTCTGTTAAGCTCTCGGTAATCGATGCACAGTCTCATACTGCCATCCTTCTTCTTCACAAACAACACCGGAGCTCCCCAAGGAGAAAAGCTAGGTCGAACAAAGCCTTTCTCTAACAACTCCTGTATCTGCTCCTTCAACTCTTTCATCTCGGTAGGAGCAAGCCTGTACGGTGCCTTAGAGATAGGCACGGTGTCTGGCACTAAGTCAATACTGAACTCCACCTCTCTCACTGGTGGAATTCCTGCCACATCCTCCGGAAAGACATCCGGAAAGTCACGAACCACCTCTAACTCTGATAATGATCTGCTAGATGGCTCTGAAGTCGTGACAATACTCGCTAGAAACCCCTGGCAACCCCGTCTCAACAACTTCCTCGCCTGAATATAGGATATCACCTGAGGAATATTACTGCTCTGAGATGCATAAAAAGTGAACGGGTCGCCCCCTGTAGGTCTCACTGACACTGATCTCCGACGAAAATCAATCGAAGCTCCATTGACTGTCAACCAGTCCATACCCAAAATAAGATCAAATCCACTCAAAGGCAAGACTACTACATCTGCTCGAATGGAGTGTCCCTGCAGCTCTAACTCCAGTCCTCGAATAACCTTCGAGGTAGACATAATCTGCCCTGACGGCATAGTAACATCATACCCGCTGTCACTACTCTCAGGTGTGATGCCTACCCGTCTGATAAACTCCAGGGAGATAAACGAATGCGTAGCCCCTGAATCTAGCAACGCAAACGTGGAGTTGCCCCCAACTAGAATTCTCCCTGCACGCAGAAAATTCCCAACAGTTTCATACCACTTCTAATTTTTTCCCAAACGAGTCACTACAAGTTCTTAATTCTAATCACAAGTAAAACATGCTTCCTATTCTAACATGCAGTTAAATGACCCAAATAACAAGAATTTCAAATTAAATACTAAATCTTTAACCAAAGGAGAATCTATGAAAATACTAGGGATAGGATGTACCGGTGATCAAGGAGGTGTCAGGATCGACCTCCTCAGCCTGCATCACGAACACCCTACCAGCGGTGTTCTTCTTCCTGGGGCAGTTAGCAATCTGATGCCCCGGCTCTCTGCAGTGGAAGCAAACTCCTGCTCCCAATAGGCAAGGTCCCGAATGCATCTTCTGGCACTTCGGGCAAGTGGGATGAGCTATGGCATTAGGGGCCCCGCCCCTCTGCTGCTGCTGCGGCCTCTGCTGCTGATTCGGGCCCTTAGCCGGCCCTGTATACTGCTTCTTCGCAGGTGGCTGCGAAGATGGTCGCTGATACCCTGTCTGCACAAACTGCCTCTTACCCTGCTGCTCTCTCTGGATCGCTCTCCGACCCTCCTCAGAACGCAAAGCCCTGCTGACTGCAGACTCATATGTAAACACGTCTGCCATGCGCACGTCATGCCTGATCTCAGCCTTCAGGCCCTCAACAAACTGTCGCAGCTTCTCCTGCGGACTATCAGCAATCATGGGCACAAAACGACAGCCCCTCTCAAACTGGCTTATGTACTCCACCACAGATCTGTCCCCCTGACGGAGACTCATGAACTCTCGGATCATGCGACTGCGCACATCCTCAGTGAAATATTTGGCGTAGAAGATACGCCTGAACTCAGCCCATGTCAGAGTAGGTAGATGGACTCCTCGTACTGCACCCTCCCACCATGAGGCTGCATCGCCTCGCATCATGTATGTAGCACAGCTCACCCTGTCGGCGTCTGTGATCCCCATATAGTCAAAAATGGACTCCAAAGATCGAATCCATCCCTCAGCCACCAACGGATCGGTGGTCCCCAAGAACTCCTTAGGCCCCTTCTTCTGGAACCTCTCGGCGACGTCCTCCTCGTGGGACAGTCTGGGACGGGCTGCCTGCTGCTCCAGCAAGGCAGTAATACCCGCCATCATCGTGGCACTGGCCTGCTCCAGTGCTGTCATGGGGTGCTGCTGAGGTGGCGGTGGAGGTGGAGGTGGATGTGGAGGTCTCCCACGTCGGTTCACCTGTCTGGGAGGCATTCTGCACCACCACATATTTATTTACGTAAATCGCCATGCATAACTAAGTGTTTTGAAATTAATACTAACTTAAATTCTAGAAATTAAATCATGCTATAAACATTTAAAACTTACAGACCGGTAGCGTGGATTTCTGAGCTCGCATAGCAGTGAGGACCCCTCCGAGGACCGGGCTCTGATACCAACTGAAACGACCCTAACTCTATAATAAATAAATATGCGGAAAAATTTTTTTTTTTTTTATACTACTAAATAAATATATGTACATATATGCCCATACATATTTGCACAGAATTTTATATTTAAAATAAATACATGACTAAATAAATAAACAATTTGATACTTATGTAAAATGCATTCTTTAAAATAAATAAATATCTGAGTCAACCCTATAATTAAAATATACTGCATAAATCAAATGAATAAAAAGTGTGCATGCACTGAAAATATTAAATAAAATATTCGAGACTCCCAACTGCTGTAAAATAAACAAACTGTATCACGCTGACAAAAATAATAACATGCATAGTGACTCAGAATATTTCACGGTCACGGGGCCACTGCATGCATGCTCATACGTCCTCGCCTCCGGTGGGTACAATGTCATCCTCAACGTACTCACCTGCACCATACCAGTGTAGTGAGCCTAGAGGCCCAACATGCTAACATAACAAGGGTTTAAAATAATTTAAACCAATTTAATACTAATACATATACATGAATGAGCATGCTTAAAAATTACATAACATAACTTACTTAAATAAACATATTACATAACATAATACATAACATTATTGAGCAATTTATTTTCTAACATAGCATGGTTGTATCCGTAGTGTAACCTTAAATCATACATTAAATACTGATCAGCGTGGAAACCTACGTACGTGGCCGGTGACGAATCACCTCTTAAATTGGCAGTAAACTGCCCTTCAATCATATGGGGACGAATCCCCCTTAAATTATCACACTACTTCAACTTCCAACATAAAATATTTTTATTGCTCAACTTAAACATTAAATTATGCATAAAATATTATTTCATGAATGCATGTACTTGAATAAAATGTGTGTCCATCATATATATTTAATTTAATTTCTTATTAACATATAAATATTAAAATAACTCAAATGCATAAAAATAATTAAATATATAATCAGGACACATGCAAATTTTCTCATGGATGGTCCTGGACTGCTGGCCCTACACTCAAGCCCATTAACTTAAAACTGGCCCATTAACATACTTAAGCCCATTAACTTAACTTTAAGCCCAAATAATTAGTCTAAGCCCAATTAAATTAAATAAGCCCATTAAAATTACACTAAGCCCAATAACACTTAAACTGGCCCAATGGGCCCAAAAACCCAAAGACTGGCCCAATAACTTTTATGGGCTCAAAAGCCCACAAAATTAATGGACTAACTTAATTAAAATTTTAAAAGACCAAATAAAATTATTTGGGAGTCCAAATAATTTTATTTCAATTTATTTGACTCAAAAACACATAAATTTGTAAAATACTTTAAAAATAAAATACTCGAGCCCGGCCCGCCAAACTCGGACCCGAACTCACTAACCCGACCCACTACCTAACCGACCCGACCCAAGCCCCATAACCCGACCCGGTCCCCTGCAGAACCCTAGCCCCGAACCCCTTTCTTCCCTTCGGCTGTGGCCGTGAGCAGCAGCCATTCCATGGCTGCTGCCGGCCGGCTCCGGCCGCTCCTGGCCGGAGCGCCGCCGCCCGGACGTAGCCCACGTCCGGGCGGACCTAACCTGTCCGAACCCCGGCCCCATGCAGCCTAACCCAGTCACCCGAAGGCCCTTTCCTTCGAACCCTAGTCTGCAACCCCTCACGGCCGACTGCACAAAACGCCCTCCTGGGCTCGTTTGGCTCGAGCCACTCGAGCCATTCGAGCCCAGGCCATCCTCACGCTCCATAGAAAACCCTGACCAGCATCCATACAAGCCATGTAGAAAATATGAACATGATGGAAGGAAAAACAAGAACACAATGCATATCGAAACGTTTTCTGAAAAATCTTGAAAAATAAACTGAGGTTCACGCACGCACCCATCTAATTACTGTCATGGTACAAAGAAAAATAGAAGGAGTCATGCCTTTCACCGTAGATGACGTGAAAACACGAGCGTGGGACGGTTCCGGGACGACGGGACGAAATTACGGGCCTTGGGAGCTTCGAACCTCTTGGCTATGGCTTCCTTGGGTGGCGGCTAGTTGAAGGAGAAGAAGATGGAGAATGGAGGGGATTGAGTCGGCTGATGGTGAAGGTGGCGTGAGGTTTGGGAGATTAGGTTTAGCTTTTTAGGTTAATTAGAATTTAATTAGGATAATAACTTAATTAGAATTATATTATACCATAAAACATTTATTCAAAAATCCCTAATAATAAAAGAAATCTGATGGGAAAGTTAAATCCCGAAATAATAGAGTAGGGAATTTTTAAAAATACTAAAAGTCAATATTTTGGCTAATTTTGAATAAAAAAATGGACTCCTAAAATTATATAAAATTAAATACTTAAAATTTTGGGATAATAAAACTCAAAATAATATTTTAAGGCTCTAAAAAGGCTCATAAAATAATTTGGGTGGAAAGTTGTCATCTCGTCCGTCCACGGTCCCGTCTACGCGATCAAATAATAAAAATACTAAAAATCATAAAAATCACTAATTATGGGTTAAATGCTTAAAAATAAATTTTTTTATGCACAAATAATTCACATAATTATTTAACCCATAAATCATAAATTTAAATAATTAAATATCTTAATTATGCAGGCGGATTTATGTAATTAAAAATACCGGGTGTTACATTTAGAGTTTATGCATGTATGCTTTGTATTGATGCATGTTCTTGCTTGTTTGGGTCATGATTCACATTTTTGCCAAGCATGGTACGGTCCAGGGCTGAGGGCTCGAGTCAGAGGGGTCCCAGGGTGCCTTAGGGTCGAGTTTTTTCAGAGTTTTAAGGTGTCATAGGCTGGAAACGAAGCTATTCACTTCTGATGCACAAAGACGCGCAGGTTAGGGCTTTGGGAAGAGAGGGGTCGTTCTCCTTCCTCAGGCCATGGATTTGTGCATGGTTTGTTGGGTTTAAAAGATTTAGATGTTCGCTAAAATTGAGAAGTGGTTTCACGGTCTTTGGTTGTCGGAGGAGGCCGCACGAACGAAAGTTTGGCAACTGCTCAGTCTGCGCGAGAGGAGGAGGAAGGCGTCTGGTGCAGAGCTTCGTTCTCACTCCTCGGGCCATGGTTTGGTCTGATTCTTGTTGTGTTAGAACCCCCTGGATGTGGGCTATCCATGGGCGGTGGTGCTCCGGCCAGGGGCGGCCGGAGCAGGGCGGCAGCAGCCATGGAATGGCTGCTACTCGCCCAACCGAGAAGAGAAGGAGAGGGGTGATCGGGTTTGGGGTTTGGGGGGGGGGGTTGCTGGGTCGGGTTATGGGTCAGGGTTGAGTGCTTGGTCGGTTCAGGTAGTCATGGGTCGGGTTAAGTCGGTCCGGGTCCGGGTTAGGTGGGCCGGGATTGAGTATTTTAATTTTTAAATGTTTAATGTTTTAATTGGTTTTTTGGGCCAATTAATTAGAAATAAAATTATTTGGACCTCCAAATAATTTTATTTGGGCCTTAAATAATTTATTTAAGTTAGCACAATGATTTTTATGGGCTTGGGAGTCCATGAGAATTTTTGGGCCAGTCAGTGGATTTTGGGCCAGTCTAGAGTTTTATTGGGCTTAAGTTAAGTAATTGGGCTTAAATATTTTATTTAGGTCAAGTTAAGTTTAATTAAGTTATTTGGGCTAAAATATGATTATTGGATTTTATTTAAGTTTAATGGGTTTAGAGTGAGTGATCAGCAGTCTGGACCAACCCATGAAAATAAACTAAGTTCGAATATATATTTAATTATTTTTATGCATGAAGTCTATTTTAAGTAAAAGTATATTTATTATTAAAATTAATTAAATATATATTACGGACATATTTTAAGTGCATGCATACATGAAATATTTTATGATGTGTTTATGATTAAGAATTGAGCATGAAAAATATTTTTATGGAAATTGAAGTGATGTGACAGCATAGAAGTGGTTTTACCACTGACACAGAGGTAGTTCTACTACCGGCATAGAAGTGGTTTTACCACTGGCACAGAGGTAGTTTACTACCAGCATAGAGGTGGATTTATCCACCGCCACGTACGATGGTTCTTTAGACTGATCAGTCGGCACAGTTATTAGTCACATTCATGGATATGACCATACTCAGTTTTTATGATTATGACATGCTCAATTATGTTATGTATGATTAGTTATGATGTATGTACGACTGATGATGAATAAATTTTATGATGCATTTATTTTAAGATCATGCATGCATGTCCACGTAAGTTATATGTATTAGTATGATTATGTGATGCATTATTTTAAACCTCGTTATCAAGGATTAGACATGTTGAGCCTCTAGGCTCACTATGCTTATATGGTGCAGGTGAGTATGATGATGTCTATTAGCTCCTACCGGTGGCGAGGACGTATGAGCTCACGGAGCAGTGGACCCCGTGACCGTCGCAGTTATTTAGTTTATTATGATAGAATTTTGAAACATGTTTTATTTTAATATTATTCCGCATATGAGATTTTTTTTAGCAGCACTGTTTATTATTTTAAATTGATGCATTAAACATTTTTAAGGATTTATTTATTTAATATTTTTCAGGTTATTTAAGAAAAGTATGTTATTTTTATATACATATATGTATGGGCGTATATGTATAGTATTATTTTAAAAAAAAAAAAGTTTTTCCGCATTTTATTAGTAGTAGGCGTTTCAATGGGATTCTCTTTCAGTGGACTCCTCCTATGACACCTCAGCTTAATGGTGTTTCGGAGCGTCGCAATCGAACTTTGTTGGACATGGTTCGATCCATGATGAGCTTCACTGAGCTCCCACCATCGTTTTGGGGCTACGCGCTTGAAATGGCGCTATTGTTGTTAAACAACGTCCACACTAAAGCAGTAAATAAAGCACCATACGAGTTATGGAATGACAAAGCTCCTAAGTATTCGTACTTGAGGATTTGGGGATGTCCTGCTTACGTGAAGTAGACAGTGGGAGATAAGTTGGATAGTCGATCCTCCTTATGTTATTTTGTGGGGTATCCAAAGAATTCAATCGGATATTATTTCTATCATCCTAATGAAACAAAAGTGTTTGTTTCAAGGAATGCCACCTTCTTGGAGAAGGAGTTCTTATTGGATAAGAAAGGCAAGATGATGGAACTCGAAGAAATTCGAGAAGAACCCGAGATACAAAATAGCGATCCTACACCTCAAGAATCATCACAAGACACACCTACTACTAGGAGATCCGAGAGGACTTCTAGGCCTCCTATTAGATATGGTCTTCTTCTTGAAGGGGATCAAAGTGAACCCGACATTGGATGTGCTCCAAGAAACTTCAAGGAAGCAATTTCTGATGCGGATTCAAATTTATGGCTTGAAGCTATGCAATCGAAAATAGATTCGATGCATTCTAACCAAGTTTGGTCTTTAGTAGATCCTCCCGATGGAATTGTTCCAATTGGGTGCAAATGGATCTACAAGAGAAAGCTTGGGCCTGATGGAAAGGTATTGACCTACAAGGCACGATTGGTGGCAAAAGGTTATACTCAAAGACAAGGAGTTGACTATGATGAAACTTTTTCACCAGTCGCAATGTTCAAGTCCATAAGAATCCTTATTTCCATAGCAGCATGGTATGACTATGAGATATGGCAAATGGATGTAAAGACTGCATTTCTTAATGGAAACATTAAGGAAGAGATCTATATGATGCAGCCTGAGGGATACACATCCATGGGAAGCGAGCATAAGGTATGCAAGCTTCAGAGATCAATCTATGGTCTCAAACAAGCATCAAGAAGTTGGAACCAGAAATTTGATGAAACAATAAAGGATTTTGGTTTCATCAAAAACCCGGAGGAACCATGCGTGTACAAGAAAGTAGTTAAGGATGCGGTAACATTCTTAGTACTTTATGTTGATGACATTCTACTCATGGGGAATGACGTAGGGATGTTGCAGTCAACAAAGATATGGTTATCAAGTAGATTCTCGATGAAGGATTTGGGTGAGATCTCCTATATTCTTGGGATACAGATCTATAGAGATAGATCTAAGAGAATGATAGGACTTACTCAATCAACCTACATCGAAACCATATTTAAAAGGTTTTCAATGGATGGGTCCAAGAGAGGACATCTACCTATGTGTCATGGAGTTTCTTTATCCAAGTCTATGTGTCCCAAGACTGACGAAGAGATAGAGAAGATGACACACATACCATATGCGTCAGCCATTGGTAGTATCATGCATGGGATGATATCTACCAGACCGGATGTGGCCTATGCTCTGAACGTCACGAGCAGATATCAAGCCAATCCCGATCAAATGCATTGGAAAGCCGTGAAGGATATTCTTAAGTACTTGCGAAGGACTAAGAATGTGTTCATGGTTTATGGAGAAAGAGAATTGAAGTTGGAAGGCTACACCGACTCTAGCTTCCAATGTGACGTGGATGACTCGAAATCAACCTCTGGATTTGTATTCGTGCTCAATGGCGGTGCTGTCTCTTGGAAGAGTTCCAAGCAAGACACCACAGCGGATTCCACCACTGAGGCAAAATACATTGCAGCATCAGCTGCTGCTAAAGAGGCGGTTTGGATAAGGAAATTCATCCAAGAGTTGGGTGTAATTCCTGAAGCTGTTGGTCCAGTCCCGGTGTACTGTGACAACACGGGTTCCGTTGCTCAGGCAAAGGAGCCAAGGTCTCATCAGAAGTCCAAACACGTACTGAGGAAATACCACATCATCCGGGAGATTGTGGAAAGAGGAGACATCAGTGTCGAGAGAGTGGCCTCTACAGACAATATCGCTGATCCGCTTACTAAGCCCTTACCAGGACCATTGTTTGACAAACATCGCGAAGCAATGAGATTACGTAGTATGACTAGTTGGCTTTAGGGCAAGTGGGAGATTGAAAGAGTGGGTGCCCGGTTAGCCAACTTGTGGCTAAGGGCTTTTATGACTCTATGTAAAACAATCTTTTGTTTAATATAATTTACACTTTTATAATGGTATTGACTTTATCTTTCTTCATATTGTTATAGTATGATATAATATTGTTGTTTTGATAAAGACCTTGAATATACTATAGTGTATGTAAGATGTGGTAGCACATGGGGATGGCTATCATGAAACACATCTTATAGTCACTGTATATTCTAAACTGTTCCTAGTCAATTGAGCCGTCCGTAAATAAGGATAAGGATCGCTCGAGATTGAGACTAGCATTTGCGATGCCGAGTACCACGTTTCATTGGTATGGAACATAGAGATGTTCAAAGAATGCAAATGGATATTCATATGATGAATGATCGAACTACCCTATTCGGACTTTCCAAGTGGTTATCACTTATCGAGTGGACAAAGTCCGCGATTTTGGTTGTACACCATTAGTCCTTATTACTTGAAACATCATTGAGACTCTATATGCTAGTACTGTGCTTTGACTCGTTTACCGACTCTATTGGGGTCATCAGGTGTCGTGATTGGGTACAGTTATGACACATATAGGAGTCGATGCTTTGTTGTCAAGGATTCACCACATACTTGTGAGTGTGGACATCCTATGCGATCTGAGGAGATATTAGTGTGACAAATCTCTGGCCAGAGTACATGATGTGTTTTAGGTTAATGGGTTATCCTAGTAACACATGCGATGTCACTATTTGATCTTCAAGATGTTATGCATAGTTATCGAATCTCGAACGACTCTCGATGTACCAATGGTTGTTGATTCGATCGGGTTATATGGATTAAGGGACCGTACTGTACGCTAACCAAAATCTACTGGTTCTTGCAGGCACTATCAGTAATACCTAGGGAATCATGGGGCGATGTTGCTAGACGCTCTTACCATGATTCGATGGGTAAGTCGGAAATTGTTGTTCCGAGTCACAAGGAGTTGTGAGCCCACGGCTAGCTGTATTCCTGAACCATTGAGGGTTACACAAGTAATGGATTACTAAAACCCCGTAGAGATAGTTAAATTTAAAGAGTTAAATTTAATGAAAGAGAAGTTGGACCTCTTAACTAAAGGGAGTGGGTTTTTCTAAAATGACATAGGGATGGGCATTTTTGGAAATCACTGAATTCGGATTCAGAAAAATTATCTTGACTTTAACTGATGCAGAAATGGTTTCTGTGCACATTGGTAAAATCAGTTTATCAATCGGAGTCACGATGAATTTTATATTAATTTTTAGAACAACGGGCTTGGCTTGTTGGGCTTAAGTTATGGATTGTGGGCTTTAAGAAGTTAGAGTCCTAACACAATTATAACTTAACCTAGTCTAAAAATTATCTATAAATACATGTAGTGGGTTCGAAAATTGTGTGTGATTCAGTCTTCAAATTTTTGAACACTGCATAATTATTTCAAGAGGATTTTCGAAAATTCCTCTGTCCCTTTCGGAGAAAATTCGGCTTGTGATTTTTATGAAAAATTACAATCTGAATTAACAGATCATATCTGTTTATTCTCTACGCAAACTTTTGATTGATTTCTAGTGCAGTCAATCAGAGGGTTTCTGTTTTCTGTTTGTGGACCTTATTCCGGTGATTGATCGTGACGCCATCAGTTCCCGGGATTTACGAGAAGAGCAGATTAAATTCTTTTGGAGTCCATAATCTCGTTTCGAGATTTAAGGTAAAACATTAATTGTGATTATTTGTTTTACTTGTGTGAATTTAATTGTAAAAGTTTTGATACCCAGATATGGAATCGTTCCATATTAGTAAAATAAATTTTTTAAACTTCCGCTGCACCGGGTATCAATTCTAATTAATCTGAACACAGTTTTCCAACATCCCAACCCGTACAACATCTTATGAATCAAATACATATCCAGGTTGCACACCTCATTGTTTCCAGACTTCCAAGGATGATGTTTGCAGTGATGAAGTAGCAGATGAGGTGATCAATCAAAGGGAGAGTGGTAGGGAGGATGCTGTAACGAGAGCCAGTTTTTACCCTACGGTAGGTGAGACGCGACATAGCAAGGTTGAAATTGTAGGCAGGTTCAGACAAGATAGCATCATATTGGTTGTAAACAACCGGAGGGCCCTCATTAGGAATGTGCAAAAGCTGGGCCAAGAACTCACTCGTCACCTCGATGCGAACTTCCTTCACAAAAGGCTGAATTTTTGCATCCCTGTTTTGTCCTTCTCTTCAATATTGGCATAGAACTGCCAAACCAACTCGGGATAGTAGTCCCCTCGGATATCCAGAATAGAACCCCAGCCAAATATATCAAACTCTGCTCGCAGTGGTATCTGAGCATCAATGGTGGGATGGATCGATTTCTCAACAATCATAGACTTATCCTTCATCTTCTCGTACCACTGATAATTTTCCAAACTAGTGAACCTAACATCATCAAAAGCAGCCCCTTGACCACTGCAAGAGGACGAAGCGCCGCCCCTCGCACGCTTACTAATAGATTTTCTTGGTGCCATAGCAAAACAATCAACAATTCCAACTGCACCACTTGAAAGACGTCAACACAACCCAAACAATCACAATAACAAATTAATATATCTAACCACGCTATAACAGCAACAAAACCATCGACCAAAACTTTCCGCAGATCAGTTATAAATCAAATCTTCACACTTTCACACTAAGCAACATCATCAATATAAAATAACCCAATAATTTCCAAAGCACTATAAAGCCACCAAGAAACAACTTACACAAAATTTCACCAACTAGCTGTTTCGAACAACAAGTAATCTCAAAAATATCCGAAACGTGAACCCAAATATTCTCAATCCCAGACTTTAATCACGATAGAAACCATAAACCATTGGAGGATTCGAGCTACGCTTACCCCAAATAAAACCGAGAAGACACGCTGAGACAGAAACAGAACAGAGCGGAGCAGCTGGAACGCCGGCGGAGGAGTGGCGGCGTGATAACCGAAGACGGCGTAGCCGAACAGGGAACGCTGGATGGAGGATGGCGGCACGGAGGCGTATACGGGTGAAGAATACGCAGGTGATAGCCGGAGGAGGACGAACGGGGTCTGGAAAGGGAGAAATAAGGAGGAACGGATTTGGGGATTTAGGGATTGAAAAAGGGGAATGAGAAAAATAGATCGCGAGTCTGCGAATTTAAACCCAAAATCAAAGAGCACGGACCCCGTGTAAGGGTCCGTGTCTACATTCGTGTGCCCACGCATTGGGTAAAATTTCTGAGAGAAAAATGCACGGACCCTGGAAACTGGTCCGTGCCCCCCTCCGTGCTTCCACGCATTTTAAAAAAAATTTCGATGAAAACATGCACGGACCCTGGACACAGGTCCGTGCAGCCTCCGTGCTGTGACGTTTACGGTGTTCAAATTACACGGACCCCGGACAGTGGTCCGTATCTTGGTCCGTGTAGCTACGCATTTTCACGACTTCGGGCAGAATAAATACCCGAACCCTTACACAGGGTCCGTGTAGGTTCTGTGTCACTTTTTTCCAGCTCAAAATAATGAACGAAAAATAACCCTTAAAACTCACAATCTTAAACCACACAAATTTGTTTGCATCTAAGAATTTCAGATAAAACACTCAAGCACGCAGGATGCATAAATGTACAAAGACTCCCCTGAATGATACGATTCCCAACAATATATGTGCTCTCCTCCGCAACCAATAATATACCAGCGTCAGTAAAATATCTGCACCCAACAAAAATCACTGAGATCAAAGAAAGAAGAGACAAAGATAAAAATAAATTAACCAACAAAACAAAATAATACAAAATAAAGAAACAAAAAGAAGAGAAACTGGGTTGCCTCCCAGTCAGCGCAAAATTTATAGTCTATAGCCCGACTTTTCTTCCCTTTTAATTTGCATCTTGTAAATTCACGGTGATCTGCTCATCGACCACCTCGCCACCTCGATATACCTTAAGTCTATGGCCGTTCACTTGAAATTTTCCAGTTGCTTCGCTAGTGATTTCCACGGTTCCATATGGGAAGACTTGAGTAATCGTGTAAGGGTCTGACCAACGCAACCGCAACTTACCTGTCATCAACTTCAAATGAGAATTATACAGTAATACCTGTTGTCCCACCTCGAATTCTCGATTCACAATATTCTGATCATGCCAACGTTTGGTCTTTTCTTTGTAAAGCTTGGCATTCTCATAAGCCTCAAGCCGAAACTCTTCCAATTCTTGTAACTGCAGCAACCGCTCTTCACCTGTGGCTTTGACATCAAAATTCAAAAATTTAGTAGCCCAATAAGCCTTATGTTCAAGTTCGACAGGTAAGTGACATGATTTTCCATACACTAGACGAAATGGGGACATTCCAATTGGGGTTTTAAAAGTTGTACGATAAGCCCACAGTGCATCGTCGAGTTTACTAGACCATTGTTTCCTTGAAGCACCAACGGTCTTCTCCAGAATGCGTTTTATTTCTCTGTTCGACACCTCGACTTGACCACTGGTCTGAGGATGGTAAGGTGTTGCCACCTTATGCCTAACCCCATATTTAGCTAACAGACTGTCAAACTGACGGTTAATAAATAGTACCCCCATCACTGATAATTGCTCTAGGTGTGCCAAAACGCGAAAAAATATTTTTTTTGAGAAACAGAATGACAACCTTAGCATCATTATTTTTGCAGGCACTCGCTTCTACCCACTTAGACACATAGTCTACAGCAACCAAAATATACTTATTCCCAAAAGAAACTGGGAACGGACCCATGAAGTCTATACCCCACACATCAAAAAGTTCACAAACCAAGATATTATTAAGTGGCATTTCGTGTCTCCTAGAGATATTACCAGTACGCTGACACTCATCACACTTTATCACATACTCATGCGCATCCTTAAACAAAGTGGGCCAATAAAAGCAAGATTGAAGCACTTTGGATGCAGTTCTGGTCGCACCAAAGTGACCTCCAGTTGGACCCTTATGACAGTGAAATAAAATCTTACTTACCTCTTCCTTGGGAACACACCGCCTAATTATACCATCTGTGCATACTCTAAACAAATAAGGATCTTCCCACAAATAGTATTTCAAGTCAGAAAAAAATTTCTTCTTTTGCTGATAAGTAAAGTGCGGTGGTAGAAATTTACTTGAAAGGTAGTTTACAAAATCAGCATACCATGGTAAATTGTTCACCTCAAAGAGCTGTTCATCAGGAAATTCATCATGAATTATGCTATTGCTCTGAATGGGATTCTCCAGGCGTGAAAGATGGTCCGCCACTTGGTTCTCGGTGCCCTTCCTATCGATGATCTTCAAATCAAATTCCTGCAAGAGAAGAATCCAACGAATTAGTATTGGTTTTGCATCTTTTTTATTCATCAAATATTTCAGGGCTGAATGCTCAGTGTGCACGATCACTTTGCTCCCTAGCAGATAAGATCTGAATTTATCAAGTGCAAAGACCACAGCGAGTAGCTCCTTTTCTGTTGTAGCGTAATTCAGTTGGGCAGCTGATAGTGTCATACTAGCATAGTAGATGACCACTACAAGAAAAACGGCAAACGACAACGGATTTTATCCGTTGTCGTAGGGGTAGAAAACCGTTGTAACTATCAGCGTTGTCAAAAGCATTGGCCTAAGACAACGGTTTTTAATCTGTTGTCTTTTATGAATACCACAACGGTTATTTCCGTTGTAAATGTAGCGTTGTCAAAGGCATTTCCTACGACAACGGGTTTTTTTCGGTTGTCTTTTACATACGATAACCGTTTATATCCATTGTCGTAGACTCGAATTTACCATATTACACAACGTATTAAAACCGTTGTGGTAGATACTTTTGACAACAGATATAAACCGTTGTGGTAGATAATTTTGACAAGAGATTTTATCCGTTGTTTTAAATACCTTTTATATATAAAACCGTTGTGGTATGGTAATTTTTACAACATATTTAAACCGTTGTGGTTATATAAAACCGTTGTCGTAAATATTTTTTACATCATATTAAAACCGTTGTCGTTTTTCTTTTTGAAGGAAACTCCGTTGTGGTTTCTTATTTTTTACAACGTTTCTAACCGTTGTCATATTGCATAAAAAAACAACCAATCTACATTAAATATAAAGCAACTAATTACTATTGTATGCTTCAAATTTTTATAATTTACTACACATCAAAATGAGAGAAACATAATAGCGGTGTAATAAAAATCCAAAATATGCCAGCTAAAAATTACACAACAAGAGTTTGTACTCATCCTATCAAACTTAGTAGCATCAAACCATAAATAACATGTCATCCAAAAATTCTGTTCAAAAGCTCACTCGTTGCACCAAAAGAACCAAATCCTCAAGAATATTGCCCTTGAGTTATGTACCTACAAGAGAACACATTGAAAAGATCGAATAAATCTTATCGGTAATAAATTCTATGTTTACAAGAATTACTCATACAAGAATATGACATCACTGTTTATCAAAATCTGCATGACCAACAATCTCCCAGTTCCCCAGTGCAAACAAATTCTAGTTGATGCTCAACCAGTGAACTCTAAATACATTAACATACACACTAGCAGAATATTGATTTCAGCAGTGAAGGGATAATGCAATTGCTTATCAATGAGCAACATGAACGTTAAACTTGGCAAGAGTTGTTTCAACCCACTCCTCAAACACTAAACCAAAGAAATATCTGAAAGTAACAAATTGTGATATCATCTGGGTAAGAGGTATACTAAATAACATGTGAGTTGAGTTCAAAGACGCTGCTACACTTTCAAAGAGGTATAAAACCGTTGCTTTAAACCCAATGTATCGTGAGGGAACCAAACAAATCAAAATCGATTGTTATCAAATCAGAGAAAGGATCAAGATGTGTTCTTTACTTTCTCTTCTGTATAATACAAGTACTCCAAACTTTACAACCATAATTCACCTTCATGTGAGTGAGATTGAAAAAAAAAAAAACAAAAAAAACAGATTCACATAAGCTTATTCACAGACTTTGCAATTCATAGAAGCTTATTCACAGACTTTGCAATTCACAGAAGCTTATGAAGTCGATGAAGGAGAGCCAAATACCTAGTCATGAATGTAGTCTAGTACGCATTCTGCCCATTCGGATCGCACTTCATCAATTTCTTCTTTAGAGTAAATTGTTTTGTTGAACTGTTAACAAACCCAAATTATATTAGGTAGTAAAAATCAGTAATGAAGAAGCAAATGAAATAAAAAATTATTTGAGAAAATTCAGAATATGTTAAATATTACCATTGATAAAAGTGAATCCTTCTCGCTGGTGGCATTTCCTTCAACAATCTCTCTCATAAATTTCATCACATAAAACCCACATTGTTTCGCATCAGGTTGTCGAGGACCCTATGTTTAACAAAAATTGTCAATGAAATCACAAGTAGGCATATATGTGTGTATACATTATATATATATATATATATATATATATATATATATATATATATATATATATATATTATATACCTTTATCACTTCCCATGTAGGATTCTTTTTTCCTTTCCTTTCCTTGGTCGAATTGAACAATTTCAAACTCCTTTGTACTACAAGATTTGACATATGAGTAATAAATTAAATGCTTAATTAAAAAAAGAATATGTACTCACATATCCACCACATATTTCCAGTCCTCATGACGGTTGCGATGATTAAGTGAATCCAAAAAATAAATCACCTCCACATAAGGGTCGATGACAGTCAGAATCCAATGACAACTTCGAACAAAACAAATATTCAATGCATAAATTTCCCAACATCGTCAAAAAAAATCTAATATTAATTATATTGTTGTACTTATTTACCCAACATTATGTGGTGCCAAAACTAGTTGATTTCTTGCTGTACTGCTCAGCCGTTCAGCCAAAGCACTTGCCCAGCCATTCAAGTATTCAGTTTTTTTCATTTTTGTCAAGTTTGAATACATATGGCATTACTGGAAGGGTCTGTGGATTCACAAATCTGAATTTATCGACTTTGTTTTCCTTTTTCATCTTTTTGAAGAGAAACCTTCCATTCAAACAAAAATAACGTTACTGTGTTAAACAAATCAAAGGAAAAAGTTCGAATTAATCGAAAACTTACCACATATAAACAACCACACAATTGACAGATATTGGCTCCAGCTCATAAAAAGGTGTGATGTCTTCAATGTTCACAACCTGCTCGTACTCAGTGTCAAAGAAATCTTCATCAAAAATAATCGATATATTATTTTCCGGATTGTCCAAAACACGCTTGGCGTAACAGTACAAAAAATGCAATGATCTTGGCACATTGGATGGCAAGACAGGATTACTTCTTTTCTCGAGAATTTTCTTCCTTTGAGGCTTCTACAAATCGCAAATTTAGACATGTTAGTAGAAATTTCTATAATATCTGATGAAGTCAATTAAAATATATGATGAAGAATATCAACCTGTGAAGTATGTGATAAAGGCACCTAAAAAATATGCGAGGCATAAACGTGTATGTTTTATTGCGTGTTTAGGTTGCGAATATGTAAAAATAGCAACAGAGAAAAAATTAATTGCATGTAAAGGTCTAATAGTCATGAGAGTTTTTGAACAAACTTGTGACCTAACTTTAGTTAGTTATAGAAACTACTTATCCCTAAAGTTAAGAGTCCTGCTGGAGGTGGCCTATACATAATTATGCATTATAACAAAATCATGATTACTAAAATGGGTCTCAAATTCAGTGGCTTCTCGTTTTAAATATGTAATTGATTGGTAATAAAGGAATTTATTTTGGATCAGCACTCGAGCTGTTATTCAATAGGGAATATATTCAAATGGGCTAAATCTTATAAAAGTGAGAAGATATAAAAGCTCATAATGATTAAATAGTAGATATCACTAGCTAGAGACAGTGGTCCATGGAATATATTTCTTAGTCCCACGCAGCACATAAAATAGGCGAACACTTGACTTGTCTATTGCATAGAATAATGGTAGCAAGAAAACAATAGTAAATGGAGGACAAGTCACGGAATCAAAACCATTAGAAATATGTGATTTTCAGTCCCCACTATATAAAATCACACAAGATGATAAAATCCCACAAGATGTGGGTCTAAGCATTAATTCCACTTGAATACAATAATAAAACCAGTAGGTACATGCACCTATCAGGAAATTAGAAAATTCAAACAAGAACAAGTGAAGATCAAACCAAAAAGAAGAATATCTATAAACCCAAAACAGCAGAAAAGAAAACTAACCCGATAAGAGGGAAAAACACTGAGAGAAGGAATCACAATCAAGCGGAGGGAACAATGGGACGACCCATAGCAGTGATTATCTTCAACAGTCCAAAGCCCACTCTCTATGCCTGTAAAGAAAATCGAGAGTACGGGAAAAAAAGCTTAAACACAACGGACTAAATTGCGGCCACATTCGGAAGTTAGGAAAATCGGGGACTAAACACCAATACACAAAGATACTTACGGCTGCAATCAGGAGTATGGAAAATCGGGTCTTCCACTTGGACACACGCTTGGATTTTGGGGAGTAATATCGGCAGCTAGCTGAAGAATACCGACAGCCGAGTACATAAAAGCGTGAGTGTGTCCCGACTAAGCCTCGTGAACCAACCCTTCAACCAATAATGAACATACCCGTCGCTACAGCCTCCGTACAATAGCCTACCATCCGAGCTCAAAGCCAGAGTCTTAACAGGGGAATGCTTTGCGGGAAGGGTTACGGTAACTGAAGATCTACGATCAACCTAATTGGAACCATTCTTGGATCGATCGATCGATCTAAGAACTAGGGCACGCCGTCAAGAGATGATAGATGAGAGGAGAGAAAGAAGTCGTTGTGGGTCTTTTTTTATAATAGAGAAAACACAAGGGATTTATAATCCGTTGTGTTATGTGTTTTTTTTTGTTTTTTGTTTTTATTTTTTAAATAAATAAACAACGGTTTAAAAATCCGTTGTCTAATGGTCGGAAATCCGTTGTCTATTTGATTCCAAGAAACGCACAATGACAACGATTTAAAATTACCGTTGACTTTAATTTAAAAAAAAGCGCTCATAGACAACGGTTAATAAAATCCGTTGTCGTAGAGCACGAATTACAACAGTTTTCTTAAATCCGTTGTCTTAAACTAAAAAAACGCACATCCACAACGGTTTTAGTACAAACCGTTGTCAAAATCAAAAAATCAACAGTTTTTCTACAAATCCGTTGTCTTTTTAGTGTTGTTAATTAACATGTTTGTTGTAGTGGACATGTATGCATCTGTCGCGCTTCTGACCCAAAACTGCTCCTAAAACTGTGTCACTCGCATTACACATCACCTCAAAAGGTGATTCCCAATCAGGTGCTACAATCACCAGTGTAGTGATTAATTTCTTCTTCAAAATCTGAAAGGCCTGCACACACTCAGCAGAAAAATCAAACGGTACATCTTTTATAAGCAAATTAGTCATCGGCTTGGCGATGCTAGAGAAATCCTTAATGAACCGTCTATAAAATTCAGCATGTCCTAAAAAACTACGCACCCCTTTCAGATTTGATGGCGGAGGAAGTTTCTCAATTACCTCAATTTTTGCTTTGTCAACCTCAATTCCACTTTCAGAAATTTTATGTCCCAAAACTATTCCCTCTCTCACCATAAAATGACACTTTTCCCAGTTCAAAACTAAATTGGACTATTCACATCTTTCTAAAACTTTAGACAAATTCAGCAAGCAAGCATCAAAAGAAGAGCCAAACACTGAAAAATCATCCATGAATATTTCAATAAAATCCTCAATCATGTCATGGAAAATTGCCATCATGCAGCGTTGGAAAGTAGCCGGTGCGTTACAAAGACCGAATGCAAAAGTCCCGTAAGGACATGTAAAAGTGGTTTTTTCTTGATCTTCAGGATCAATTGAAATTTGCATATAACCCGAATAGCCATCCAAGAAACAATAAAAAGGATGTCCGGCTAATCTTTCCAACATTTGATCAATGAAGGGTAGGGGAAAATGATCTTACGGGTTGCATCATTAAGTTTTCTATAATCTATGCAAACACGCCAACCCGTAACAGTTCTGGTGGGAATTAATTCATTATTCTCATTTTTCACAACAGTAATCCCACCCTTTTTCGGAACAACCTGGACAGGACTAACTCACTTACTATCAGAGATGGGATAGATAATACCTGCATCTAGAAGCTTAATTACCTCTTTCTTGACCACTTCTTGCATAGCAGGATAGAGCCGCCTTTGAGGTTGGGTTGATGTTTTGTGATCAGCTTCCATCAGAATTTTTTGCATGCACATAGAAGAGTTGATTCCCTTTATATCCGCTATGCTCCACCCAATGGCCTTGATATTCTCCCTCAACACGCGAGTCAATTTTTGTTCCTCATCCCCTGTCAAAGTAGAAGAAACAATTACAGGCAGTTTATCATTATTAAGTAAAAATAAATATTTTAAATGCGAAGGGAGAGGTTTCATCTCAAGGATCGGGGCTTCTTCAACTGATGGCTTTAATGCTCTTGGAATATGTCCAAGCTCCCCAATCCTTGAGTTTACCATCCTTGAGAGTGGTTTGCCGGCGTCCAAATACTGAATGCATTCCTCAATCTCTTCATTATCCAACTCGCTTGGAGATGAATGAGTCAAACAGATCTCCAACGGATCTTCACTAATAAATTCCTGCACATCACACTCAACAAACTCATCAGTAGCATCAATTCTAAAACAGTTAGAAACATTAGATGGATATTTCATAGAATGAAACACATTAAACACTACCCTCTCATCATTCAACCTTAGCACCAATTCACCCTTCTGAACATCCATCAAAGCTTTCCCAGTGGCCAAAAATGGTCTACCCAAAATAAGAGGAATCTCACGATCCTCTTCCATATCCAAAACAACAAAGTTCACTGGGAAAATAAATTTATCGACCTTCACTAAGACATCTTCTACAATTTCCCTAGGGTATTTAATTGATCTATATGCCAACTGTAGGGAAATTGTAGTTGGTTTCACCTCACCAATTCCTAACTTCTCAAAACAAGAATAGGGCATCAAATTAATGCTTGCACCAAGATCACACAAAGCTTTACTAAAAAAATGAATTTCCTATGGTGCAAGGAATAGAGAAGCTACCAGGATCCTTAAGCTTTGGAGGTAATTTGTTTTGTAAAATTGCAGAGCATTCCTCCGAAAGCTTCACTATCTCAAAATCCACTAGTTTCCTCTTGTTTGATAAAATTTCTTTTAAAATTTAGCATAAGAGGGCATTTGAGCTAAAGCTTCTGCAAACGGGATATTAATATGCAACTTCTTAAAAATCTCTAGAAATTTTGAAAATTGAGTATCAAGTTGCAGTTGCTTTGCTCTTTGGGGAAAAGGGAGGGAATTTATATCAATATCAACATTTGAGTTCAGAGACTTACCTTTCTCCCTCGAGTTCTCACCTTGCTGCTTGGCTGATGCTTCCTCATTAGATTTTTCGACCTCAACATCCTCCTTCTTTACCTGTTCAGCTACTATGACTGCATTGATGCCCTTTGGATTTTTTTCTGTGTCACTAGGAAGTGAACCTGGTGCCCGTGTAGCGAACTGGTTTGCCAACTGTCCCAACTGGGTTTCCACTCTTTGCATCATGGCATCGTGATTTTTCCATCTCATCTCATTCCCCGCTATGTACTTTGCAAGCATGTCTTCCAGATTTGACTTATTCTTTGATGGCTTAAAGCCTGGCGGCATAGAAGGTCCAGCACCTTGTGGAGGTCTAACTACTTGTTGAGGAGGCCTTTGCTGTGTAGGCTGCTGTGGTGGATTAAAATGTAGAGGCTCAACAGAATTTTCAGCATGTTTTCACCCAAAATTTGGGTGACTTCTCCAACCCGGATTTTATGAGAAACTGTATGGATTAAACTGTTGTCGCCCTTGGTTCCCCACATAATTAACTGAATCACCTTCAAAAACTGGCGGTCCATCAAAAAATGAATCTGGCATGTATGGAATGCCACTCGCTGATCCTTCAACTGCCTCAGTGCTTCCCATGACTTGCTTCACCTATTTTGATGGTGAAGATTTATTTGCTTGCAGTTGAGATACTTGATGAGTCAGTCCATCAAGTTTTGCTGTAATTGCTGTCAGAGCATCCATCTCCAGAAATCCAACTTTCTTTTCCCTCCTGCTGTCTTGCCAACTAACATTGCTTTCAGCCATATTCGAAATGATTTCAAGTGTTGCTGCAGGAGTTTTTCTATAGAGGCTGCCATTGGTAGCTGCATCAAGCATGGAACGCACAGATGAATCAACCCCATAGTAGAAAGTCTCTACTTGTTGGCCTATGGAGAGATCGTGTACTGGACATACTCTCAACATCTTTTTAAATCTCGACCATGCGGCATTCAGTGATTCTCCATCTTTCTGCCTAAACGACATAATTGCATTCCAAAGTTGTGTAACTTTGGTGGGTGGAAAATACTTATGCATGAAAACTTCAACCAAACCATCCCAAGTAGTAATTGATCCCTCTGGAAAATCTCGTCGCCACTCTATCGCTTCTCCCTGTAGAGAAAACGGAAAGAGCCTCAACCGAACAGCATCAGCAGTCACTCCATTAAATTTGAAGGTGTCACAGATTGACAAGAATTGCTCCAGATGAGCATTCGGATCCTCAGAAGGCGTGCCTCCAAATTTGACTTGCATCTGAATCATCTGGATGATGGCTGGTTTAAGTTCAAAAGTATTTGCCTGAACTGCAGGGCGAACAATGCTGGATCTATATCCTCCAACTAATGGTCGATGAAGGTCCATCAGAGTGCGGTTGTTCTCTTCTTCAGCCATATCTTCTAACTCCTCTTCAGATTCAAAATTAAGGGCTAAGTTATGCTGTCTTCGTTCTCTACGTATACGACGAAGAGTGCTTTCAATCTCCAAATCAAGCGGTATGAGGTCTTCAGAATCTCGAGCACGGCTCATATAACATGAGATATTCCTGAAAAAATTAAAGTGCACAAATCAACCACTTGAATAAAAATTAAACAAAATAAAAAAAAAACCTAGTCTCAAATAAATAATCAATCCTAATAGTAAACAAATAGTCCCCGGCAACGGCGCCAAAAACTTGACCGACGATTTCGGTTGGAAAAAATTCTAGCAAGTGAACTAGGTCAAGTTATAATTGTAAGGCCCGAAATTAATTAATATTAATCCGAATTTATTTAATTTTAATCCGAGTATATTTAATTTGGGAATATTTAGAGTTTCAATTTAAATTATAATATTTTTAAATTATTTAGGATTGAAATTTAATTAAAATAAGGGTCGAGGACCAAATTGCAATTATTGAAGATTGAGGGACTAAAGTGCAAATAGAATTGAAGTTATCTGATTTGAATTATAATTATCAGCATGATACGTGTATGAAATAGAATTTCTTCAGCAAATTTGAACAGAGAGCCGAGTTCCTTCGTTTTTGTTTGAAATTGTGATCTTCAAAGTCTCGTAACTTTTGCTCCGATTATCCGATTTCGATTCCGTAAAGTGTTCTGGAATCCTTACAACGAGGGCTTCGATCTCGTGTAAGTTTTATGTTGTGTTATTTGGATTTCGAAATCAGTATGGAGCAGATATCAGATTTTTGGTTATTGATTGTGTTCTTGCATTTGTATCGCTTCTATTTTTGAAACCGGATCAAAGTTGGATGATTGAATGTTGTGGATATGACTTCTAGCATGTATATCGATGAGTATAGCTGCTGATATGATGTTATGTGACTGAGTTTTATAATATATATGCTGATATATGAATTTGAGTTACAAGTTTCGAAGTCGGGATTACGTTGGTTAGCGATTTTGAATCGCTACGTCGTTTAATCGAGTTTTGGAACTGTTTAATATCCGATATTTGAGTTGAAGTTGTTGTTGAGATGTTTTGAATGTTATAGTATTTTTCTTATTCAGTTTCAGTTGAGTTTGAAGGCTAAACGACACAAGACGCCGACTTAAACTAACGAAGAAAGAGTTGAGGTTTGAAATGAGATTGATTGATGAATTCTTGATGGTTTTGACTCGTTTCTGAAATGATAGATTGATTTGAAGTTTGATATATGTATTTTGTTTGTATCTCACAGATTTGAAGAGTTCAGAACCTCAATAAACGAAGGTATAATGACGACATCGCGAAGTAGGGACTTTGAAACTCAAGAACGCCTAATCTTGAGTTGGCCCGCAAAAACCACATACTTGTTTATGTTTTTGATTTGATTGTGATGTTGTCGATCCATCTCAGGTAGTGGATCTTTATATTCGAGTTGATATGATGCTATATTGAATTGATTCTATGCCAAGGTTGCTATTAACCTTATTTGCGAGTCGGTTACGAACTCGTTAGATGGATATCCATGTCAAGATCAGTTATGAATCTTGATGGCTTTGAAGTTATGTGAATCAATTTGTTTGTAAAGCGTTTACGTACTCTATTTGTTGAGTCGAGTTTAAATAGTGTCAAGATGATTTATTTAACGCTTTCTATATATTGGTTATACTGAGAATCGTTTCTCATCGGAGTTTATCCGGCTGTTGTCTTGTTTTGTATGTGTGCATGACAACAGAAGGGGCAGGAGCTAGTCATCGACGTCATTGACAGCTGGGAGAGAGTCTAGCACGTGAGGACTCGGGTTGTAGATGAGGTCTTGAACTTTAGAAGCACTAAACTTTAGTTATGTTGGTTTGGATTACATGTATGACACTTGAGATAATTGTTGTCGTTTATCGATCTTTAGCGACTTGTGGATGTAATGAAATGCATGTATAAATGCTTATGACCTTGTTTATGAGTATATGCATGTTTTGAAATTGATATATCATGTATTGGATCGTGTTTGTTGATTTAGAATGGAAGGAATCGAGTTTGACAGCAAAAACTCTTCTGCAGAATTTCTGGAATTTGGAGCCCGCTCGATCCGCAGAAGTTGACGGATCGAGCGAGCCTTGTAATTTTGCAAACAGAGGATTCGAGTTTTTGGCTCGCTCGATCCGCAGAAGTTGACGGATCGAGCGAGGCCAAATTGTGTTCCATCCGAGAGTTAAGCAACTGTGCTCGCTCGATCGGGTGTTTTTCACCGATCGAGCGAGACATGGATTTAAAAAAAAAAAAAATTGTTACTTGGATCTTGGTTTATTCATTTGATGTTTAATGAATGTTAATTATTCATTAATTGCCCTAAGATGAGATTAGCAACCCGAGGTCCCCACAACAGGTGGTATCAAAGCATAAGTTTCTTGGACTGAGATTAGATGAGCGGGGTAGATCGAGTCTTCTATTCTGATTTATTTATTGCTTTCATAATTTTATGGTATATGATTGATTGATTACAGATATTAAATTGTCACATGATGCTGTGATAATTTGCGAAGAATATTCTATACAATGGTTTGAATTACATGCTATCTGGTTATTTGATTGAAGTACTAGCATGTATTATGAGGATGAATCGAAACTCGATCTTTTATGAAGGCAATGTGGACTGCAACAGACTTGTTGTAATTGAGATTGAACTGTACACTAATCTATTTGATTATCTATCATATGCCTCCCCGACCAGCACCGAGAGTTAGACAGACATTGGCTATGAATCAGCCTGAACAGATGAATGCTGCACAGGTCCCAGTGACAGTGTCTGAACATGGACAGGGTAGTACTTCTACTGATGAGTTCAGTGATGCTAATCCGATGGAGAAACTTCTGAAACGATTCCAGTCATTCCAACCACCGAAGTTGCAAGGAACTGAGAATGCTGTGGAATGTGAGAATTGGCTGGAAGATATTGAGCAGTTATTCGAGTCTATTGACTATTCAGATGATCGTCGTGTGAGACTGATTATTCATCAACTGCATGGCCTTGCCAAGAGTTGGTGGATAGCGACAAAGAAAGCATTGGAAAACCAAGGTACTGTTATTACTTGGTCTGTATTTCGAACTGCTTTCTATCAGCGTTTCTTTCCTGTGTCTTATCGCAAGGACAAAGGAGCAGAGTTTGCGAGTTTGCAACAGGGACTGTTAAATATCGAAGAATATGTTGCCAAATTCACCAGCTTGTTGAAGTTTTCTCCACATATTGCTGTTAGTGACGAAGCTCAAGCCGATCAATTTATCAATGGCTTGAATCCTGATGTGTTTACACTTGTGAATTCGGGAAGACCGAATACCTTTGCTGATGCTTTGAATCGAGAAAAGGGTGCAGAAGCAGGGATACTGAAACAACAAGGAGCACAGTTTGTGCCACAGCCAGTGAGACAGTCCCAAGAACAGTCACAGATTCCACCGCCACCTCGATTTGAATCTGGAGGTAGCAGTAGTGGAAAGAAGAACTTCTTCATGGACAAGAGTAAACAGTTCAAGAGATCTGGTGGTAGTAGCTCTTTGAGTTCAGGTAGCTCCCGACAGTCTAGAGCTGGACAGAGGTCTGATGTGTATTGCACCAAGTGTGGTGGTCGCCATACCAATGAACAATGCCGAGGTGTATTTAGAAGCTGCCACATTTGTAATAAGATGGGACACTTTGCGAGGGTGTGTCCACTGAAAGAGTGGGTGCCCAGTGAGCCAACTTGTGGCTATGGGCTTTGATGACTCTTTGTACAAACGATCTTTTGTTTAATATAATTTACACTTTATTAATGGCAATGACTTTATCTTTCTTCATATTGTTATATTGTGATATACTATTGTTGTTTTGATAAAGACCTTGAATATACTATAGTGTATGTAAGATGTGGTAGAACATGGGGATGTCTATCATGAAATACATCTTATAGTCACTGTATATTCTAAACTGTTCCTAGTCGATTGAGCCGTCCGATAATAAGGATAAGGATCGCTCGAGTTTGAGACTAGCATTTGCGATGCGGAGTACCACGTTTCATTGGTAGGGAACATGGAGATGTTCGAAGCATGCAAATGGATATTCATAGGATGAATAATCGAACTACCCTATCCGGACTTTCCAAGTGGTTATCACTTATCGAGTGGATAAAGTCCGCGGTTTTGGTTGTACACCATTAGTCCTTACTACTTGAAACATCATGGAGACTCTATATGCTAGTACTGTGCTTTGACTCGTTTACCGACTCTATGGGGGTCATCAGGTGTCGGGATTGGGTACAGTTACAACACATATAGGAGTCGATGCATTGTTGTCAAGGATTCACCACATACTTGCGAGTGTGGATATCCTATGCGATCTGAGGAGATATTAGTGTGACGAATCTCTGGCCAGAGTACTTGATGTGATTTAAGAAATGGTTTCTTAGTAGCACATGCGATGTCACTAATTTGATCTTCAAGATGTATTGCATAGTTATCGAATCTTGAGCGACTCTCGATATACCAATGGTTGTTGATTCGATCGGGATATATGGATGAAGGGACCGTACTGTACGCTAACCAAAATCTACTGGTTCTTGTAGGCACTATCAGTGATACCTAGGGAATCATGGGGCGATGTTGCTAGGCGCTTTACCATGATTCGTTGGGCAAGTCGGAAATCGTTGTTCCGAGTCACAAGGAGTTGTGAGCCCACGGCTAGCTGTATCCCTGAACCATTGAGGGTCACACAGTGTAATGGAGTTTTTAATCCCCGTTGAGATAGTTAAATTTAAAGAGTTAAATTTAATGAATAAAGAAGTTGGACTTCTTAAATAAGAGTAAGGGAGTAGGATTTCCTAAAATGACATAGGGATGTACATTTTTGGAAACCACTGAATTCGGATTCAGGAAAATTTATCTTGACTTTAAAATGTGCAGAAATGGTTTCTGTGCACATTGGTAAAATCGGTTTATCAATCGGAGTCACGATGAATTTTATATTAATTTCTGAACATGCGGGCTTTGCTTGTCGGGCCTCAACTTATGACTAATGGGCCCTAAGGTGTTAGTGGCCTGCATTATAAATAAGTTATTACAGTACAGAAATTACACACAACAGGTCATTATTTTGAGAGCAGAATTTTCGAAACCCTAGCCCCTTTCACTCTCACAATTCGGCCGCCCCTCCTTGCTCTGTCAGAGAATTTCCGGTCTGTGATTTTTAATTGCAGTCAGGAATAACGAATCAGATTCGTTTAATCTCTTCGCAGAAAAACTTCTGATAGATTTTCTAGTGCAATCTATCAGAGGGATTTAAACCCCATTCATGGACCTGATTGAAGGAGTTCATCAGTTCCTGGGAGAGACAACAAGAGCAGATTAATTCTGTTGGTGTCCAATAATCTCGCTTCGAGATTGAAGGTAAAATTTAATTAATTGTTATTTGAATTTTACACACACAATATAATTTAATCGTTAAACGGTTGATACCCACACCATGGAATTGTTCCATGATAAAATTTTTAAACTTCCGCTGCATCGGGTATCAATCGTGATTGATCTGAACGCCAGTTTTCCAACAGTGGTATCAGAGCCAGGTTGCTCAGATCAAACGATTAAATTAATCGATTGTACAAAAAAAAATTTTTTTG
The DNA here is from genome assembly GCF_033568475.1 of Henckelia pumila. Classification (NCBI taxonomy): domain Eukaryota; kingdom Viridiplantae; phylum Streptophyta; class Magnoliopsida; order Lamiales; family Gesneriaceae; genus Henckelia; species Henckelia pumila. The sequence continues at coordinate 87,218,472 of NC_133120.1, forward strand.
AGTCTCGGTTTTTGAAACAAAATAAATATTTTTAAATAAAAAAAAAAAAAATTCGGGGCAAAACCCGGGCAGCGATTGGATCGCTGCCCGGTGGGGCAGCAATTGTTGCTGCCCCGGGCGGCGCACGGCGCCGCCCAAAGGGGGCGCACGGCGCCGCCCACGGCGGCGCACGGCGTCGCCCAGGGGCGGCGCTTAGCGCCGCCAGGGCAGCGCTCGGCGCTGCCCAGCGCAGCGCTGTGCGCTGCGCAGGGCAGCGCTGGGCGCTGCCCAGGGCGGCGCTCGGCGCTGCCCAGGGCGGCGCTGGGCGCTGCCCAGGGCGGCGCACGGCGCCGCCAGGGCAGCAACTGTTGCTGCCCTGGCCCGCGCCCACGGGTGCGGGCCGGCCCGGGAGTGTCCCGGGCGGCCCGCGGGAAAAATTAAATTTTTTATTTAAAATTAATTTTAATGTGTTAAAATTTTATTTTTGGTCCGGTCAAAAATTGTTTTTGATTGGTTCACGAGATTTCGGATCGAATTGTTCGAGTCCGTAAATTTTAAAATTGATTTTTGGATAAATTTGAATTTTTGGAAAATTTTAATATTTTATCCTTAAATTGAATTTTGGAATCAATTATTTTGGTACAATTGATGATAAGATTTGATCTTATGATATATTAAGTAAAATATGATTTTATCTATAAAATTGGATTTTGTAGATAAAATATGATTTTATTTGATAAAGAGATAAAATATGATTTTATATGTGAAATGAGATTTTATATGTAAAATATGATTTTATCTTGTTTAAATTTGAATTGCCACTGCATGTTATCCAATAAATTAATTTTGAATTAAAAGTTATTGGATAAGGATGATCGATTGCCATGACCAATTTTGTAGGTGTATGTTAGGAATTTACATTTTGTTTTATTGTTGTTGGTTTTATTAATGGGCCTGGTTTATGGCCCAGTATGAATGTCATATGTAATAAAAGTGGGCTTGGTTTATGGCCCGTTCCCACCCCTAAAAATGTATCCCCTACTTGTCATTGTTATTTATTGTAAATACATTAGATTTAGTGGGAGATCAAGATTTGAAGATGGTGGGCCCAGCAGATAATAAAGACAGAAGAAATGTAAATTGGAAGCACATGTAATAGGATTGCATTGCATACTGCATATTACCTAGGATTGGACTAAGACTCGTGATTGGCAACCACGGGTCAATTAGAAATGGAATCGATCATCCTATATAATATATGATATTATGATTGTATGCATGTTTTAGACATAATTGCGTGAATCCGACAAGCATGCAATAATTTGAAATTGATGAGACAAATTTTTATAATTAAAAATCCCTCATTTTAAATATGATTTAAAATTGATATCAAGATAAATAAAGGAAATTTAAATTTGTTTAAATATTCCTACCTTCCATCAACGGTCAATGTATGTGATGCTACCCGCGGATACGGTCCGGCTCATATTATTGGGGGGGCCCGTCCGTCGGAAAGCTGTACATTGGATCGACACATGTTGTAAGTTGGGTGGAACTCCCATGGGATCGGCTCATATTATTGGGGGATCCACATGGCGACCGTCCATCACAACTTAATATTGATGGGTCATCTTGACATGTCACTTTAAACGGCGTCATATTATTGGGCCCTTATTGGACATGAGGTAAACACATGGGGGTTGCTTTGGAAGCAATTGGGCTCTACCTTTTGAGAATTATGGTTGGCTGATATTATTCGGGACCATAAGTTTGTCAATTGGACTCCATGTTCTCACTAAGGAAAAAGTTTCCCGTTTTCACTAGAGGGTAGTGAAATCGTTAAAATAGTGGGAGTGAGATTCATAAAATTAAATTCGCCTATTTTATGTCTTAGTAAATTGCTTAAACAATCATCGATAATTGTCTGTTTCATATCAGTAATCCACATGTTTCTATTCTCCAACAAAACAAACTTATTGGCGCAAACAATACAGAATGATTCCATAAGTTAAGATTGTCCTAAGTTCGGAAAAGATTTTCTAAAGTGTTAGAAAAGGCTTCTCCGAAAACAGCCCCGGCTGATGTAACTGTCGAAAGGTTGGCCGAACTAGAGAAATGGTTGGACCATGATCTCAAGGCCAAATGTTACATGCAAAATTGGACAAGTCTAAACAAGTTTGCCATCACTGCAAGAAACCCGGTCATTGGAAACGTAACTGCAAGGAATACCTCAAGCAGTTGCGAACTGCAAAGGGTATGTTTTACATTAAAATGTTTTTCTTAATACTACTTCTTGGGTATTGGATACCAGATGTAGATCTCATATTTGCAATGAGTTGCAAATGATGACAAGAAGTAATAGGCTAAGGATGGGTGAGACCCAGTCAAGGCTCGGGAATGGTTCCAGAGATAAATCCAAAGCTATAGGAGACATTTTTGCAGAACAATTTTAAGTTTTTTGAGAGATGTTTTATTTGTTCCAGATTTGATTAAAAACATTATTTCTGTTTCTATGCTTGATAGAGATAGTTATTCTTGAAATTTTGTGAATGGGATTTGCAATATTTACAAGAATGAATGTTTGATTGGAAATGGACAACTTGAAAACGATCTATACAACTTAAAACTAAAAGACGTTCCAATAAATTATATTGATAAACCGGCGACAACAAACAAAAGGAAAATCAATAGTCAAAACCCGGCGAACCTTTGGCATGCTAGGCTAGGTCATATTTCCTCAAGGAGGATGAACAAGCTAGTGGGAGAGGGCATGTTTGATATGTCTGATATTAACTCTCTACCTACTTGTGAATCCTGTCTAAAAGGGAAAATGACTAAATCTCCTTTTAAGGGGAAGCCTGAACGTAGTCAAAATCTGTTGGATTTGATCCATACAGATGTTTGTGGACCATTTAGAGTTGGGACTCAATATGGCCACACCTACTTCATTACCTTTACTGACGATTATTCAAGGTATGGGTATTTATATTTAATGAAATATAAGTCTGAAGCATTTGAAAAGTTCAAAGAATTCAAGGCTGAAGTAGAAAACAAGCTAGGTAAAAGTATTAAAGCACTTCGATCGGATCGAGGTGGAGAATACTTAAGTACCGAGTTTTTGGACTATCTAAAAGAGAATGGGATTCTCTCTCAGTGGACTCCTCCTATGACACCACAGCTGAATGGTGTATCGGAGCGTCGTAATCGAACTTTGTTGGACATGGTTCGATCCATGATGAGCTTCACTGAGCTTCCACCTTCATTTTGGGGCTATGCGCTTGAAACGGCGGTATTGTTGTTGAACAACGTCCACACTAAAGCAGTGGACAAAACACCATACGAGTTATGGAATGGCAAAGCTCCTAAGTATTCGTACTTGAGGATTTGGGGATGTCCTGCTTACGTGAAGCGGACAGTGGGAGATAAGTTGGATAGTCGATCCAGCTTATGTTATTTTGTAGGGTATCCGAAGAATTCAATCGGATATTATTTCTATTATCCTGCTGAAACAAAGGTGTTTGTTTCTAGGAATGCCACCTTCTTGGAGAAGGAGTTCTTATTGGATAAGAAAGGCGAGATGATGGAACTCGAAGAAATTCGAGAAGAACCCGAAATACAAAATAACGATCCTATGCCTCAGGAACCATTACTGGACACGCCTGAACCTAGAAGATCCGAGAGGACTTCTAGACCTCCTGTTCGATATGGTCTTCTTCTTGAAGGGGATCAAGATGAACCCGACATTGGATGTGATCCAAGAAACTTCAAGGAAGCAATTTCTGATGCGGATTCAAATTTATGGCTTGAAGCTATGCAGTCTGAATTGGATTCAATGCATACAAACCAAGTTTGGTCTTTAGTAGATCCTCCTGATGGAATTGTTCCAATAGGGTGTAAATGGATCTACAAGAGAAAGCTTGGGTCTGATGGTAAGGTATTGACCTACAAGGCGCGATTGGTGGCGAAAGGTTACACTCAAAGACAAGGAGTTGACTATGATGAAACCTTTTCACCAGTTGCAATGTTCAAGTCCATAAGAATCCTTATTGCCATAGCTGCATGGTATGACTATGAGATATGGCAAATGGATGTGAAGACTGCTTTTCTTAATGGAGACATTAAGGAAGAAATCTATATGAAGCAGCCAGAGGGGTTCACATCCATGGAAAGCGAGCATAAGGTATGCAAGCTTCAGAGATCAATTTATGGTCTAAAACAAGCATCAAGAAGTTGGAACCAGAAATTTGATGAAACAATAAAAGATTTTGGTTTCATCAAGAACCCGGAGGAACCGTGCGTGTACAAGAAAGTAGTTAAGGATGCTGTGACATTCTTAGTACTTTATGTTGATGACATCCTACTCATTGGGAATGATGTAGGGATGTTACAGTCAACAAAGATATGGTTATCAGGTAGATTCTCGATGAAGGATTTGGGTGAGGCATCCTACATTCTTGGGATACAGATCTATAGAGATAGATCTAAGAGAATGATAGGACTCACTCAATCAACCTACATCGACACCATATTGAAACGGTTTTCAATGGATGGGTCCAAGAGAGGACATCTACCCATGTGTCATGGAGTTTCTTTATCCAAGTCTATGTGTCCCAAGACTGATGCAGAGATAGAGAATATGACACATGTACCATATGCGTCAGCTATAGGTAGTATCATGTATGGGATGATATCTATCAGACCGGATGTAGCATTTGCTCTGAGTGTCACGAGCAGATATCAGGCTAATCCTGGTCAAATGCATTGGAAAGCCGTGAAGGACATTCTTAAGTACTTACGAAGGACTAAGAATATGTTCATGGTATATGGAGGACGAGATCTGAAATTGGAAGGCTATACCGACTCTAGCTTCCAAAGTGACGTGGATGACTCGAAGTCAACCTCTGGATTTGTGTTCATGCTCAATGGCGGTGCTGTCTCTTGGAAGAGTTCCAAGCAGGACACCACAGCGGATTCCACCACTGAGGCTGAATACATTGCAGCATCAGCTGCTGCTAAAGAGGCCGTTTGGATGAGGAAGTTCGTCCAAGAGTTGGGCGTCATTCCTGAATTTGTTGGTCCAGTCCCGGTGTACTGTGACAACACGGGTGCCGTTGCTCAAGCAAAGGAACCAAGGTCTCATCAAAGATCCAAACACGTACTGAGGAAATACCACATCATCCGGAGATTGTGGAAAGAGGAGACATCACTGTCGAACGAGTGGCCTCTGCAGACAATATCGCTGATCCGCTTACTAAGCCCTTGCCAGGACCATTGTTTGACAAACATCGCGAAGCAATGGGTCTACGTAGTATGACTAGTTGGCTATAGGGCAAGTGGGAGATTGAAAGAGTGGGTGCCCAGTGAGCCAACTTGTGGCTATGGGCTTTGATGACTCTTTGTACAAACGATCTTTTGTTTAATATAATTTACACTTTTATTAATGGCAATGACTTTATCTTTCTTCATATTGTTATATTGTGATATACTATTGTTGTTTTGATAAAGACCTTGAATATACTATAGTGTATGTAAGATGTGGTAGAACATGGGGATGTCTATCATGAAATACATCTTATAGTCACTGTATATTCTAAACTGTTCCTAGTCGATTGAGCCGTCCGATAATAAGGATAAGGATCGCTCGAGTTTGAGACTAGCATTTGCGATGCGGAGTACCACGTTTCATTGGTAGGGAACATGGAGATGTTCGAAGCATGCAAATGGATATTCATAGGATGAATAATCGAACTACCCTATCCGGACTTTCCAAGTGGTTATCACTTATCGAGTGGATAAAGTCCGCGGTTTTGGTTGTACACCATTAGTCCTTACTACTTGAAACATCATGGAGACTCTATATGCTAGTACTGTGCTTTGACTCGTTTACCGACTCTATGGGGGTCATCAGGTGTCGGGATTGGGTACAGTTACAACACATATAGGAGTCGATGCATTGTTGTCAAGGATTCACCACATACTTGCGAGTGTGGATATCCTATGCGATCTGAGGAGATATTAGTGTGACGAATCTCTGGCCAGAGTACTTGATGTGATTTAAGAAATGGTTTCTTAGTAGCACATGCGATGTCACTAATTTGATCTTCAAGATGTATTGCATAGTTATCGAATCTTGAGCGACTCTCGATATACCAATGGTTGTTGATTCGATCGGGATATATGGATGAAGGGACCGTACTGTACGCTAACCAAAATCTACTGGTTCTTGTAGGCACTATCAGTGATACCTAGGGAATCATGGGGCGATGTTGCTAGGCGCTTTACCATGATTCGTTGGGCAAGTCGGAAATCGTTGTTCCGAGTCACAAGGAGTTGTGAGCCCACGGCTAGCTGTATCCCTGAACCATTGAGGGTCACACAGTGTAATGGAGTTTTTAATCCCCGTTGAGATAGTTAAATTTAAAGAGTTAAATTTAATGAATAAAGAAGTTGGACTTCTTAAATAAGAGTAAGGGAGTAGGATTTCCTAAAATGACATAGGGATGTACATTTTTGGAAACCACTGAATTCGGATTCAGGAAAATTTATCTTGACTTTAAAATGTGCAGAAATGGTTTCTGTGCACATTGGTAAAATCGGTTTATCAATCGGAGTTACGATGAATTTTATATTAATTTCTGAACATGCAGGCTTTGCTTGTCGGGCCTCAACTTATGACTAATGGGCCCTAAGGTGTTAGTGGCCTGCATTATAAATAAGTTATTACAGTACAGAAATTACACACAACAGGTCATTATTTTGAGAGCAGAATTTTCGAAACCCTAGCCCCTTTCACTCTCACAATTCGGCCGCCCCTCCTTGCTCTGTCAGAGAATTTCCGGTCTGTGATTTTTAATTGCAGTCAGGAATAACGAATCAGATTCGTTTAATCTCTTCGCAGAAAAACTTCTGATAGATTTTCTAGTGCAATCTATCAGAGGGATTTAAACCCCATTCGTGGACCTGATTGAAGGAGTTCATCAGTTCCTGGGAGAGACAACAAGAGCAGATTAATTCTGTTGGTGTCCAATAATCTCGCTTCGAGATTGAAGGTAAAATTTAATTAATTGTTATTTGAATTTTACACACACAATATAATTTAATCGTTAAACGGTTGATACCCACACCATGGAATTGTTCCATGATAAAATTTTTAAACTTCCGCTGCACCGGGTATCAATCGTGATTGATCTGAACGCCAGTTTTCCAACATCCACAACGAGGTTTTGAAGGTGCACAGGGTACGGGATCATCGAGACCGGTAGGTCAACCTACATCTTCTGTTCACTCTTTTCAACCACAGCCTGCAGTACCGAGTAGAGGAGGAGGTCAGATGGTGAATCAACCTCCGAGGCAACAAGAACGAGTGTTTGCATTGATAGAAGAGCAAGCACAAGCGGCACCGGACGATGTGATTGCAGGTAACTATTTTCTTTCTGGTTATCCTGCTTATGTCTTATTCGATACTGGTGCGTCGCATACCTTCATATCTGAAAAATTTGTTACGTTGTATTCATTGTCTATTGAGTCATTAACTACTGTAGTGTCTATATCTTCACCGTTGGGAAAAGGTATAGTATCAGTGAAGTCTGTACGAAATTGTGTACTACAGTACAAAGGTAATAAAGTTGAGCTTGACTGTATCGTTCTTGGTTTATCTGATTTTGACTGCATAATCGGTATCGATATGCTAACCAAGTACAGAGCAACAGTGGACTGTTTTCAGAAGATTGTGAAGTTCAAACCTGATATGACTGATGAATGGAAATTCTATGGTAAGGGATCACGAGCCAGAATTCCTTTGATATCTGTTCTTTCTATGACTGACTTGTTACAGAAGGGAGCAGAGGGATTTTTGATCTATGCAGTTGATATACTGAAGTCTAGTCCAAAATTGACTGATATACCGGTGGTGAATGAGTTTGCAGATGTATTCCCTGATGAGATTCCAGGATTTCCACCGTACAGAGAAGTAGATTTTGGTATTGAATTGATGCCAGGTACACAGCCGATATCGAAAGCACCTTACCGAATGGCACCGATTGAATTGAAAGAACTGAAAGACCAACTCGAAGATTTGTTGGCCAAAGGATATATCAGACCGAGTGTTTCCCCATGGGGTGCTCCGGTATTATTTGTTCGAAAGAAGGACGGATCGATGAGATTATGTATTGACTACCGGTAATTGAACAAGGCAACGGTAAAGAATCGCTATCCTTTACCTCGTATCGATGATTTATTTGATCAATTGCAGGGATCGTCAGTATATTCGAAGATTGATCTCCGATCCGGATATCATCAATTGAGGGTTAGAGACGAGGACATTCCTAAGACTGCATTTAGAACCAGGTATGGCCATTATGAATTCATAGTCATGCCTTTTGGTCTAACGAATGCACCAGCAGTTTTTATGAGATTGATGAATAGAGTATTTCAAAGATATCTAGACGACTTTGTGATTATCTTTATCGATGATATTTTGATATACTCTAAGAGTCTGTGTGATCATGCTGATCATCTCCGTACTGTGTTGAGAACATTAAGAGAAGAGAAATTGTATGCCAAGTTATCCAAATGTGAGTTTTGGTTGCAGCGAGTTGTTTTTCTTGGTCATGTAATTTCAGGAGATGGCATTTCAGTGGATCCAAGTAAGGTTGAAGCTGTGATCAGTTGGCAGAGACCGACATCTGTGCCAGAAATTCGAAGTTTTATGGGCTTAGCTGGTTATTACCATCGTTTCATTCGAGATTTTTCATCGATAGCGAAGCCTATTACACAGCTTACACAGAAGAATGCACCATTTATTTGGTCCGAGGCTTGTGAAAGAAGTTTTATCGAACTTAAGAAGAGATTGACGACGGCGCCGATTTTAATAATCCCTACTGGTACTGGTGATTTTGTTGTTTATTGTGATGCTTCTCACCAGGGTTTGGGATGTATTTTAATGCAGAAAGGACATGTTGTCGCTTATGCTTCTCGACAACTGAAACCACATGAAGTCAGGTATCCGATTCATGATCTTGAATTGGCTGCAATTGTTTTTGCATTGAAAATCTGGAGACATTACTTATATGGCGAGAAGTTTGAAATCTTTTCTGATCACAAAAGTCTGAAGTATCTGTTCTCACAATCTGAATTGAATATGAGACAACGACGATGGCTTGATTTGTTGAAGGATTTTGATTGTGAAATCAAATACTATCCGAGAAAATCTAATGCAGCAGCGGATGCCCTGAGTAGAAAGGTATGTGCTTTATCCTTGTCTAAGGTAGGTGTATCTAATTTGATTGAAGATTGTTGTAGTTCTGGGTATGTATTTGAGACATATAGAAGGCCGATGAGAGTGTATGCAATTAGTGCTGAGCCAGAGTTATTGATTCGTATCAAAGAAGCACAAAAAGCCGATCAGAATGTGCAGAAATCGATTGAAATGATTCGATCAGGACATCAGTCTGAGTACAAGATTAGTGACGATGATATCTTGTATGTGAATGACCGAATAGTTGTTCCCAATATTGCAGACTTGAGACAGAATATTTTGAAAGAAGCTCATTGTAGTCGCTTCAGTGTTCATCCTGGAGGCAGAAAGATGTACAACGACTTGAAGAGTCAGTACTGGTGGAAACAAATGAAGTCTGATGTGACTGAATTTGTATCTAAATGTTTGAATTTCCAACAGGTGAAAGCTGAAAGAAAGAAACCAGGTGGCTTATTACAGAGTTTATCGATTCCTGAATGGAAATGGAACCACATTTCCATGGACTTTGTAACGAAGTTGCCACGATCATCTCGAGGATGCGATGCTGTTTGGGTGATCATCGACAGATTGACGAAATCTGCATGCTTTATTCCTTACCGAATGACTTATCGTCATGATCAAATGACGGATCTCTATATTCGAGAAGTGGTAAGACTACACGGTGTGCCAAAGTCGATTGTATCTGACCGAGATCCGAGGTTTACTTCGCACTTTTGGCATAGCCTACAGGAAGCTCTAGGTACGCGTTTACATTTGAGTACCGCTTATCATCCTCAAACTGACGGTCAATCTGAACGAACTATTCAGATGCTTGAGGATATGCTCAGAGCTGTAGTACTTGTTTTTGGTGTTACATGGCAAAATTCTATACCACTCGTGGAATTTTCTTATAACAACAGTTATCAGATGAGTATAGAGATGGAACCATTCGAAGCATTATATGGAAAGAAGTGTCGATCGCCTTTGTATTGGGATGATGTTTCTGAGGTACCTGAGTTAGGGCCAGATATGATCAGACAGATGACTGAGAAAGTAAAATTGATACAGCAGAGAATGAGAACAGCGCAGCATAGACAGACGAGATATGCAAATGTACGACGACGGCCGTTATCTTTTGATCAGGGTGATAAAGTGTTTCTGAAAATTTCACCGTTCAGGGGCACAGTTCGATTTGGCAAACGAGGAAAATTATCTCCGAGGTATATTGGGCCATATGAGATTCTCGAGAAGATAGGCAATCTAGCTTATCGACTCGCTCTTCCTATGTCTTTATCTGAAATACATGATGTCTTTCATGTATCGATGTTGAGGAAGTATATATCTGATGCGCCTCATGTGATTCGATCTGATGAAGCTGAGTTGGATGGTACTCTTTGCTATTTCGAATGACCTATTCAGATTCTTGATAGGAAGACGAAGCAACTCCGAACGAAGACCATTCCATTGGTGAAGATTCAATAGAGTAGACACGGAGTTGAAGAGGCGACGTGGGAAGTCGAAGAAGATATGAAGCAACGATTTCCTTATCTATTTCACTGATGTGAGTTCTTATTCAGTTTTCAGTTATTCTTTATTCTTATGAGCATGCAGTTTGCATATCTATACTGTTTATGAATTCGAGGACGAACTCATGTCTTAGTGGGGGAGAAATGTAAAGCCCGAGATTAATTAATATTAATCCGAATTTATTTAATTTTAATCCGAGTATATTTAATTTGGGAATATTTAGAGTTTCGATTTAAATTCTAATATTCTTAAATTATTTAGGATTGAAATTGAATTAAAATAAGGGCCGAGGACCAAATTGCAATTATTGAAGATTGAGGGACTAAAGTGCAAATAGAATTGAAGTTATCTGATTTGAATTATAATTATCAGCATGATACGTGTATGAAATAGAATTTCTTCAGCAAATTTGAACAGAGAGCCGAGTTCCTTCGTTTTTGTTTGAAATTGTGATCTTCAAAGTCTCGTAACTTTTGCTCCGGTTATCCGATTTCGATTCCGTAAAGTGTTCTGGAATCCTTACGACGAGGGATCCGATCTCGTGTAAGTTTTATGTTGTGTTATTTGGATTTCGAAATCAGTATGGAGCATATATCAGATTTTTGGTTATTGATTGTGTTCTTGCATTTGTATCGCTTCTATTTTTGAAACCGGATCAAAGTTGGATGATTGAATGTTGTGGATATGACTTCTAGCATGTATATCGATGAGTATAGCTGCTGATATGATATTATGTGACTGAGTTTTATAAGATATATGCTGATATATGAATTTGAGTTACAAGTTTCGAAGTCGGGATTACGTCGGTTACCGATTTTGAATCGCTATGTCGTTTAATCGAGTTTTGGAACTGTTTTGATAGCCGATATTTGAGTTGAAGTTGTTGCTGAGATGTTTTGAATGTTATAGTATTTTTCTTATTCAGTTTCAGTTGAGTTTGAAGGCTAAATGACACAAGACGCCGACTTAAACTAACGAAGAAAGAGTTGAGGTTTGAAATGCGATTGATTGATGAATTCTTGATGGTTTTGACTCGTTTCTGAAATGATAGATTGATTTGAAGTTTGATATATGTATTTTGTTTATATCTCACAGATTTGAAGAGTTCAGAACCTCAATAAACGAAGGTATAATGACGACATCGCGAAGTAGGGACTTTGAAACTCAAGAACGACTAATCTTGAGTTGGCCCGCAAAAACCACATACTTGTTTATGTTTTTGATTTGATTGTGATGTTGTCGTTCCATCTCAGGTAGTGGATCTTTATATTCGAGTTGATATGATGCTATATTGAATTGATTCTATGCCAAGGTTGCTGTTAACCTTATTTGCGAGTCGATTACGAACTCGTTAGATGGATATCCATGTCAAGATCAGTTATGAATCTTGATGGCTTTGAAGTTATGTGAATCAATTCATTTGTAAAGCATTTACGCACTCTATTTGTTGAGTCGAGTTTAAATAGAGTCAAGATGATTTATTTAACGCTTTCTATATGTTGGTTATACTGAGAATCGTTTCTCACCGGAGTTTATCCGGCTGTTGTCTTGTTTTGTATGTGTGCGTGACAACAGAAGGGGCAGGAGCTAGTCTTCGACGTCATTGACAGCTGGAAGAGAGTCTAGCACGTGAGGACTCGGATTATAGATGAGGTCTTGAACTTTAGAAGCACTAAACTTTAGTTATATTGGTTTGAATTACATGTATGACACTTGAGATAATTGTTGTCGTTTATCGATCTTTAGCGACTTGTGGATGTAATGAAATGCATGTATAAATGCTTATGACCTTGTTTATGAGTATATGCATGTTTTGGAATTGATATATCATGTATTGGATCGTGTTTGTTGATTTAGAATGGAAGGAATCGAGTTTGACAGCAAAAACTCTTCTGCAGAATTTCTGGAATTTGGAGCCCGCTCGATCCGCAGAAGTTGACGGATCGAGCGAGCCTTGTAATTTTGCAAATAGAGGATTCGAGTTTTTGGCTCGCTCGATCCGCAGAAGTTGACGGATCGAGCGAGGCCAAATTGTGTTCCATCCGAGAGTTGAGCAATTGTGCTCGCTCGATCGGGTGTTTTTCACCGATCGAGCGAGACATGGATTTTAAAAAAATAAAAAAAATTTTGTTACTTGGCTCTTGGTTTATTCATTTGATGTTTAATGAATGTTAATTGTTCATTAATTGCCCTAAGATGAGATTAGCAACCCGAGGTCCCCACAATAATATAGTTGGACAGAGTCCAAGTCGATCCCACAGAGACTAACGTTTAAATACTAAGATATAGACTATTCAAATTAATCTAGGCTAATTAAAATAAAGGATTTTTATAAATTAACTACTAATTAAAATAAAATAAATTATTCTAAAGCAGATTTAAATTAAATTAAATGAAAAGAAAAGCTTTAAGACTGATTCAAATTTTAGGAAAATGACCAGGAACACACAACGGTACCAAACATCGATAATTGCCACGTATTGGATTTAATCAAAAAAAACTCATTCATATTCACGACGAAATTCCCTAGAATAATTATTAATCTATTTCTAGAATTAATAACCCTATTTTCATTTAACAGTCCAATTATTTCTAATTGAATTTAATTAAACAAAAACGCATTCACGAGTTATGGAATTTTAGCTTTCGCCTAAAATCGCACACTGAAATCGAATACTATTTCTAGTCGGTTTAACCATGTGTTAATCAATATTTTTGAAGCTAATTTCAATCTTTTCTTTTTCAAGTCCAGATCGAACGACATACATGCAATTAATTGGTCAGATTAAAAGCAAGAATTATGCACAAACATTAATCAATAAATATTCCATAAATCAAAATTCAATCAATCCGTTCCATGAACAAAAATCAATAGTCTGGCCCTATTGTGGCCCCGGTCAAAAGACGACTACTCCATAATAATAAAATCAAACAAAAGTTTCATGTTTGAATTCATAATAAAATAAAACAAAAAAAGAAGAAAATAAAATTCTCAGCAATAGTGCCGAATCTTGCTTGCGTTGCGCGTTTTTTCTCTTCCAAGCTCTCAGCCGTCAAATCCTGAAAATCTCTCAAAAGTCTATCAGTCAAAAATCAGAAGTTCAAAAGTTCTCTCCAATTAGGGCTTGATTTCCTTTTATATCTCCTTTATTTTCGTCCAAAATAATATCCAATGTAGCCCAAAATAATCAGAATTCCAAAATTCCCAAATTCTGCGCGAATTATTTTTTTCCATATTTGCGATGTACACGGACCCCGGACATGGTCCGTGCCTAGGTCCGTGCATTAAAAACTCCAGCCCAAACATTTTACGAGGCCACACGGACCCTCTTCCAGAAGGTGCACGGGGTCCGTGCATTTTTCTGTGACGAACATCTCAAAAGCCGATGGTACACGGACCCTTTTCCAGAATGTGCACGGGGTCCGTGTATTATTTTTCTTCCAATGTCTTTTGCTTTGAACATGCACGGACCCTCTTCCAAAGTATGCACAGGGTCCGTGCTATTTCCTTCCTTCAATTCTCTTGGCGACTTAAGATTTTTCCATGTTCTCCGGTCAAGTTCCAACGTGGCATTGAATTGTTTGACTTTTTCTTCAATATTCAGTTTTTCTCAAATCTTAGTCAAACCTATAAACATAGAAAATATAACGATTTATGCACAAAACTCGGAATATAAATGCCAGATAAAAACAAATACGACAAAATAAAGTGCCAAATAAGCTATAAAATTCGTGCTTATCACATACCTTTGCGGGATTTACTTACTCTATGTTCAATGAAATATTGAACACCAGTATATCTATTTGATTATAACCTCACTTACACATGTATGAATATATTGTGTTTTAATTTTTCTCTTGTCGCCTCATGTTCTTGGATAGCATGTTAAAGCTGCCACAACTATTTATAACATTTACATTTCCAATAATTTGATATTTGTCAGAAATCAGATGTTATATATTTGGAATTCTTGCACATATATAGCGTTTGCATGCATCCACATCCTATTTTGGTTTTACAAAGAGGAAAAAATAAAATTGGTTTGCGACAGGCTCATCTGATGCTTTCTTCTTGTTAATTTACTGTTAACAGAATGATTTTCCAAGACAAGAATTCGAAGAAATGTCGCTGGTTGGGAGCGAAGGAACTTCAAATTGCATGGGGAAATGACTCCCGGTACTGGAACTGGACATCTCATGCTTATTCCAGGTCCATCATGATATGTCTATGACTATCATCTCACACAGCAAAAAAAATAAAAAAGAATTTTTCATTACCTTTTTGTGTGTGTGTATATGTTTGCAGATTCTCTGAGGTTGCAGAGCTGAAGTCTGTATGGTGGTTCGATGTTATAGGCAACATCAAAACAAGATTTCTGTCTCCGAAACTTACTTACGCCGCATTTCTTGTGTATAAATTAGTTGAGGGGGCTCAGGGCCTAGAGATAGCTAATGCAGGGGTTAAATTTGTAGAGGATGAACGAGGCAAACAAGTTGAGCAAGAAGAAGTTCGACCTACCGTGGTTCACCTTCAGCCGACGAAGGATACTAATGGAAAGGTTGCGGTACAAAGAACTGATGGATGGTTGGAGGTGGATATTGGAAGCTTCATAGACATGTTTTCGAAATGGATATGAAGGAGAGGTGGAGGCACGGTTGCGTGACACGATGCCCCGGATGAAGACTGGCCTGATCATTGATATATGGCATTGAGTTTCGACCAGTGAACACCGAGGTTACATTTCTTCCAACGAGAAACAGAAGAGGAAGGGGAGGAGGAGGAGAAGGAGACTTTTCAAGGTTTACTAGTTCTCAGATCAATGAATCATTTGCAGTAGATTGGGAGAAGTTTGTTATGCTGGATTATCAAGAAATAGTATCGTCCTCGGTTCATTGGGCAAGTCCAGCCTTGTTAAGGAATCTCTTGTTTGATTTATATATTTTTGTGTAACAGTGCTTTACTGGTGCAATTTGATATTTTAACGTGAAAGGGATTTTTCCTGGATGGAAGGAATAGAAAGATATGTTATATGCTTGGAGCAAGACGTCTTTACATTGCAGGGGGTGATAATCCAATAAAATGGGAATGGAGACCACATGTAGATTCAAGGTCCATCGTCATATTTAACCCATTATTTCAAATTTTGATTGAATAATCTTTTTAATATATTCAGATATGAGGGATCTGATCTCTCTCTCTCTCTCTGTTTTGTTTTTCTTTCTGAGTGTTTGCAGATTCTCTGAGATAGCAGAGCTAAAAGATGTTTCTTGTCTTGAAGTTCGAGGCAAAATCTACATAAATATGTTGTCTCCAAGAACTTTTTATGCTGCATATCTAGTGTTTGGATTGCAAAAGTGGTGTAGAGGGCTTAATGCAGGCAACACAACCATCAGATTCGTGGGTGATGACTCGGAAGAAGATGCCGAGAAAAGAGCTAGAGCCGTTCACCTTCACATAACGGAGAATAGACACGGAGATAGGGCTGTCACCAGAGATGATGGATGGATGGAGGTAGAAATGGGAAACTTCTACTTGGCCGAGGTCGACGAAGGAGAGGTTGAGGCACGATTGTTCGAGAGGACGACATCCAAGTCCGGTTTAATCGTTGAAGGCATCGAGTTTAGGCCTATTTGTGTTGGGATTTCTGATACTCTAAGCTTGGATAAGAAAGCAGTCCTTCCAAAGATTAGGTTTCAAGGGTGACCAAAAAACAAGTTCATACCTTCATGTGTATTTGTTTCTTTAATAAATTTTGATTCGGGCATATGGTTTAACTAAAGAACAGTATTTTCAAAAGCTAACAATTCCACCGGAAGAGGGGAGCAGAAGAGTAATAATTCATCAAATTAATTCGGTAAACTTAACTAACTTCACTGAGGCCCCGTTTGATTTCAAAAGTCAGGCCAAAAAAACACTTTTTTAAGTGTTTTTCATTTAATAAAGTGTTTGATTGACCAAAAAAATGCTTAAATAAGCACTTTTTTAAGTCAAAATTAGAGCTTTTTCAAAAGCCAAAAATTATAGCTTAAAAAAGTGTTTTTTTTAAAAAATGTCTATCAAATCCAAACGGGGTCTAAATGCCCGAAAGTTCTCAGTTTTACATATAATTTATTCGGTTTCGTAATTATTCATATTCATATAATTAAGTGCCATTATGTTCCTATAATCCTATTCAACCCATCAAATAAAATTTGAATCTGTGAATTTTTTTAAAAATAAAATAAGATAAAAAAATGTTGGTAGGTAACGAGTTATCAGTCAAAATAAAATGCATATGGCTGGCTTCACAATTAATGCTTCGCGAGCCACGCACATGTGATTGGCCACACAGATTCCGTGTTGTCTTGATTCTGGCCAAGCATTTGATTCTCAAATCTAAATTCTTATCTGAATCGTCCGCCAGCCACTTCTCTTTCTGGTCCTTCGCAGATTCTTCTTTCCTCTTCCTCCTCTGCTGTTCTTTTCTTGTTCGCTTTCTTACATTATTGGCCTCATCTTTCATCCTCAAAAGACATTTGTTCCGGTTCATGTATTTCTCTGTCTGAACTCGAATACCAATCGAGGGGTTCCGGCTCAGATATTTTAATCGACAAATCGTGTATTTTGAAAACGACCCTTCATTCCAAAATTTCATTTTTGTGGTGTATTTCTTGAATCTTGGGAAGAATCCAAGATAATAGTTTTGTGATAAGGGTTATGGGATCTGATATCATCGGTAGCTGATATTTGCTGCACGTACGTTATTCTTGGAAGTGGAAAGAATCGAGACCATCTTCATCGTCATCGTCATCGTCATCGTCATCATAAAATGAAGATTCAGTGCGATGTGTGTGAGAAGGCAGAAGCAAGCGTGATATGCTGCGCAGATGAGGCGGCACTGTGCGCGAGATGTGATGTTGAAGTTCATGCGGCGAACAAGCTTGCCAGCAAACACCAGAGGCTGCATCTCCAATCCCTCTCCAACAAGCTCCCTCCCTGTGACATTTGCCAAGTATGTGTTTCCCCTTTTTATGTTTCACAATTACTCTACCAAATTAGCAATATCCTTTAGCCTGTGTGAGAGGAATAAAACTTGCATAATCATTCAAGCTTGAAAGTTGAAGCCTTGAATTTCTTTGCTTGGTTTGTCCCCACTGGATTCCCCCAGACTTTGGTGCTTGAACATTGATGTTGATTACTTTGTTTTGTGGCCATTGATTGTGTGTAGGAGAAAGCAGCTTTCATTTTCTGTGTGGAAGACAGAGCACTTTTCTGTAAGGACTGTGATGAGCCTATTCATGCAGCTAACACCCTTGCTGCAAACCACCAGAGGTTTTTAGCCACCGGGATACGTGTGGCCTTGAGTGGCTCCAACTGTAACAAAGAAAGTTTGAAAAATTCGATTGAGCCGAAGCCCCCTCGATCGAATTCGCAGCAGAATGTTGCAAAAGTACTTGCACATCATGTTCCGGGCATAACTTCGCCACCATCTTGGGCTGTGGATGACTTGCTACAATTTTCTGATTATGATTCATCCGACAAGGTGAAGTACTAAGTACTCCTGTGAGTTTATATGTCTTCATTTGATGCGTAGATTCTTGTCTTCCAGGAAAGATTCGAGAATAAGAGGATGGAAGTAGAGAGTTTCAAGGTGGAAAAATATAGAGCTTTAGAAAAATTTAGCATGTATATCTTGCTCTTGTTGCCTAAATCCATAGAAATTTAGTGTTGAAGCAGAGTTTTTGGTTTCATTTTTTCTTTTTGGCTGAAAAAAATCGAGTTTTGGTCTTCAAACATAGTTTTTCATTGCAATGGGTGTAAACTTTTCGACAATATATAGGTATTGTGTGGGAGAACTTTTAGTAAGCAATTCTCAACTTTTTCTTCACGAAATTTCACCAAATTTCAAAACTTTATGGAAGAAAAGCTGAGAAGTGCATATTAAAGGCTCACTCAAACACTATAATATTACGTTACCCTTAGGGTAAAATTTCTTTATTCTGCTTGTTTTCCAAAACTATATTCTAAAGCATGCATACATTATACATATGTGCAGAAGGAGCAACTCGAGTTTAATGATCTCGACTGGCTGACGGACATGAATCTGTTCGGTGAACAAATTCGTCAAGAGGCATATGATGCGGCCGAAGTCCCTCAGCTGCGCATATCTCAGCCAAGTTACGCAACTTCCCACCGATCAGGCAAATGTCACATGCCTAACAAGAGGCCTAGAATTGAAATCCCCGACGACGATGAAGAGTTCTTCACAGTTCCTGATCTGGGTTGAATCTTGATAATCTATTACATGTGAGACAAACACCTAGCAAGTTTCAAAACTATAATTGCACACTAAATTAAAGTGGCTGGTTGATATGTTTACTATGTGAAGGGGCATACTTTTCGGGGTGTGACTGCAGTTGTAACGTTACTGATATTTGTTGCTTAATCATTCCAAACTTGGTATGTCTAAATTTTATTGAATGTTTTCTTTCCTATGTAGTTGAATTTTGCCCCTTCCCCCCCTTGAATTGTTGGATTTGAATTTTCAAGTACACGAGAAACTGAGAAAGGATTGTTACATTACATCAGATGCATTAGAATAAGAATATATTCGACTTGCATGTGATTTCTATTGCAATTACTCAGATTCTCAATTTTTTTTTAAAAAAAAAAACTTCTTCGATGAAACTTTATTGCAGAGTTTTGAGCATGGCACTGATGCTATCACGTCTCATTTTTCTAGGGATGTTCATTTGTCGGTTCGGTTTTAATTTGTTCAAATTTGGTTCGATTTTTTGGTTTTCGGTTTATGAATAATTTAATCCGAAGTCAAACCATTTTACTTCGGTTCGGTTTGGTTTTTTACTACAATAGATCGGTTAATACGATTCGGTTTGGTCGGTTTGATCAATAATACATAACACAATAAAATGTTGAGGTGTTTATCGGCCGGTTCGATTTTGTTTTTGGTTTTATTTTGTTTTTTCGATTTTCGTTTTAGAAATATATAATCCAATATCCGAACTATTTTTTTTCGATTCGGTTCGGTTCGGTTTTTTATCAAAACGGTTCGATTATTTTGGTCGGTTATTTCGGTTTTGATACGATAATTAAAATTAATAATAAATATATTATAAAATATAATATGTTATCTTTTTACATGATTTTTTTGTAAAATTTTTAAAAAATAAAATTTAAATAAATTACATAAACAAAAATCAATTAAAATTACATTAAACAACCATCAATTAATCAACTATGAATTACGAAAACAACCATGAATTACATAAACAAAATTAAAGTATCGTTTGGTTTTAGTAGTGAGATAAATAATATATAGATAAGTAATATAATACATTAAAAAATAAATAAGAAATGATAATTAATATAGTATTGGATTTGATTGATATATTATAGTATATATGATTTGATTGATTAAATTTTATATTAAAATGATAAATTATTATTTTGTTCTTTTAACAATAAATAAAATATAAAATAATATTATTTATAAGGGATAATATAGTAATTTAAATTCATTGATTTGATTGATGTAAGATAAATTATTAATGATTTGATTGATGTAAAATTAATAATTAATAGATGTATAAATAATATGACGAGAAAAACATAAGTTATACATAAATTAATAATAATATCTACCAAACGATGTCTAAGAATTATTTAAAATGATTATTCATTCATTAAATATCATTATATAACATATATAATATAATAATATAAATACAAATATAAATAAAATTATTAATTTAATGAAATTTCGGTTTTTTTGTCGGTTCGATTTTGATATATATATATATATAATCCAAAATCAAACCAAGATTTATATTTAAATTACAAAATACGATTTTCGGTTCAATGTTTAATTTTTTTAATTTTAGATTTAAAATTATTTCGATTTTATCCAAAATTCGAACGCCACTACGTTTTTTCTACCAAAACCTTTAAAAGACTCGCATATATGGTAGACATTTCTATATTAATCATCCACGCTTTAAGCAAAATAAGTGTTTCATCATTCAGTTCTACCAAATCTAAGAAGAGAAAAAAAAAAAACGAAAATCTCAACACGAGAGACTGGAAAGTAACCATCTCGCATCGATACCGAAGATCAAAAAACACAAAAAACAGAAAGAAAGAAAGAAAAGAACAGCAAGTTGCTTTGCAGTATGCTGTTGTATTAATTAAGCTCCATTGATAAGATCCACGATATCCGAGTGCGTAGGAAGACCCGGGATTGCTCCCTTCTTGGTGGTCGTTATAGCTCCACATGCACAAGCATACTTGAGCACTTCCTTCAATCTCCCTTCATCCTGAAACATTTTTAATCAAACAATATCATCAGTAACGAGACAGATTCAGAAAGGGTGTCCAAATTTCCTCGGACAAACAACATCCAAGATTATGAAATAGTTACCTGGATAATGGAATGGTCATCGACAATCTTGCACAGAAGGGCTCCAACAAAAGAATCTCCAGCTCCAGTTGTGTCCACTGTTTTCACACGGAATGCATCCAATGATCCGCGAAAACTCTGCAAAGTATTTCACCCACCCACAGTTTGATCAAATTTAATTTAATATGTGACAAAATATGTTTCTTTTTTCCGGGTCCATTGCTTTTTTCTTTTCTTTTTTTTCCTTCTAAAATAATGCATGCTTTATTAAGAAACAGGGAACTAACTAATCAGATGACCCCGCCCGCCTCGTTTTTAATATCTCTATTAAAAAATCCCACCACCAACCAACTACACTCTCATATTAAAATGTATGTAAGCTATTAATATATCTTTAAGATTGATTTAACTTTTTTATATTCACTGTTAAACTTCAAGTACTATTCAAAGTAACTGATTTACAAATTACAGAAACATCTCATAATATTTTAAAGTGATAACTTTTTATTTATCTTCAAACATAAAAAGACTATTAAAACTTTAATTAAATTAATTACCTTGGTGTAGTATCTGCATCCCTTTTCTCCAAGGGTGACTAAAAGAAGCTTCAAATCGTCGTGCCATAAAGACAAGGCGGATTCGTCGTCGATCTTATCGCTGCCAGTGAGGAATTCCAGTTCAACATCACTAACTTTGATCACATCTGCCTTGTTCCATATGCTCATTATTTGAACTCGTGCCTCCTTCTCTGATGGCCAAAGGGGTAGCCGGAGGTTCGGGTCGTATGAGAGCAAAGCCCCGGCTTCCTTCGCCACTTCCATTGCCTTCAGATGAGCCGATCGGCATGGCTCAACGATCAAGCTTATTGATCCATAATGGAACACTTTAGCCTATGTACACAAAACAATAGCATTTTCAGAATAATGAAATACGATCAATATTACGATACCCGTCACAAATTGAAACGTAAAATTAATTTGAACACATTTTTAGCCTTCAAGAATCAGACAAACCAAACTTGGTAAAACTACACCTAGACCTAGTAGATGATGTACACTTATTATTTATCCATATATATACCATACAATTGAGCAAAATTAACATGAAAACTTGCTGTGAGTTACTTGGGGTATTACCTCAAATAATTGTTTGGTAGATGCTGGGGTTAGGTGGGCTGTCATAAAATCTCAGAGGACCCACGATTTGACTTTAAATATATATATTACCATTATTTATTCTCTCTCACACACACAAAGGCATGTACACAGAAAAAAATGTGCATTATGTCGTACGTTATATATTCTAAAGAGAGAAGCGGCTGAAGTCGACTAGATTCGAACGCCACACTGGGATTCCAATTTCCAGCGTGTTATATACGTCAAGTGTGGGGACTTCACCTATCCAACATCAAGTACTTGTCCTACAATTATTTTACTTTTTAATGTATATATATTTCTAAATATTAGTTCGAATAATCGTGAAAATCGTGAAAACAGGAGATGGGTAGAATTGGTTTATGGGCAGTAAATCCACGCTTTACGGTGGTATTAACATAGTCCACACAAGGAACTTTTCGAATCCTCGCTCCTATAACTGTGTTTACATGAATAACTCTGTATTATTACGCGTGATTAAACAGAATCTAACTAATCTTTTTGTTTCAACAAACCAACTTGGATAGAGAAGAAGAAATCATTCTATGCAAGTATCTTTTTTTAAATAAATTAAAAAAAAGGAGTAACAATTTATATTCCCTATTTCCCGTCATGGATCCACCTCCAGCTAATTTATTTATTATCATCATTATGCATACAATTTTATTTTTATTTTTATTAATCAGCATCGTTTATATCATCAGTACTTGTCACGCCAATCAAATAAAAATCGGAAATTATCCAAACAACAACAGAACAAGTAGCAGATGCGTGCTTCCATATGAAGGCCAAAACTAAAACTAAACAAGTGAATTTTATTTTATTGCTATTTTTTTAACCTTTTATTAATCAAATCAACAAAAAAAATCTGACGAAAATTGCACATGTATAATTAATTTGGATTTTAGCATATTAAAAAAAAAAAAAAAAGCGCGCGTGAGATGCACCAAAACAAATCAACGAGAATACTCACAGATCTAATAAGGTCGAGGTTCAACTCATCGGGGGTTAGCAGCATATCAGCACTGGGATTCCTGTAGAACATGAACTCACGCTCCCCGTCGGCGCGTAGGGTCACGAAGGCCAGCGCCGTGCGTGCTCCCTTGTCGAAACTAACTCCCTCCGCCGTTACTCCGTTCGCCGTCAGGATCCCGGCCAGCATGTGGCCGAACTCATCGTCGCCGAGCTTCCCAACGAAAGCAGCTCTCCCACCCAACCTCGCCACCGCGATCGCCACGTTGGCGGGGGCTCCGCCAGGGGCCTTCAGAAAACCCGGCGCCTCCGCCAGGGAAACGCCGGACTCTGTCGGAACAAAATCTATCAACATCTCACCAAAACTGACGATCAAACCATCGCCGGAACCGCCGTTGACCGCTGCTGCCATTGATGCAATCGGAAAGGAATATACAAGAGGGGGAATTGGAGGTATGCGGGTATAAATAATAGTAATCTGAATCTGTGTGCGCGGAGAAGAATGGTATGTCAATGCAGTTTATATAGAGAGAGAGATGAAGGTGGTGGGGACTAAGTAGAATTAGAATTATAATTAGAATGGGAAAAGGAGTCTTTTAAGCTTTATCGACAATTAATTGTGATATATTATCTGCAATTCAATAATAATAATATTATTATATTATTATCTGATGAAAAAAAAAAGAGAATTTAGTAAATCAATTAATTATCCAAAAGTATAAAATGGAGTTATATTTTTGGTGATTTTATGGATAATATTTCAACCAATCGGAATCAAGGAAAATTTTTAAATATTTGGTAATTGATTAATTTACAAGAAAAGTAAACATAATTATCCTTATCAAAGATTTCGATATCTTTATGTGTGAATTGTCATTCTCAAATCATGGTAATGACTTTGAAACTAATGGGACAATTATTGCTATTACAAGGGTTAAAAATAATAAATACATATCTTTTCCATCCTAGTCTATAATTTTTAAATTACTAAAATATATATTTATTCATCATCTACGGCTACGCTTTTGGAATATGTAAAAAATATCACCCATTGTATTGTTTGCAATTTTAATAATTAATAACTAATATTGTACCGTTCGTTTTTTTAATAAAAACAAAAAAAATAAACTGTAAATTTTAAAAATGCAAAAAGTAAATAAATAATCACAAAAACACAATAAATATATTAATTTTATATAGTTGGTGATATTTTCGTAAATAAAAAAAATCAAAAAACACAAATGAGTGTCATTTTGATAAATTATAAAACATTTAATGGCTAGAAAAAGGAGCCTGTATAAAAAATGATTAATTTACATAATAATTTTGATTTGAATGAAAATTAAGTTAAATAATTTAATTAAAATTTAATTAATTAGATAATTAATAATATAGTAAGATAATGCAATTAAAAAATATATATGTTTATCAAGAAAATACGCATTTTTATTTTATTTATTTATTTATTTACCTGATCATATATAAAAAGTAAAATTTGACTTCCCAACCATTTTTAGATTCCATCATCCACGATATTTGACTAACACAACTTCGGCTTTGAAATTAACATTTTACTTGTAAGTTGTAACATCAACAATTAATCGTTTATAAAAAAAATGTGTTATTTGGAATTTTTTTTTTTTTACTTCTATCTACATTTAAAATTATTAATTAAATTTTAGATTATTATTATAAGTATTAGAATTTATATGATGCTTTATAGTAACATTTAACTTTAAACTTAAGTTTTAAAATTGTTTGAATAAGATATACAATTGGAAAAAGTAGAGAGTGAGCGAATACATTAATTCAACGAGAGAGAATTCAGAATAAAGTTCTAATCGAAATAAAATTAGAGGATAATTTGAAATATTAAGATAAGTATCGATTTATTTTGAATAAATATGGAATTATCATTTAAAAAAACGAATTGGAAATAATATTTTTCGAAAATTATATTGCGGAAGACTGGATAATAAAGCACCGGGACAAGTGAAACTGTGAAAGCCCATCCAAAACAATTCGGAGTAAAAAAGAGAATAAAATAATTGAGAGAAAATGTAAAGAGAATCAAATAAAGTAGATTGTATTATCTTTGTGTGGGAAATTATTCGAGCTACCCGTCGAATTTCTCGAGTTGCCTTGAAAGAAAGACACTTAAATTTTATATATACACAACAAAGTTTATAAAATGGAAGACATATTAGTCATTTATTTTTTTGACAGGAGAAACTTGTAATTTATTCAATCAATAAATTGTCTTTAGATACAAGATTAACCAGCCAAAAAGGAAAATTCTCATATTCCCAAACAAAAAAGCATTGGAAGGGAGAAACAAAATGAGCTAAAGCATGTGCAACCACATTAGCCATATTAGTCATTTATAATTGAATATCAAGCTCAACTTCATACTTGCATGGTGATCATCACTTGTATCCCATTTACAGTGAAATACAGATTTCGAATCAATACTATCTATCTTGAGAGATTATTCTATCTATCCTGAGAGATTATTTGGTCCCTAAAAATTTCATTACAGGAATCCAAGTCCTCGCTAAGCAGTTCATCACCCTCATAATCTAATGACTCGTTATTGTCTAAGTTCATATCCTCGACTTCAGAAAGTTCTTCATCGACGAAATCAGATACTGCTGAACATCGTTCTAAACCATCTCCAGCAACAGAGTTGTCATTTTTCATCAGATCATTTTTATTTGGTTTGTCTTTCCTTCTTGGTTGATTGAGTATTGATTTGGGATCCCTGTCGTTTGGATCACCATAAAGTGCAACATGCCGGAAATATAGCTCAAGTTCCTTCTCTGCTATGGCAATGAAGCGTCTTACAGAGTCCAGGGATTGTTCATATTTGGATTTTTCCAGAGCCTTCAAGAAGGTTGAATAAATTAACATGAGATGAACTAATTTAAAGGCGAAAATCATAGGCTAACTGGTGATATTCAATCAAGATGATCATATGCAGCAGAGTACCCACGATTTGATCATGAAATTGATGCAAGGAAGCCATAAACTAAAGACAAAACACAAACCTGTTGACGTACTGATTTATCACCTTCCGTGATAACGTCTTTCGTATTTAGCACCAGTTTAAGTTACATCCAGTTCTCACCACCATATCATGGCAAAGATTGACCATACAAAAGGAATGGTGGCGCCAAGACTCCCGAAGGAGAGACACAAAGGATCAGGTGACAAAAATGAAGATGGGTGATACAATCAACAGGGAGTCTCTTGTTAGTTGTTACACTAAGGTTGTGAAAAGTTTATCAAGAAACAAAGTTTAATCTTTAGGATAAAAGACTATAATGTAGACAACATGGAGACACCACATAAAGTTATAAAACAAGCATCAGATATTAAAAATTAAAATTGAGTTGCATGCATACAAATCATCTATCTCTCTTCTCTCTTTCTTTCTTTCTTTCTTTCTTTCTTTCTTTCTTTCTTTCTTTTCCCTTTTTTTTAAGAATAAAGGCAACCTGGTATCAGTTGATATTTTTTTATTTTCCCTGAAAAAAATACTAGCTGCCAGACAAAGTTTTTTATCCTGGACACACAATACTAACTCACAGGCACAAAGGAAAATCTCAAAATTCACTGTCATACTGTTAGATTCAGGGATGAACAAGCATGACAACCAAGCCTCATGCCGAATCATCCACCTGAACAGGATGCTAGGAATGGATTGGTTGAAAAGTTATTTCTGAATTATTCCAGATTTTGAGATAGCTATCTATAGCATCTACCAAGAGAGGGAGAAAATTCAAACCTCTAATAAATGTTGTACATCCCAAAATCAAACATTCCAAGCCTAATTTGGATCTTCCAACACAAATAAGCTAACAGTTATAGAGAAGCATTCCCGAAGTTGGCTGCATATTAGTAATTAAAGGATACACGTCTTTCTACATAATATCGAATTCATAGAATACTGCCGAACAGAGAGACATACCCGTTTCTTCGATAATGTATCAACTGGTGACATAACCTTTGGCTGCACATAGTTCTTTCCTCGATAAAAAACTAAAGTATCATCTCCAATTATCTGGATTGGAATTCCACCACTTAACCTAGCAATTTCATCGGCATATTCTTGTACTTGACCAGGCTTGCAAGGTTTGCAGATGACCTTGACCGTTTCATGTTTTTTCCAGTGCAGATGCATGTTAAGGATAACTCCACCAAAGATTCCTCTTCTGCCAACTGGACAATAATTGGAACTCTTTTGGGCCATCTTCTTCATATAAAATCGCTCCTCACCAGATAATACACAGGGTTCAACTACAGGACCCTGAGCCTTGGATACTTCATACCGTTTCAGCCTTTCTATCAGTAAATTTTCCTTGATTCTGGCCTGAAAGTGAATTAGAAAGTGAATACAACAACAATATTTAAGAGGGAATGAATATGACTTTTTTTAGATCGGCAAATACATTTTCAAGCTTGTACTTTATCCTTTCCTCAGCATTAGAAAATCTCTGCCTCTCCTTCTTCCCTTTGACCCTAAGCCACCTGGGGTCTCTTTTATTGGCAGCCTTTCTTATTTGTTTCTCTCTCTTCCTCTGTAGCTTCAGCCTTTTCTTTGTCCTCCATTTCTCCTTCTTTGGAGGATCAATTTCGTGGGTCTCAAACTTGGGCTTTCCCTCCGGTGATATGACCAGATTCACTGACCCGTGACTCAAGCTTCTCCTCTGCAATAGCGGAACCATCTGCCAACAATTTTTTGGGTATCGAGGCAAGTGTGGTGAAGTTCTAGAGAGAATGAATATGGGTTCTGGAGCACCAAGAACTTGCCTGACAAATGAAAACACAACAGATACAAATATGAATAGGAATCTGGAGCGCCAAATCGGAATAGGAAACCAAACTACATCATTCACATCATCGTCATCATCATCATCATCATCATCATCATCATCATGATCATTATCATTATCATTATCATTATCATTATCATTATCATTATCATTATCATTATCATCGCTACATATGAATAGTATAAACCCAAATTCAGAAGAATCAGAACAAAAGAAAATGAGGAGTTACCTGAAAGGAAGGGCAAAGCTAAGAACTGAAGGCAGTGAGACTCTGCGCAGACCCCGGAGCAGTGTATTCGCCATTTGAAAGAAAATGTTGTCCTTTTTCCTTGTAAGGCAACCCTGTACATGGCTCTAGTGCACTACCGTCGCTTGCACATGTTTTATGTGATTTTAGGTCTCCTACCTGCAATTATTCCAAAAAAAAAAAGGTCTTGAATTAAAAACAAAAAAAATGTTCATGGCGGCAGATAAAATTCCAACTTTGTTGCAGAAAGAATCATTGGCAAACCAACAAATATCAAACTAAAAACACCCTTTCTCACACCGCTTCAATTTTAGCAACTATGACCACTGATATATACTTAATACCATCTTCAAGTGAAAATTAAGGAGAATGGAAACCACACGATGGCAAATACTTGATCATAAGAACCTAACCTTGCCAAGGAAGATGGGAAATTCATCGGTAACAGTTGTTCGTCGCTCAAATTCATCTTCTCTAATATGCCGTCGAAAATTCTCAGCGATTTTTTTTTTTGTAGAGCGTGGTGAAAAAGAACTGAAGGGGGAAAGAGGAAGGAGGGAAGTGCAAGGGACTGACCGACTGAACAATGGAGATTTTTATCCAATTTACCCATTTTTATAAGTTAATGTTTTTTAAATAAAAATAAAAAAAATATTTTCTATATTTTCCCCAGAAAATAAATTCAGTTAACTCGGATACATATAAAAATAATCAATTCTAATTTGATTCGGCTGGTTTGTTTTTTATGGAATTTTTTGTGGGTTTTAATTTGATTAAAAAATTGAAAATATTTATACATTTCATGATTTTTGTATTTGATAAAGAAAAGTGTCACATATGCGAAAATCCCAATTTTTTTTAAATATTCTCAAAAAAACAAAAATATTCTCAATCAAAATCTAGAAAGTTTGGTGTAATAACACTAATAATTATCTAAAGAACTACTTGGATACATAACTTGTGAAAACTAAAATTTCATTACATGCTTAGATTTCAAATGGGTCTCGTTACATTCTAAGCGGCCGCTGTCGTAATTATTACACTGTTATATACAACACAATTAGCAAGATATAGATATAGGTGATGGATACCACGATTTAAGGAGGAAAACAGCCCATCCATCTAATGTTAGTATTGCACTAAACAATCAAGAAAACAATGGGATTGCTAATCTCTGGATTCCAACTTCTTCACATTGTTTAAAGCAGTTTGGATCTTCTTTGACAACGACTGATTATGCTCTTCGATATGCTCACAAATCATATCCAGTTGCCTCTTGTAGGTCGCCGCTTGCCTTTCAAATGTCTCTGCTCGGTTCTTCGCATTCGCCAGCTGCAAGGACAGCTCCCGGATTTTTTCGGCTTCACTCTACACACAAACGTAAGAGATGAAGAAACTGGAGACAAATTATCTGAAATTTGAGGCAAGTTGGTCTTTATCGCACAGCACAGATAACATACATACAATATCATCATGTACTGTCTACAATGAAGCGCTTCTTCTTGTTGTTCTCCCTGACATAAAACAACTTCGAACTTGTGGAAATTGAAAAGAGTCAAAGACTTTGTACCAAAAACTATAACTATAGTTGTTATACAATCAAATATTTCAAATCAGAGTCGTCGAAGCACCACATTCTGATCGTTGTGCCACATACAACTAAGCAATTTTCCCAACCAATGTACTTAATCATCTAATGACTCAGTGTAATGATGAAATAAGATTTCTCTGAATGTATGACTATACAATCATTATTGGACATCCATCAAATGCAATCACAAATAGAATTTGGAATACCTAACCAAGCTTTTGAGCATCGGTATGGGACATTGGTAGTTGAAACAGTCTGGCATAAATTTAACAGATCAATGGCGGACAAAATCAAAAAGATTAATCTTTTAGAATAATTTCTTCTTTGAATTCTTATATACGAGCACCAAACAACTGCTATCTGAACAGCAAGATATACTAGATTCAACTATGTTCAACATAATTAGAGAAATATTTAATACGATTTTGATCCTTGCCACAAGCCGCAATGAGTTATGTTAGTTCCAAATATTGGTTGAAAAAAAGATATCCAACGTAACACAATGAGTAAAGTTAGTTACCAATATTGGTTGAAAAAACAATATCAAACGTAACATACTTGATTTACGAGAAATTGTCAAGCTTTAGTCCTATTTAGTCCTACCCAAGGAAGTATCTCATACAACTCAATTTTCTAAATCTTGGTAGCTTAAGTTTCAACTGAACCTTATTCACATGTGTAGCATCAGATTACAAAATGGATCGTATGCACTCTGTAGAATTTTTAAATGTAGTGCCAATATCGCATCTCTAACAATTTTTAATACTCCAAAAGCATTTGAAAGTACAAGTGTGCGAGATATTTACCAGTGAATCTAATGCACCACCACTTCCATAAGCATTTGAAGCTAAAATTGCTTGTCCAGATTTCTTCGAGGGCTTAACATATGGCAGGGCCATTTCATGATTATGCTCCTTCTCAAATCTCGAGACCTTCCATTGGCCACTGCTATCACACAAGAAAGATATTGTTGCTTTGCATCCTGTTCGAGTTTCCATCTTTTTATAACTCGAACCATTGGCATCTGCTTTGTCGTCTTTAGTTCCTTCTTTCGAACAACAATACGTCTTTGATCTAACCCGTCGAGTTCCCATAAAATAGTACTGCTTTCCTCTACGAACATTAAAACCCATAGCTTGGGCGTAGTCACAATATAACATGTAAGCCTCTTCCTCACTATACACAACTTGTTCTAACAGCTTTTTTTCTTGTTCATGAATACGAGATTCATGTGATCCCTCATTCATATCGACCACTTCTCCACCAGATCGCGGATTCATGGCCACCTCTTCATCACTGTCTCTACATGACGCTTCTTGCACTAGCAACACTCGTCCAGACATTTCTGGTAATGCCTACAAACCAAAATCTTAAAACCAATGGTAACAGAATTCAACAAAAAGTTCGCTTGAAGCAAACAAATCCACACTTTGAATTTCGGAAATATAGGGGAAAAACTGCTAATAGAACATGGATAACATGCTACCTACCGCGATCCAGCAGGAGCACCGTGCAAAGATGGAATAGTCATGCAACAAATTAGACAATAAAACAATGTAAGTGGCTGCTATGATTTGCGGCAGAAAGTGATGATGTTGAGCAGAGCTGCACATTCATTCACGAACCAAAAATAATAATAAAAATCCTCCCCCTTTATTTTCCATGAAAATGTAGAAGAAATCCAACCGTCCAATTTGTTTCTTCTCTTGCATTTCATTAGTAAAGACATATAATCTGAATAAACAGTGGCAGTGACAGATGAAATACAAGCCTTCGGAAGATTCAATTTTTACGGCTAATTTCCGGAATTAAATTGTCCCCAACTCCCCAGCCCCATCATTGGCCCCCTCAATTCAATTCTTGTCTGCCGCTACGTACTGGTTTCCGCTTAAATGATAGAGATGACAAGCATGTGAAATTCCAGAGATGGAAATAACATCGGATTACAAAAATAATCGAAATACCAATCGTCTCCCGGCATTGCGAGACCGAGCCTCTCTCTTCGCCTTAAACCCAGATGTTGTGCAAGAATTCAGTCATCAATAGCAAAAAAAACCCACATATATGAATTGAAATAATACCGATACATGGATAAAAAGAAAAGGGAGACAAACCTTCAACCTGCAGAGAAATTCGACATGCGCGAGGCTCAATTGTTGAAGTTAGCACAGCGGCGGCGGCGGGGGAGTTGGCGGTGGTGGAATTGGTGTAACGATCTCTGAAATGAGGTGGCGTTCTCTGATTTGCGAGATCCAAAGGTCCGGCTTTGTAGACCGGTTCCACCTAGGAAAGGGTTTTTTTAAAAAAATTAATAATTAAATAACAATAACAAATGTAAATCAATATGCATTTGAAACGAAATAATATTTACATAAAAACACAATATTTTTTATTAATCGAGTTAGGTCACAAAGACGTCTGGTGAAATTTTTTGCTTTTAATTTAAGAGAAATGATATATGTATAAATTGAGTTACACGGTGGGCTACACACTATAAAAAAAATTACAAAATTATCTCATCATTTTATTTGCTAAAACTCTTTCCAAAATACATTAAAAATATTTATGTAATTTCAAATATAACGTATAACAAATGTAGCATCACCTTTAATTTAATATATAACTGCCTTTCATTTTTTCATAACACTCAAATTTAAACTTTGTGAATGAAATAGTATAATCAAACGTTGTTGTAGTAAAAATCAAAGATGAAAAGAAGAATGACAATGTAATTGGAGTGAAAATGATAGATAAAAACACATTTTCATTATTAATTAAATTTCAAAAGTAACACTTTCGCATTAAAATATATAACTTTCATATTAAAATAAACTCAAATATATATAAGCGTGGTCTCCATCATCTTCCGGACCATTGCATCTACCTCCGCCGAAGCTCTTGCAGGTACTCTCTTATTTGTCGTCTTCTTCTTTTTTTCCTCATTTTTCCATGAAAATTGATTACCTTGTGTTGAATAATCAATGGGATATACTTAATCAGCTGAAGTTGAAGAGTTTTTTTAGATATTTATTGAATCGTGAATCTTGCCGAGGATGACACGAAATCCATTGGATTTCAGCTGAATTAATTGTATTTAGCCACCTGTAAACTTGCTATGATCGAAATTTTATTCTTTTTATGGATTATTAATGGATGAAGTCAATCATTGGAACTTAATAGGGGCGGGGTGAAGTTAGACTTCTAGTCTGAGAAGTAAGGGTGGTTTATATTGCCACACAATTTATACCCAAGGCAAGACCATCCAACTGTCAGGTTACTTGCTCCATTTTTGTTTTACCCTGTTTCTGTGTTCTAACTGAATGTATTTCCAAATCAAACTTGTGGTTCGTTCTGCCACGGGTTACCCTTTTCCAGTAAACAATACGAGCAAAATGTAAGCTTTTGAATTCTACAGGAGTCGAGTGTAATAATAGTTCATGTAGCTAGAGCTATTTTCTTTTTGCCAGCCAAACATATACTCGTTTTCCACAAATATGTTATGTCAGTGTGTGATTGTATGATTGTCTTGATCTGGTAATGAATGGAGTCTTTGACGTTAGCACGGAAATTTTCTGTGTTTAGCGGCTAAACTTCTGTCATACAAGAACATACATATGGCTGTATTTTTATTGCTGATACTTTCTATATATAGTCTGGTTTTTAAATGATTTTATGCAACTCTTTAGTCCTTTTGGGTAGTGATTAGATTTGTTTTCAAAGTGGCGACTTCTTGAAATTTTTCCTAAAACGATACAATCTTTCTTGATTTACATTGCTGGTCGTTTCTATGTGGATTGTTGTTCAGGCTTCTCTGGCAAAATCTGAGGTTGGTTGGTCCCAAAGCTGTCTTTTGTCCTTTAATGGACAGAGGTTGTATTATTTATTCTTGTCTTTAATAGTGTATTTGGGAGTGAACAGGCGTAATTTCAGAATATATTTATTGCAGGCAGAAGGGTCTCCAGTAGTTTTAATCCAGTGAGTAGATTAGAAAACATCGAGGCAAAGACAAGAGACAAGATAGAGTTTTTGGGGAATGTTCAGAAGAGTAAACTAAATTTCATCTGCTCCAGAGCAGTCAGTTTTGGTTAGTTGGTTTTAGTTTTTGGCCTGTAGTTTAAGCGGAGCACCCGTTTTTGGGTACAGAAAAGGGCCACGAAAGTTTAGCTCTTTCAAAGGGTCGTATGGAGGGCAAGGATGGAGAATTGATGGATAATGGTATGCGGAGCTCAAAGTTGGAGGAAACACTTGGTAATGTTGCAGAACTGATGAATATTGATACGTATGCTGGGTGGTATGATGGCCCCAGTGGGTTTTCTGAACACATGCTTCCCCATTTTGCCTTCTCCGCTGGTGTGGCATCCACAAATTTTCCTTCCTTCGACGGATGGAATTTCACGGATCAGTATACTTCCGAAATTTCAGTGGTGGGAGGTGATACTATGGGAATATCATTCATAGGCGATGGTAAATTTCATGATACGAATGGTCATTTTGCTATACCGATTAATCCTGCTGATGGTGGGGTTAATTTCACTGATAGGGTAGAAAAAAGTTCAAGGCAGCATAATGTTGTGGGTGATGAACGGAACAGTGTGATCCCAAGGCTTCCTTTGCAATCCCTGGCTGAGAAAATGCTAAGAGCTTTATATCTATTTAAGGAATGGTCTGAAGTGGGTATTTTAGCCCAAGTCTGGGTTCCAATGAAGAATGAGGATCGTTACATTTTAAGCACTTTTGAACAACCTTTTTTACTAGATCAAACACTTAGCGGATACCGTGAAGTGTCTAGATTTTTTACATTTTCCCCAGAATCAAAACCTGGATCTGTCCTTGGGCTTATAGGTCGCGTATTTACTTCAAAGATTCCCGAATGGACCTCAAATGTAAAATACTACAATAAAGCTGAATATTTACGGATACAATATGCCGTTGCTCATAAAGTCCAGGGCTCTATTGCTTTACCTATATTCGAGGATGATTCACTTCAAAGGGCATGTTGTGCGGTACTAGAACTTGTAACCACAAAGGAAAAATCTAATTTTGATTTGGAGATGGAAAATGTTTGTCGTGCACTACAGGTTGGTTGTTGGTTTCTTAATTGGTGTTATTTCTCTTATTTTGAGACATTTTTCTCATCTCTTGCTGAAAAGCAAAAAAATGCCTTCAGTGGCAACTAGTAAGTGTTTCTTGGTTATAGAGAAATATTTCTCTATTTCCAAATTGTCCTTCCTTATTCATTGATGTGGTTGAGTATGATATGCTATGTGAGAGAAACGGAAGAAACAAATGAGAAAACAATCATGTAATGTAATAATTAATAAAGTTCCATTCAGATATACTGACTATATGAGCGAAAATCGTATATATGATTCTTGATGATCTCTTTGTTTAACTCCAGTGTTGTTTAAATTTATTATTGTTTTAAATCCTATAATTGCAATGAGACAGACAAATAATATGAGCGGAAATATTTTATATGATTCTTGATTATCATCTCTTTGTTCTTTCTCTTGGTTGTAGAGTGGTTTAACCCGAAGTTCTGCGTCATGTTTTTCTCATCACCCAATCACTAATAATATTTTGTTAATTACGTGGGAGATTGTTCTCACTGGTTGTTGCGAAAATTTCAGGCCGTGAATTTAATGAGCACTGTACCTCCTAGACGATATCCCCAGGTTGTTCTCAAAATTTGTTATATTTGATTTATCTTGTCCTTTGGTTTATGTCGATTCCATGGTGACCATAACTCTATTTGAATTCAAATTTTCTGCAGACTCTCTCTAAGAATCAGAAGCTAGCTTTAGCTGAGATAACAGATGTTTTACGTGTCGTTTGTCATGCACATCGACTACCAGTTGCTTTAGCATGGATCCCATGTATTTACCTAGAAGGTTCTGGTAGTGAAACCATACGAGCATCTGCTACAGGACCTAATATGAGTGCGAATAAAAAGTATGTGCTGCGGATCCATGATACAGCATGTTATGTGAATGACAAATATATACATGGTTTTGTGCATGCTTGCGCACAACATCATCTTGAGGATGGACAGGGTGTTGCTGGGAAAGCTCTTGAATCGAATCACCCATTCTTCTACTCAGATGTGAAGGAATACCATGTACATGAGTACCCACTTGTACATCATGCCCGTAAATTTGGTTTACAGGCAGCTGTTGCAATCAGGCTAAGAAGTACTTTCACTGGGGATGATGACTATGTACTTGAGTTTTTCCTTCCTGTCAATATGAAAGGAAGTACAGAACAGCAACTCTTGCTTAACAATCTCTCAGGTACCATGCAGAGGATCTGCAAGAGTTTGAGGACAGTGTCGGATGCTGAATATCTTGGGATGGAAGATACAAAAGATAATTTACATGGTGGGGAAGGGAAAAACATACTGCCATTATCACGGAGGAGTTCTGAGCACTCACTTGTCAATGGGAATTTAAACTCCCCTGAACCAATTACTCAAAATATTCCTGATTCAACTTCTATGAGAATAGAAGCTGATGTTCCTCATGGACAGGTACTTCTGCATTTTCTTATTCACGTAATCTATTAAATATATATACGTACTAGGACACGTCACACGTGTTGCATATATGAGATAGTGGCCAAATCAAAGCTCTATCTAAGACATTTAGTCATTTAAAATCCAATCTATAGGCAAGAACGAACTTACTGATAAGATGAGTATTAACTGTAAGTAAAAAATAAAAAGGAAAGGGTGAAAGAGGGCACAATTTTGGAAAACGTTTTTTTTTCAAGTGACCGGAGTGTTATTACATTATAAATAGGTACAAATAGGTAGTGTACCTAGAAAATTTAGGAATGATAACTTTTCCTTGATAATGGCTTAATAAGTAGGACTCTGAGCCAACTTATGTTTGTTATAGGTGATATCTGGATCTAAGAAACTGATGGAAAAGAAGCGAAGCACCGCTGAGAAGCATGTCAGTTTACAAGTTCTTCAGCAATATTTCTCTGGTAGCCTCAAAGATGCTGCAAAAAGCATTGGTGGTGAGTTATCATACCCGCACATGGCTGAAGTTGTTTTCCTGTCTATCACTTCACACACACACACACAAACAAGCGGATAGATATAATTATGGGCAATGGGGAAGCTATGATGTTCTAGATCGCTGAAATGTGGCAGAGATGAACTTACTGAAACATTTCATAACAAGGGAAAATGACTCTCGTTCCATGTTTCTTGCTTTTATAGTGTGCCCAACAACTCTCAAAAGGATATGCAGGCAACATGGCATCTCAAGATGGCCTTCTCGGAAAATAAACAAAGTGAACCGTTCTTTGAGAAAAATACAAAGTGTGATAGATTCAGTTGAGGGGGTTGAAGGAGGATTAAAGTTCGATCCGACCACAGGGGAACTTGTGGCTACTGGCTCAATCCTCCAAGAATTTGATCATAAAAAAGGTGTTGTTTTACCATATAATAATCCCTCTGCAAAACCTTCAGATTTAGTTATCCAGAACACCAAAACGGTGCCCCAATCAGCTTATATCGACATTGAGACCACCATTGAAAAAATGGAAGAGAAGTGCTGTTTAAATGGAAATGATTTGACAGGTTTTAATTTGATTGACACAAACGTCTACAGGGGTGATTGTAAAACCAATGCTTCTTCCGGAAAGCACGAAGAATCACAGTTGGCCGCATTAGACGTGAGGCTTTCATGTCCTGCTAGTCTAAACACCATGCCTTTGACAAATCCGAAATTTCCTCCAAATAATTTTCTTGCAAGAGAAGAATGCAGTAGATGGGTATTGGAAAATGACTATGCGAAACCAGAGCCTTCCGAATCTCATTTCTTTTCTGGAATCTCGAGCTCT
Organism: Henckelia pumila; assembly: GCF_033568475.1. Taxonomy (NCBI): domain Eukaryota; kingdom Viridiplantae; phylum Streptophyta; class Magnoliopsida; order Lamiales; family Gesneriaceae; genus Henckelia; species Henckelia pumila. The sequence continues at coordinate 87,256,260 of NC_133120.1, forward strand.
ATGGCAGCTGATGGTAAGATAGACTCCAGATCAAAAGGTAATATAGAGACGGGTAGAAATGATGGAGCTGTTGAACACAACCAACTTACATCCTCTGGCATGACAGATTCATCCAATGGGTCAGGGTCAGGGTCATTGATGAATGGAAGTTCATCAAGCATGAAAAGCTATGATGATAGGAATAGTTCAAAAATCGAGGCAGCCTCTGGTGATGATCGTTGTAAACTTATAGTTAAAGCTACGTATAAAGAAGATACAGTTCGATTCAAATTCGACCCTATAGCTGGTAGTTTTCAACTGTATGAAGAAGTGGCCATGAGGTTCAAAATACCAACTGGGCAATTCCAGCTCAAGTATCTCGACGACGAAGGGGAATGGGTGTTGATGGTAAGTGATTCAGATTTCCAGGAATGCCTCGAAATATTGGATAATCTTGGCACTTGCATTGTGAAGTTCCAAGTTCGTGATGTACCAATTACATTTGGAAGCTCAGGCAGTAGCAACTGCTTCTTGGGAGGGGGCTCCTGATCATAGATATCCAATTGTGTACTGCCAAAATCACCAGTTTTTTGTTTAATTCTTGGTGATTGATTTGCCCTCTGGTGATTTCATAAAAATAAGGTGAAGATCGGCTTCCAGGAGATGTGATAATATTCTTTGTTTCTTATGGTTGGTTTCTCTGAACCCAAGCTCGATTTGGAGTCATTTTCGGATAACAATGGCTTCTGCTACTCGTCGTGTGCATGTTCGAAGACTTAGTGAAGGTTTTAGCTGGTAGAAGAAAGTAAGGTTCCTTGTATAGTGAGTGCCCGTGCTAGTTTCAGTTTGTACAGTAAGATGTAGTAATTATGAGAGCAGGATTAGAATTTCGAAAGCGTAGAAGGTGTTTTTATTTGTGTTGTCAGTTTCGATGTTTGCTTTTGCTTCTTTCATGAAATCCAACAATTTGGTCCAAATTTTTATCAGGACATCCTTTGTTGTTCTTTTAGCAATTTGCTGTAAACACTTTTCCCAAATCTAAGCAAAGTTGAAATTCAGCAAAGAAATATTTGTACTCTTATTTTTTTTTATTTGTTCCACTCCATCATTATTTACGCATTACATTTGTCAAATTGTTATTGTTTTTTTAACTTTATTATATTGGAATATAAGTTTTGTTTCCAAAATGTTCAAATTATGATACTACCGTTATTATTTAATATATCATTGATTATTGTTCTTTTAAAACAAATCTCATCTTCTTGTCCAAAAAAAAAAAAACCAAATCTCATCTTAATTGTAAATTAAGTCGCATTATTTTAAGATGAGATTAGAATGAAAATTATTATTTATTAGTATAAATAGCATTTGATATTTGTATTTTTCAAAAAAAATTCAAGATGACTGTATTTATTTATTTTTAATAATTCATAAATAGGTAATAACGAATAACAATACTTCTTGTTCAGTTACTACAAGCTGATCCAATTTTTGTGAATCCTCAAATTATTTTTTCAGGAGAAGTATATAGTTTCTGAATCCCCCTGTCGTAAGAGTGAAGACCCAAGATTGGTTTCCCTTCAGATGCACAATTTATTAGGGAAAAAAGACAAGAAAATTCGAATTCGGGCGGAAATTCAAAATTTTGGAGTGAAGAGAAATTGCAGAGCATCAGCTCCATCAGTTCGTACTTCTGATTTTCTATATGTATCCATATATATGTATGAATGGGTGTTTGTGGATGTGCGTATTTATGTAGCTAAGTTTATGGAATTTGAATTTACTCGTTGATTGATCCATTTTCTTTCAAATTTGCTAAGAGATACTTGTAATTGTTAGCTCGTATGGAGAAATTGGGAGAAGCTATCAACTTCTGTATTAGAGGATTTGATTTTCTTGTGAAGCTAACATAAGTGGTTTTGCTTTCCTCCTTCCAAGAAAGCTAACATGTTATTGGGGTGATATTTTTGTGCCATGTTTCATTACATTATCACTCTGTCTGTGGGTTTTGTTGCTCTCCTTCCAAGAAAGTTTAGATATGGATCTTTAAACGAATCCTTTTCTGCTTATAATTATGTGAAAGTTGGGATATATTGAAGTAATTATCTGTTATCTTTTGGGCTTGTGCATATTAACAAATGGCAATCATCATACTGGACTGATATAGTGCAACATTTTTTTCACAGTGGACGTGGAACAAATGTTGGATGTAGGCGATGAAAGGATCGAAGCATCTGTACTTGAGGATATAGGTACTTGCGAAGCTGACTTAAGTGGGGAACCCTATGAAGGTATGATCTTTGATTCAGAAGACGCTGCTAGAATGTTCTACGACGAATATGCTGGGCGCATGGGTTTTTTTACCCGCATTTTATCATCCCGTAAATCAGAACGTGATGGGTCGATCATATCACGTGGATTAGGGTGTAGAGGCAATCGAGATGTACAAAGTCCAGGTAAACGAAGGGGAGGTTGTACTTCAATGCTTATAGTGAAGAGAGAGAATGTAGGGAGGTGGGTTGTTCGGAAATTTGTGAGAGACCACAATCATCCGTTGGTGGTTTCGTCGCCTAAGAAACGTCCTACGTTTGTAAGTGTCTTATAGTCCTTTATTGCATAGGTTCCTTCTCTCTAACATAAGTCTTGAACCTTTCTCGATTATTGTAGGATGAGAAAGATAAGAAGATTCAAGATTTGACTGCGGAACTCAGGCTGAAAAAACGTCTAAGTGCAGCGTATCGTGAGCAGTTGCTTATTCTCATTAAAGATGTTGAGAACCATAACGATAATTTAACAGCTAAATTGCAAACCATCCATAGCAAGTTAAAGGAAATTGAAGCGAAAAGGCACGAGCTTTCAAATCACTAGGCCAAGCTCATTGGGTGAGCACAACCTCCTTTCTCTCAAATGATTTCTTATGCCTTTTACTTTCTCATTGATGGTTAGATCTCCAGCTTGCTTGCTGAATACGGAGGTTATATATACATTAATACATTAAGAAGTTTTGAATTGGTTGACTTTTGTTTGTAGGCAATCCTCGCTGTTAATCTATTTTCAAGAACTACATTTAATATCGTAATCTTATTCTTCCCTAATCAGCTGGAGCCTTCAATTTGTCTCGTCTTTGACCATGTAGATGTCTTTAAAGAATGGGCTGTTCGCTGCATTGTCGAAATCATGGTCTTGCAATCATTTTATAGCAACTTTGAGTTCCATTTCTGGCAAAGAGATGATGCAAGAAAATAATTGCTAAAGGAATCTGTTGCTCTTGGATTTTACTATCTTGATAAAAATGATGCATGTGCTTCTTGGATCCAATGGAGAAGCGTCTGGAGAAAATTACGCGCCGAATTCAACCAGTATTGCTATGTACCAAGTATCATGCTGAAATGGGTCCCCATGGCGCGAAGAAATCAACAATTCAGCAGCTGTAGATGAGCTTATATCTTTATCTTTTGTTACCATCAGTTCGACAACATCATCGAGAAATAAATGGTTGTATAAGTTTTTTTCCCCTTTTTTTATTTGGGTTGTACAAGTTTTTGTTTATGCAGCAATGCTGTAACTGGTAATTGTATTATATCGAAAATTGTGATAAAATGAATCTGATTTGAAACATTGCTCATAGATTTGACTGCTATTGTTCCACCAAAAAAGAAAGTTAAATAAATAAAAAATTCTAGAAATGAAATGAGAGTGTAGCAACTCATTGTTAAAAATCCATTATTGAACAGCTAATAAGAACAAGTGGTGATTTGGAAAACGAAAATACAACGAATAGCAGAAAAGTAGCCATCTTTTCATCATTGCATCAAAAAATTTCTCCTTGCCATCTATCACCTGAAATCTAAGAAGAGTTCCTAAGATGATAAAATCAACCGTGGAAATGCAGCAAGTGATCCAGCAATTTTGCTAACTTCTGGTGGGTGATTTAAATAGACACAAAGCGTATTTACAACAGCAATCTTTCTTTGAAACAAAACAATAGACAAGACCAAAATATTCATTCCTTGGAAAGAATTCAAATTTCATTAATAAGCTCAAAAAATCCAATCTTTGCCCGAAAATACATCGATTCCAACCCTTGTGTTCGTTCCATCGACTGGATTCTTGACCCAACCCACTAAAGATGAATGAATAAATCAATTGGTGCATTTCAAAGGAATCCTCCCCCTTTCATCATCATCCGAAACTCGTTAAAATCCACCAAACCATCTCCATCCACATCCACCTTCATTATCATCTTCTTGCAATCCTCGACACCCCCTCCCTGCTTCAATCCAAGGGATCCCAACACGTATTTCAGCTCATCCACGCTGATAAAACCATCTCGATCCCTGTCGAAAACGTCGAACGCCTCCCTCATGTCTTCCTCCTCATGCCTCTCATCCACAATGTTTTGATACAAATTCCCAAACTCGTCAATATCGACACATCCATCAAAGTTGACATCGATCTTCTCAATCATCAGGCTCAGCTCCTTATCCGGGATCAAGATTCCCATGTTCTCCAACGACTCGTTCAGCTCCTCCTTGGTGATCCTCCCGTCCCCATTCCGATCAAACAATTGGAACACCCTCTTCAGCTCACACGCTTCCATTCCACGTGAAACGTCGTCAGCCAATGATGACCCCGTGCTTTTCTTGCTGTATTTTTGTTGCTCTTGCTGCTTTGGGTCCGAGAACAGGTGCCAAGAAAAGGGGAAGTAAGCCCTCAATTTCTTGGGTATCAAGTACAAGATAACGGTGTTCAAGAGCTTGTACACGAGGAAAATCCACAACAAAATGGTTGGCATTGCTTCAAGATTTTATATTTCAGCTTGGGAAAACAAAGCCAATCGTATGGTGTGAGTGTTATGGATTTGTTGAGAAAAAACCGAAAAGCTAGGAACTTGGGAAGATGGGATTGTTCCTGGGGATGTAGAAGTGAGAATGGCAAGCAGAAAGTAGACAAAATGGTAAATTTTTTCAATGTTGTTCAGTGGACAAGACCACCAAAGGGATCCCTATATATTATGTTGGAATGGAGTGGTGCAAAATGCAAATTGGATCTACGCGCTATTTGGTTGCAGGCAGGGAATAGAGGAGTGGAAGTGGAGGAAACTTTTTTTAATTAAAAGCGCGTTGTTATAATTGCGCATTTGGTCATATTTAATAATGGCAACAACGGGTGGGGAAGATGGCGACTTTTAATCTTTATTTCTCTAAAAATTAAAAAAAAAAAAAAGTACATGAGTGGAAAAGAACTAGCCGTTGACAGCCGAAGACACGGCCAAGCTAGAGGCCGGCCGATGGGAAGCAAACATCAATAAACAACCAAAAAAAAAAAAACGCGTGATTACGTGGGAACATATTATTGGTCCCAATGTATTAATCTACTCTTTTCACTATTAATTAATTGGTTTTTGAATCGTACTTTCGTGAAACAGGTTGATCTGATTCGTATATGCAATAAAAAATTAATATTTAACATTTTTTTGATGTGTATCTCTCAGAATTTATTCGTAAGATATTTTAAATGAGTTTTTGTGTTGGTTTTTATACCTCGTGACAAAGCTTATATTTTTACCACTCATATTAAATTTTTAGTTTTTTTTTATAAGAAGAAATCCACGACTGTTACTATTTGGATGTGTATTAGATAAACCTCGGATATTTGTAATAGTCAGCAAACCACACATTTTAGATTAACATGTAGGAGACCTATAAGCTAAAACAAAGAAGGTTTCAGTGTTTGTTGAATTAAGTTTGATGAGAGGTAAGTAATGGGAATATTAAAAGGATGGAGTTTAATGAGTAATTAAACATGATATAAAATATTGTTATAGTACAAAGTCCATGCTCCACGCTGAAACAGACAGATATAATTAAAGAAAGAAATAAATGGTCGTTAGTTATAGAAATTGATTCGGTCATGAATGTTTTATATTATTTTTGCCAAAATAAATGATCAGATGTCCAAATTGGGTTTTACATTAAGTCCAAGTTTACAAGTCGGCCCTTTTCCGTTTGAATTTAAAAAAGCCCATATCCAATGTGGCCCATTCGTTTGAAGTCCAATCCGCATTTAGATCCGGGTCTGTTAGCCCGATCTGTTTCGTTTTCGTCCAGATTTTTTTTGAATTTTTTTTTTATTTGCAATTCCCATTGAAAGAAATAGAAGTTTCTATCAAAGATTAATTTTCACAAATTTTGAAGGCAGTACGTAGTTGATTTGTGATTCCAAAATCATGTTTGCGTTTCGCAAACATTTGAATCTCGATCTCTTGATCATCCCCATACTCATTCTTTACTCGTCTTCCCCAGCATCAGCAATAAGGTACGTCAGAGTTTCATGGGTTTTTCTTATTTGATTGATTGTTATGTGAGGAACTTTGATTATTTTTCCGCACATTTGATTATGCATAACTTTGTTCGAGTTCTGTGGCGAGCTGTTAATGAGCTTGGTTCATTGTTTTTGCTTTTGCTCTGGAAAGGATGGATGTGACCTATCAGGAGAAGCATAGTTGTAGAACTACTGTTCCAGGAAGATTCCTTCTCACAGACGATAATGGTATTGTATTTTGTTTGATTGAATCTAGATTGCGGTGCCTTTTTCTTTTCTTGTCGCCAATTTTATAAAATTTAGATTGATATCTATACTGTGACAAGGAGCTTGCTTTCTTGCAGGCCTTGTATGCGATGCACTATCAGTTAACCCACTGTCTCGCTGCTGCACGGGAAAAGGAGATCAATTTTCTTGTCAGTGAGTTAGCTCTTTAAGTCCTTTAATAGGCAATTTCTACTCGTCTCATTCTCATTATCATTTTGTTTGTTTTGGACATTCTTGATGTATTCCCCGCACATTTTAGCTTGTAAAACAAACAACATAAACACCTTACATAGAAATGGCAGGACCTTTTTTTTCGTAATTTCTTGGTTGATTGTGTTTATTGCTGTCTTCTGAAACCAGTGTTTCCAAATAGAATGCATTTCTTGTGTATTGTTCTCGAAGAAACAATTAAATTGAAATAACATGTTTATGGTTATCTCAAATGGGCACCATATTCATTTGCTTGAAGCTTTTTATAATGTTCTATTTCTCTCTTCTTCTGAACAAGCAGTGGATGCAATCTTGTTTCACAGTGTTGCAACTCATACGAATATTGTGTTTCATGCTGCTTGAATCCAGCCTTGGTACTTTTCACTCTTCTTTTTTTCTTTTACTCTGCTTTCGTAACATGCTTTTAGAAAAATCGTAATTTGCATTCTACTTGTTCTTCAGACTGATAAAGAATTGGCACAAAAAGTCAAAATAGCCAAGCCTGTGACTGCTGGTAAATCTTAATTCAGATTGACATTGACTATAAAGTATTAGTTGAGATGATAAATCAAATGCTCTTTTCACGATTTACTTTAGCTTAATAAAATTTTCTGAGTTAACGTTCGTATCTTCTGGAATATTTTTAACTGGGTGAGCCTTGGCTAATATTGATTCACATTCATTCTGAATGGACCTAAAGTCAGGTATTGCTGTCCTTTGACCATGTGAATGCATTGTTGTTACGAACATTGCAGGCTTCTTATTGTGTGTATAAATTATTATCCTTTTTTTGAAATTGAGTTATGAGAAGATTTTGACTTTGATTTGTGCCTCACAGGATTATATGGAAGTGTTTTTGACTTTTGTGCTGGGAGATGTCGCCATAATTCTGAGAGTGTGGTATGTGTTCATTTGTGATTGTTTGGGCTAGTTAACCATGTTAACGACCTTATTTAAGGCATTTAAAGAATTGATAATTGTATTTGACTATCTGATGTACTGACATTGGCCTTAGTCAAGCCATTCCTGAAAGCAGTGTCTTTGGATTGTGCTGTAATAGTTACACTAAAAAGTGTGATGCCTTTGAATCTTGACGTTTTTGTTCCACGCAAAATGTATTTTTTTTCATTCACACAGGCTGCTTCCTTTATTTTCTACTTTTGGACAATTAATTCACCAACTCATTCTTCATATTTAAGAATGTATCTAATCAGTCTCAAATAGCATTTGATATTCTTTTATGATATTTCAGGTGCATGAAAATGCTTATTTGAGTGAATATCATCATTGTTTTACCATACCATCAACAAATTCATCAGGTTTGTGCATAAATAGTTTAGCATATAAGGAATGAAGTTTACAAGTTCCTCTTTCTGATGGTTGGTAATTAATTATTGCCTGTACTAAGTTCATAATGCAATGTGACAAGAAGGGTACTTCTTTCTCTCTCTTTTTTACCATCTTTGTTTGTGTCTGATTTAAGATTTTACGAGGGATATTTTTTGCAGATTTTATATTTATGCAAGTGATTATTTCTTGTAGTGTTAATTTTGTAGCTTTAATTGAGCCATTGGGGGATGTTATGTGATTTTTGTGCTCTTTTTGTGGTGTCAGCGTACTTTCTAGTCAAGCATGAGATTGGGATTATTATGTATATTGTATTTGGGGCATTTAATTGCTAAGCCAATGAGCTTCCAATTTATTTTGAAAGATGAAGCTGCCTTGTGTTAGCTTTTGTATGCAACTCTACAGACTTTCTTCAAATCTGCTAGGATTGTACGAAGTAGATGCTAATTCTTTGAGGATTCAAGTTAGTGCTGCTGGCCAAAATCTTTCCCATGGCAAGAGTGTTTGAGATGCTAACGAAAGCTGCTATTTTTGTTCAGCCTATGGTTTAATTGCAGTAACTGATTTTCTTCTTAGATTTTCACTTAGTTCTTTGACCATGTATTGTTTTGTGCTACTTCAAGTTGCTTTATGTTTGGGGATAGCTTTTGTGAGCTGTTTAGGGTAATTTCAGTATTGGAATATTTTGAAGTTCTGTCTATTTCAATGTTTGACTCTGCTCCTTCATCCAATTCTTTTATGTGTTTATCACCAAGCTATTGTGTTTGAAAAAGTTATTTGCATGTGAGGTTCTACCTAATCTTGAACTGTTCATACTAAATGATACTTTCAATCACAGGTTCTTCTGGTAAACAAGTAGAAGCAAGACTGGTTGGGATCAATATCATTATAGGAGGGTAAGATGATTCATTTTTGGATCAAGGAAACAACCTTAAAGATGGCATATCTAAACTGTATATTTTTCTCCACGTCATAGTCAAGGGGAATCATGTGATTCAGTTTGCAAGTCTAATGGACAATCTTGTGTGCCCAACAAATTGGCGCTGCTTAATCAGTGTGAAATGTAAGCTTAATTCATCTAAATCTTGTTACTTGAGTCTATCTTTGCATGATGATTGTTGTTCAACGACTCAATTGTTTCTTTGAGCAGATTTGTGTTTTTTACTCATTAAAATTTGGCATACTTCACATATCAACTACTATTCTGAGCTCTTTCCATTATCTCAGTTTTCTAACTCTATGATATTCTTTTTTGTCAAGTAGCATTGAAAAATATATGAGCTGTCAAGGTTCCTGTTTGTCAAGCATTGGAGCTGATCAACCAGCTGAAGTTGTAGATGATGCCCCAAAACATCTGGTACCATTGTTATTTCATGTCCACGAATCCGTCCTTAATTACTTTATTTACTGGAGGACATGAGAAATCCACTTATTAAGTGGACAAAATTTTTATTTTTCCTAATTGGCTTCCTGCATATCCAGCATCCAGGCGCTTGCTTGTACACAAAGACACCATCTGTGCTTTCTTGCAATGGTTCACATAGGCATACAAAGAGGCTTTGCCCTTGTGCATAAAGAGTCGGCAAAATAATTTTCCCTCTCCACTATTTTCCAAGTTATTTGTTTTCTCGAAGACACTCGCAAAGGGGCTAGGCGCCTAGCAATCAACCATGGCAGAGATGGTGAAGGCCAACGGTGATGTTTAACCCTCTCACCAGAAAGTTCCTTTAATATTCGTGTAATTTTCGTTAGTTAAAGGATGCATCTTTCAACTTCATATGCTTTAACCACTTAGTTTCGGATGGGATTACACTGGAAAATTTTTTGTAATAACTTCGAACAAGTTTTCGTGTGAACTGTGACGAAGATGCTAATGAAAGAGTCTGATTGTCTCCGATGCTGTCTGTACTTTGAATAGTTTAATGATATTCGATAAAAACATATTTCGAAATCGAAGAAGTGAACCACAATTGAGTTTTACGTTGTATATATAGGAGCTCGATTTTAAGCATGAAGTTTAATGACTACTTTCAAATATTAAGATACAACTGATCCCTTTTTTAAAAATATCCGGGTTACATATAAATTCAAACAAAATAAAATTCAAATAATAGGCTATGAATGATTATAATAATTAATTATAGGTTTTTATATAACTAGAAGGAATATCTGTGCGTCGCAATCATCGTATGGTTTGGGATTAGGAGTTAGGACAAACCCAAAAAGCTAGACAATGAATACAGCAAATTATAAAATAAACTTAACCTCGAAAATTCCCCTAAAATTATGGAATAAAAGTGCCTCCATTTCAACTTTGTGATGGTTTAGAAATATTAAAATTAATCAACTAAAAAAAAAATAAATATTAAAATTAATATTTATCAAAATTTTATTTAGAAGGTGACCACGTGAGATTGTCTAAAATAGAGTAATTAAAAAAAAGTCACTAGTTTGTCAGGGATTCAATACTATAGTTACAATTGAAAAGAGTTCATTTTTTAAAATTATATATATTATTAGGCTATTTTTATTTAATTTAATTTAATAAAAACATATATATGTATACATGAAAAAAGGATCACGACCCAGAGAAGAAATGTTCATATCTCTCTTTATATATAAAAAAATATCTCCCCCATTTTTTATTTTGTTAATTGTCTTGATGTGATATAAATATTATATTTTTGTTTTCTTTTTATTTTTTTAATTTCGACATTTTAAATTACAAATTAATCCTTAAATATTTTTTACAACTATAATATTTCTTTCACTTAAATATAAATCAAATTAATTACATACATCAAAACACTAATTTATCATTAATCGTGGTTGTAATTCATGTAATTATTGAAACATTTTATCAAATAAAACTCGAAAAAATAAAAACAAAAAATAATGTATAAAATGACATGAATATATGTAATATTTGTTTGTTGTTCCCAAACAAACAACTAAAATGAGTAGGTTGTCTTAAATGTTCTTCCCAACGGCTTACTGCCATTGCTCTCATCTTCATCTCCTTCTTCTTCCTCGTTATCATCGTCTTCAAAAGCTTTGTGATTCAGAATACAGTTCAGAAGCTGCGTTCCTCTGAGCGCATTCGTCAATGGCAGATGACCCTCCACCGTATTTTCATCCATATCCCACATGAACTCCGTGGGAAAAGCCCTGTAATTGAACTGTTCCACTTCCGAGCTTTCCAGCTTCTTCATCCACGCCACTTTCACGAAGAACTTGGTGAAGTCTTTGTTCACTTTCTTCCATATCTTCTTCTGCACACTGTACCCGAATCTTTCGTCGCTGTACTGCCTCCAGAGCTCGTCGATGGCCTTGAGTTCGGATTCTGGGATGAACTGGACCTCGGAGAAGAACACGTAGCCGCGCTTCTGAGCTGATTCTCCGGCGAGGACGATCACCAGGCGGCGGGTCTCCTCGTCCGCTTGCCGGAAGTTCTGGTCGGAGAGGTGTTGTCGGAGGAGGTCGAGTGAGATGTTCTGGGAGGTGGCGGTACTGGAGGGGTCGGTGGCGGGTGTGGAATAGGTGGAGGAGGAGATGGGGAAAGTGGTGGCGCGTGTTAAGGGGATGGTGGATGGTTTGAGGAAGAAAGAAACGTTGTTGGCGGAGGCGGCGGTGGCGGTGGCGGGGGAGGAGTCTGTGGAGGAGTGGCGGCGGCGGCATGGAGAAGTGTGGTGGGAAATGGGGTTGAAAAGATTGGTGGCCATTAGAGTTTGGGGGATCAAGAAATTGCGGGAGAAGTGTAGTGAAAGTAGTAGAAGGAAGGATTTGAGAGGAGAGATAAGAAATGAGTGAAGAGTGAAAGTTTTAATGTCATCAAGAAAAATAAAAAAGGAGGGATGTGATTGGCTAGAGATGGGTGAGGTTGGATACTACCCATTACCATAATAATAATAATAATAATAATATTTTGCAAATTCTTGTCTTTTTCTATAGCCTTTTATGATTTAAATCCAATCAATGGTCCCTTGCTATTTGTAACAAGATAATTAATTTAAGATTTTTCATACACAAACTCTAGTCGAACGTTCTCACCATATAGCTGAATGGGTGGTAATAATCTTGATTATTCAAGGGTTCTATGTACGTTCTTATGTATCAATTAAAAAGTTTCTACGAAATCATTAGATATCTGCAGAGTAAAGAATTTCGATTAAGAATATCTCGAGACAAATTAAATGAAGTTAAGATGCAATTTATATGGAATGTATGAAATTATGGCTTCTGGCATTCTCAAGAACTGAATTGGTGGATGTTATAGATTAATGAAGTAATAAAATATTTTTACGGTCTTAATTATGTCATAAGTTGCTATCAAGTCCATTTCGAACATGTATCAAAATAGGATCCATAGATATATTTTTAGGGCTCACTACGTGCATGAAATTGAAATTTAACAGGACAATTTTTTGGATGATCTTGGTTTCAAAATCCATGAATGAAAATCATGGAAATTAAGCGATTTTTTTACTAAACGAGGCCGTTCATGAATCTGCACAAAAAAAGGTTTCAAACTTTTTTGTGCGCATTAACTAAGACAAATTGATGAATTCATGTGTTTTTTGCAACTTTATTTCATGATGGACACATCATAATACCACGATAACTTTTTCCATAACATCGCTCCTATTTTTTGAAGACGATCTTAAACATTTTCCATATCACATTAATTCTATATGTTAATTGATATATATCCTACACATGAGAAATTAGGGAAGGGATGAAGTACTACATAATCTTGTATTCATCTTGAGTTGGTTCAAGACAGACAAGATCTTTGATGAAAGATTTACGAGCCGACCCCTAGACGTACGATTCTTTTCTTTTCTTTTCTTTTCTTTTCTCTTTTGAGGACAACATATCTTATTTATCATTAACAACCAAGCAAGTTTTGAAGCTTCAGTCAGAAAAACAAAACAATACAAAAACAACAAGTAAATGGTTCCAGCACTCTTCCCTGTTGTATTTAACTTTATTCATTTTAAGCATAAAAATTAACCTTGTTATGTTGCATAAATAATAAAGAAATCCCAATCCCAGGAAAATTTTCACTATACAAGAACGAGTAATGGTTATTAAAATAACAAAATTAACCATAACTTCACTAATATTTTTTCCCTTATATATATGTATATATATCCCAACAACATGGAGCTTGAAAACAAAGGAGATCAGGTTTTGAATTGGAAGGACTTATCCTTGAAGAGTTTCATGCTTAGTGCATTGAACATAGCTCTAGAGTACTGTCGAGAAGCCATCCTCCAATCTATTCCTGTTGTCATCATGGCCTTGAACTCTGGAAAACTTATGCGCCCATCCTGTATTTGAATGCACATAGTAATGTCAAGTTTGAGTCTCAATGAACAACAAACCGCTGTAAGCCTAATGGGCGAATTAACTTCCATGATCCAACATTCGGCTCCGCTTATATGAATCACTCACATCATTTCTTGATCCAACAATATAGTGAAACTCATCATGTGTGAAAAAATGAACTAAGTTTACCTTGTCTAAATCAGCATCAAAGATGATGTCTTGAACAACTTGATCATTGGTTGGGCCAAGATGCTCATCTTTCAAAGATTGTTGCAACTCCTCGAACTCAATGTATCCGCTCTCGTTCTTGTCAAAGAACAGAAAAGCTTGCTTGAGATGGTCGTCGTTGCCAATCCTTTTCATATGAACAGCTAGTGCCAAAAACTCCTCACAGTTAAGTGTACCGTTACCGTCGAAATCAGCCTACATACATGCAGAAAAAGAAGGGATTCAAAATATCATTTGAAACAAGGGAATTGAAGCAGTCCATCGGTTGTGTTATGACAAAGTAATTGATAATTTACACTTACAGCATCAAAAAGTAATTGCACATCAGGATCAGGAACAGATTGTCCAATCATATTCAGACCATCTTTCAGTTCTTCAAAATTAAGGTTTCCATTTTTGTCCTTGTCCATCATGTGAAACATTTGTTTGATTACATGTACTTGGTCATCAGGCAAGTTGTCTGCTACAACCTGTACATATAAATGCAGAACACAAACATAAGTCCTGTGTATATTATACATGAACTTCTCCTTTATCTGACCACTAATCAGTTCGCAATAGAAATCATGCACAAGTTCATATAGTTCTGTTAGATGTTTGGGAGTGGATATGAGATAAAACTCAGAGGAGCATTTTATATATAACTTGGGTCTTTGGAACTTGTATTTAGAGAAACTTATATGTAAAATCTAAAGGGCTATGGAATGAATTACTTACTCGGAGAACCCTTTTCTTGAATTTATTCATCAATGAAAACTGCTTGATTCTTGTTCTAACACGTTCTCCCAGAGGAGTATTTGAGACCTTGTCAGCGTTTTGTATCCACCGGTTTTCTTCATAGAACATACAAATTTTTAGAATTATCTCTAACCTAAATATACATACATGATTCGATTATGAAACATTATTATTTCTACTCAACACTCAAAATTCGATATCAAAGTTTCTACAATATTAAATAGTAGTCTCACAAAGATGTCTCACAATTAAATTTGTGTACATACCAAGGACTTCTTCAACTGTGAGCCGTGAGTAGGGGTTTGGCTCCAGCATCCCTTTCACCAAATTCTTAGCATCTTCGGAAACTTTCGGCCATGGATCCCTTTCAAAAGCCAACCCACCTTTCACTATTGCGTGTGCAATCCCTTCTTCTGTTTCTGCACTAGACAATCAATCCAACCCCCTCTTTCATTTCAGAACAACAATAATATATATCGGAGCAATATATGAAATAATATCCGTCGTGTTTGGTGCCATGTGATCGAGTGAGTTTACAAGCAAATCGAGTGGGAGCAATCTGAGTCCAGTTGAAGCTCAAGTTTTTCAGTGAGTTGATTACAACTAAGTTCAAAAATTTTATATCTCTGATATGATCTCACAGATATTCTTGACATCATGACTTCTACAGTAAGATAAATAATAATATACATCTAAAATGAAAAGGATATTTGATTCAATTACCTGCCCAAAATGGAGGAACACCACATAACAAGATGTAAAGGATGACACCTGCACTCCAGACATCAATTTCCTGCCCATAGTTGCGCCTAAGTACTTCAGGGGCCATGTAATATGGGCTTCCCACAATTTCACCAAATCTTTGACCTGACATATTCATATAAAGAACAAAATCATATGTTAACATGGAAAAACAAAAATATATCTTCTAGTTTTATAATCATGTTGATGCAGTTTGGTGGGATGAAGTTAAAAAGCTTGTTGATCGACCTTAAAACAAATGCATGTAAGTATCTGCATTACACCAACAAGTCTTATTCCAGTTTTGGAGTATACTACTATGAACAAATACACTTTCTCATTTGGAGAACATAAACACAACCTACAACACAATATTGCTTTTTCACCGGTTTAGCTAAAGAGAGTTCTGATGTATGGTATCAGTTAATGTATGGTATTTTAGAGGAAATTTGAATCTAATGTGAGAAACTGAATTGAATTACCTGGTTCAAAAAATGTAGAAAGCCCAAAATCAATAGCCTTGATTGCTGCGTTTTCACCGTTGTTAGCGTATAGAAAGTTCTCAGGCTTTAGATCTCTGTGTATGACTCCGTGTTCATGGCATACCTGGGACAACCATTCATGTTCGTTCATATGATAACAAAATAC
Source organism: Henckelia pumila (assembly GCF_033568475.1). Lineage (NCBI taxonomy): Eukaryota > Viridiplantae > Streptophyta > Magnoliopsida > Lamiales > Gesneriaceae > Henckelia > Henckelia pumila. Next base: position 87,272,073 of record NC_133120.1, read on the forward strand.
ATTACATTTTAAAATAATCAAGTAACAATTACTATTACAATGAATACTATGAGTGCATTCTTAATGTTTATTTAACCATAATTTTGAGGTATATATAAAAGAATACACAAATAAACCTCAAAATTTTTGGAAAAGAAAGTTAAGAAAGGACATGAAAAACAAAAACTAAATATATATATACCTTGACAACTTCAAGAATAGTCTTGGTGACAAGAGCTGCAGCTCTTTCGGTATAGTGCCCCTTGGTCACAATCCTATCAAATAATTCCCCTCCCTCACACAACTCCATCACAAGATAAATAGCCTCTTTATCCTCGTACACATCCTTATAACTCACTATATTAGGATGTTTAGGCAAATGTCTCATTATCTCCACCTCTCTTCTTACGTCCTCGATGTCGATCTCTGTCCTTAGCTTGCTCTTTGATATCTTCTTGCATGCTACATTCTCGCCATTCCCATTATCCACGCATTGATAAGTTATCCCGAACTCCCCCCTGCCGAGCTCTTTTCCGAATTTATACCTCTTGTAAATGTCGTCCCCCGAAGGATCTCGCAACACTTGGATGGGACGTGACATCTTGTGGGATAAGGGAACAAGTTTCCCGCTATATTTCTCGTTCTCCTGGGTATTTGGGAATGGTTTTCCATGTTTGGATCTCTTGGAAAAGCTTTTGTTTGCTTGGAGGGACATGCAAGTTCCCATGGGATCGGGGTTGGGATTGATCGGTTAATGGTTTCTTTGTCTTTGATTATTCTGTCAACCCTTCTTCATGGTTTTTTATGTTTTTGATGTCCCAAGGGAACCAAAAAAAATAAGGTGCGAAGTTTTACACACAAAGAAAAAGGAAAGAGGGAGATCCCTTGTTTCTTGGATATAGAACCAACTTTTGTATAAGGTTGGTTTGATTATTGGCCTTGCTTGTGCTCTCCGGGTTTAGCTCATATCCCTTGAATCTTTTTCCCCTCCTTTTTTCTTACCTCTAATAAATATAAATAATAAATAAATAAATACATATGCATACGTAACATACACACATATTGCTGATTGATTTTCTTTATTTTATTATTTTGGTGGACTGAATAGTTGAAGACACGTACTATCAGATCTCGGTCTGCCAGAACTATTAAAGTTCAAGCAAAGAAAAATTTTAGAAAACAGTTTAAAGATTATTTTGTGATAGCAAAAACGAAGATGTCGAGTGAGTTAAAACTGATTCAGGAAACTCAGCGTATCACTTCTGCAATTGAGAACTAGACTTCGCAGTTGTCCCAACTACGTTTGAACTTCACCAATAACACAATGATATCTGGTTTGATACTCTAGTCGACTTGTTTCTTACTTTTCAATTTTTTCATACATTTGATTTTCTCTTATCTTATTATTTTGGTGGAATAAACCAAGTCGAGTTATCTTTTTCCTTCTAATTTTTTTAAAATTATAGAATAATCAAGTGATATTTTATATGAGATAATTCATATTATTATTATTATTATTATTATTATTATTATTATTATTATTATTATTATTTTTATTATTATTATTATTATTATTATTATTATTATTATTATTATTATCGGGGCAGGTTCGGGATGGAGATAGCATCCTTATACTCGCCCCAATATGATTCGGGGATTTTTTGAAAATTCCCAAAATCAAACCCATACCCAAAAAATCTCCGCCATACTCGCCCAGTTTCGGATTTTCTTCGCGGGTCCCCGAAATCGTGGGAAAAATTGTCATCCCTGTTAACAACTATAGATGGTAAGACGGTGATGGTGAACATATCCAATTTGTTTGCTTCTCCGTCCCAATTATATAGTCCTCGTTTCCTTTCGTCCATTCCAAATATATAGTTCACTTTTCACATTTAATGAACCGTTATACTTTTATATATATATATATATATATATATATATATATATATACTAGAAAACATGCACGTGCATTGCACGTGGAAAATACAATGGAGTAATTAAAATTCGAAACAAACTAAAATAAAAACTCGAGTAAGACAATCTCAAAAGTCAACTTTGTGAGAATGATTTCTTATTTTGGTCATGCATTAAAAATTATTAATTATTATGTCAAAAGTATTATTTTTATTGTAAATATGAACAAGATTGACTGGACTCAAGGATAAAGATCCATGAGACAATTCACAAAAAACCTACGCCAAAATTAATTAACTCAATAAAAGATAACAATAGTATTAAATTTCAACAATTCATGTTTACTCAAATTATCCAATTTAGAAAAAATATTTTTTTAAAAATAAAATTTTTGAACTACTAAAATTTCTCATATTCTTATCATAATGATCTTTTACCATGTTTTATTAAATTAATTTATAAATTTAAAATCACAAGAGAGGAAAAATATTTTTTTTGGTTCATTAATTTGTATATTTTTTTTGGGTCCATTTACTTTTTAAAATTTTGTTTAGGTACATTAACTTTTAATTTTCGATGATTTTGTTTCAATTGCTGACATGACATCTTAACACGTCAATATTTTCCGATGTCTTGTCATCATTTTCAGATGTCATATCAGCATTTTTTGGTGTCACATCAACAGTTGGACCAAAATCACTGAAAATTAAAAGTTAGTGTACCAAAACCAAAATTTGAAAAGTTCATGGATCAAAACAAAAATAAACAAGTTAATGAACAAAAAAAATTATTTTTCCCACAAGAAAACATTGGTTGAAAAAATTATTACAAATTAGAAAATTAGAAACTATAAAAAAAATCATATCAAAATGATATTTTATTTAGGCTGGGACATTATAGAGTCTGTGCTACTAAACCAAATTTTTTAAAGGTACGTAAGTTCTGACTGAGATATCCAACTGAGTATGCATCTTTATATGTTGCAGTATTATCTGTCATATGATACATGATTATCATGTATATGAACATGTGTTAATCACGTTGAGCTTGATATCCCTTGAGATAGTCAGTTGAGTATGGTCGCTCAGGTCTTATTTCTTGTAAACGTGTGACACCCGCTGGATCCATAGAACAACAGGTGCCCAGGACAGTGTATGTTCAAGATCACGGTCAGTATTTGTGGCGTCCAATGGATTTTTGGAACATCGAGCTCATACTGGGTGCCTACACTCTAAGCACGAGTTCCATTTTTATATATATATATATATATATACTAGAAAACATGCACGTGCATTGCACGTGGAAAATACAATGGAGTAATTAAAATTCGAAACAAACTAAAATAAAAACTCGAGTAAGACAATCTCAAAAGTCAACTTTGTGAGAATGATTTCTTATTTTGGTCACGCATGAAAAATTATTAATTCTTATGTCAAAAATATTATTTTTATTGTAAATATGAACAAGATTGACTGGACTCAAGGATAAAGATCCATGAGACAATTCACAAAAAACCTACGCCAAAATTAATTAACTCAATAAAAGATAACAACAATAGTATTAAATTTCAAAAATTCATGTTTACTCAAATTATCCAATTTAGAAAAAATATTTTTTTAAAAATAAAATTTTTGAACTACTAAATTTTCTCATATTCTTATCATAATGATCTTTTACCATGTTTTATTAAATTAATTTATAAATTTAAAATCACAAGAGAGGAAAAATATTTTTTTTGGTTCATTAATTTGTATATTTTTTTTGGGTCCATTTACTTTTTAAAATTTTGTTTAGGTACATTAAATTTTAATTTTCGATGATTTTGGTTCAATTGCTGACATGACATCTTAACACGTCAATATTTTCCGATGTCTTGTCATCATTTTCAGATGTCATATCAGCATTTTTCGGTGTCACATCAACAGTTAGACCAAAATCACTGAAAATTAAAAGTTAGTGTACCAAAACCAAAATTTGAAAAGTTCATGGATCAAAACAAAAATAAACAAGTTAATGAACAAAAAAAATTATTTTTCCCACAAGAAAACATTGGTTGAAAAAATTATTACAAATTAGAAAATTAGAAACTATAAAAAAAATCATATCAAAATGATATTTTATTTAGGCTGGGACATTATAGAGTCTGTGCTACTAAAGCAAATTTTTTAAAGGTACGTAAGTTCTGACTGAGATATCCAACTGAGTATGCATCTTTATATGTTGCAGTATTATCTGTCATATGATACATGATTATCATGTATATGAACATGTGTTAATCACGTTGAGCTTGATATCCCTTGAGATAGTCAGTTGAGTATGGTCGCTCAGGTCTTATTTCTTGTAAACGTGTGACACCCGCTGGATCCATAGAACAACAGGTGCCCAGGACAGTGTATGTTCAAGATCACGGTCAGTATTTGTGGCGTCCAATAGATTTTTGGAACATCGAGCTCATACTGGGTGCCTACACTCTAAGCACGAGTTCCATTTTTTTTTTTTATCACGATTTACCAAAGTAGTCCTGCTAATTGCATTGCATATAAAACTGTGTACTCATACATTACGTACTTAACAATTTCACTCATGTCCTTGCTTCTATCATGGATACCACATTCGATAGTGCAACTTGTAAGTTGTTCAGGAGGTTAACCAATGTTCAGTCAATTACGATGGCCTAGAGCAGAGGGCACCATTGGTTTTAATATTAAGAATATTTTTACTTTGTATTGTAATTCGATTGGGATGTATAATTAATTATCAAGTTTTTTGTTATATTCAGATATTTATATGTTAATATTATAATTAAGTTAATTATATGTTTATCGAGTGATTAGAAGTGGATCCCGGACGTGAGGAACATAAGTTAAAGTAATTAGAATTATAAAAAAATAAAATAAAAGAACAACTCATGTAAGACGATTTCACAAGTCAATGTTATGAGATATATTTCTTATTTAGGTCACACATGAAAAAATATGAATTTTATTTGTAAATATCAACAGGATTGGCTCGTCTTAAGGATAAAAATGCATGAGACCGTCTCACAAAATACCTATTCAAAAATTAATTAACTTAACAGAAGATAATGAAAATAATACAAAACATAAAAAAAAATAAGATATCGAAAACCAAGAAATATGATATAGTTGATATTATCATTTAAATATATAATTTATTCATATAATTTATGGTTAATGACCAAAGGTAGAATAAAGATCGGTTTAGAAAATTAAAAACTCTGAAAAAAAGCATATAACTTTTATATTTACACATAATTCGTGGCTATTTCTACAAATAAAATAAAGAAACTATAGAATTATAAAATTTAAAAAAATCATATCACGACGATATTTTATCATGTTTCATTAAGTAAACGATAAATTTAATTAAAATATTTTTGTTGCAGATCGATTTTTTTAGACACATTAGTTGTAGGCACAAAATATTGGATGCATCAAAATTTACTTAAGCACATATAGTTCTGGCTTTATTTTTAAAATAATCATTGGTCATAAAGACACAGTGTGATAAAAAAAATCAAACAAACAATGTCAAAACAAAAAAATTAATGAGAAAAAGAGAACAAAACAATTAATTCTAGCCTTATTTTAAAAATAATCAATGGACTTGTTAAAAATAAAGTGTTATGAAAAAACAACAAATAAACAATACACAAAATAATTAATGAGGAAATAAAAAACAATTCAGTTAATTTATAAATGTAAATTTTAAAATAATATTGGTTGCAAAATTTTTTATTTAAAAACATAATTTTTAATTAACAATCACAACTAAAGAAATAAATAATAATAATTCAAATAGAAACAAAAAAGATAGCTCATATTAATTTTTCACCATTTTCTATGCAAGTAATGTATTAACATAAACCATATAAATTAAATAAATTAATTAGAAGACACAAAGAAACATCATTAAATAAATTCATTAAACAAACAAGAGCATGTTTGTAAATTCACAAAGAAACTTGCATATTTTTCACCATTTTTATCCAAGTAATGTATAAATATAAACCATATAAATTAAAAAATGGAACTTGCATATTTATATATAATAATATAAATTAAATTAATTAGAAAGTAATAAAGAAAAATTCATTATTTATTAAGTTATTAAACACACAAGGGCATGCTTGTAAATTCACAATGAAACTTGCATATAAATTTAATTAAACTATTTTGGTTGCAGATCGATTTTTTTAGACACATTAGTTGTAGCCACAAAACATTGGATGCATCAAAATTTACTTAAGCACATAGTTCTAGCTTTATTTTTAAAATAATCATTGGTTATAAAGACAAAGTGTGATAAAAAAAATAATCAAACAAACAATATCAAAACAGAAAAAATAATGAGAAAAAGAGAACAAAACAATTAATTCTAGCCTTATATTAAAAATAATCAATGGACTTGTTAAAAATAAAGTGTTATGAAAAAACAAAAAACAAACAATGAACAAAATAATTAATGAAGAAATAAAAAAAACAATATAATTCAGTTAATTTGTAAATGTAAATTGAAAAATAATATTGGCTGCAAAAAAATTTTATTTGAAAACATAAGTTTTAATTAACAACCACAAATAAAGAAATAAAAAATAAGAATTCAAATAGAAACAAAAAAAGATTGCTCATATTAATTTTTTACCATATTTTATGTAAGTAATGTATAAACATAAACCATATAAATTAAATAAATTAATTAGAAAGATACAAAGAAACATCATTAATTAAATTCATTAAACAAACAATGAGATGTTTGTAAATTCACAAGGAAACTTGCATATTTTTTCACTATGTTTATCCAAGTAATGTATAAATATAAACCATATAAATTAAACAATGGAACTTGCATATTTATGTATAATAATATAAATTAAATTAATTGTTGGAAAGTAATAAATAAACCTCATTAATTAAATTCACAATTCAAAATCCCATATTTATATATAGAAGATATGTTTATCCAAGTAATGTATAAATATAAACCATATAAATTAAACAATGGAACTTGCATATTTATATATAATAATATAAATTAAATTAATTAAAAAGTAATAAAGAAACCTCATTAATTATTAAGCTATTAAACACACAAGGACATACTTGTAAATTCACAATTCAAACTCCCATATTTATATATAGATAATATAAATTAAATTAATTAAAAAGTAATAAAGAAACCTCATTAATTATTAAGCTATTAAACACACAAGGCATACTTGTAAATTCACAATTCAAACTCCCATATTTATATATAGATAGATAGATTAAACAATGGAACTTGCATATTTATGTATAATAATATAAATTAAATTAATTGGAAAGTAATAAATAAACCTCATTAATTAAATTCACAATTCAAAATCTCATATTTATATATAGAAGATATGTTTATCCAAGTAATGTATAAATATAAACCATATAAATTAAACAATGGAACTTGCATATTTATATATAATAATATAAATTAAATTAATTAAAAAATAATAAAGAAACCTCATTAATTATTAAGCTATTAAACACACAAGGGCATGCTTGTAAATTCACAATTCAAACATAAATTAATTAGAAAGATACAAAGAAACATCATTAATTAAATTCATTAAACAAACAAGGAGATTTTTGTAAATTCACAAGGGAACTTGCATATTTATATATTATATATAATAATATAAATTAAATTAATTAAAAAGTAATAAAGAAATCTCATTAATTATTAAGCTATTAAACACACAAGGGCGTGCTTGTAAATTCACAATTCAAACTCTCATGTTTATATATATATATATATATATATATATCATATTTAATGTGTAAAATATAATTGTATAATTTGTTTTTCTAATATCATTAAACAAGTGTGTGTTAGGAAATTTCTAGTTTCAATTGTTTTGTCAATAACATTCTTAATATGTGTTAAAAAAACAAAGTTGATTGTATTTGAGATGAAGTGAGTATGTTTCATGAACTTGATTTTTTGAGTTGATTCCTGATTTGGTAGTTGGTACATGTAATATATTAATTCGTTTAAATTTATATATTTCATTAAATTAATAATAATAAATGTTCATGAATGAAGACAAGAGTTGAAAAAGTATCATTTGCTGATTGGGTGCTTTTACATTGAAAAGAGATTGAGAAAGCATATAAAAATTTTCAATCAGATTTCCAGATAATCAACGCCTCAAGAACGATCTGGTGAGATTCTCTATTTGACTTGATTGTAGATTTATTTTCTTTATTTTATTATTTTGGTGGACTGAATAGTTCAAGACATGTACTATCAGATCTCGGCCTGCCAGAACTATTAAAGCCCAGACAATGAAAAATTTTAGAAAACAGTTTGAAGATTATTTTGTGATAGCAAAAATGAAGATGTCGAGTGAGTTAAAACTGATGCAGGAAACTCAGCGTATCACTTCTGCAATTGAGAACAAGACTTCGCAGTTGTCCCAACTACGTTCGAACTTCACAAATAACACAATGATATTTGGTTTGATACTCTAGTCGACTTGTTTCTTACTTTTCAATTTTGTCATACATTTGATTTTCTCTTATCTTATTATTTTGGTGTACTAAACCAAGTCGAGTTCTCTTTTTCCATCTAAAATTTTTAAAATTATAGAATAATCAAGTGATATTTATATGATATAATTCAGATTCATATTATTATTATTATTATTATTATTATTATTATTATTATTATTATTATTATTAGTATTATTATTATTATTATTATTATTTGGGCGGGTTCGGGATGGAGATAGCATCATCATACCAGCCCCAATATGATTTGGGGATTTTTTTTAAAATTCCCGAACTCAAATTCATACCCGAAAAATCTCCCCCATACTCGCCCCGTTTTGGATTTTATCCGCGGGTCCCCGAACCCGTGGGGAAAATTGTCATCCCAACTATGGATGGTAAGACGGTGATGGTGAACATATCCAATTTGTTTGCTCCTCCGTCCTAATTATATATTCTTCGTTTCCTTTCGTCCATTCCAAATATAAAGTCCACTTTTCACATTTAATGAACCGTTATACTTATATATACCATATTTAATGTGTAAAATATAATTGTATAATTTGTTTTTCTAATATCATTAAACAAGTGTGTGTTAGGAAATTTGCTTGTTTCAATTGTTTTGTCAATAGCATTCTTAATATGTGTTAAAAAAACAAAGTTGATTGTATTTGAGATGGAGTGAGTATGTTTCACGAACTTGATTTTTAGAATTGATTCTTGATTTGTTAGTTGGTACTTGTAATATATTAATTCATTTAAATTTATATCTTTCATTAAATTAATAATAATGAATGTTTATGGATGAAGACAGGGGCGGAGGGAGAGGGTGGCAGGCCTGGGCTACAGCCCAGGCCTGCTCCGGCCCAATTACATAGGTATAGTATATATATATATATATATATATATATAAATTTATGTTTAGCCCATATTAAAAATAGCCCATCCCAAATATAATTTTTAATTTTTTTGACTTGGGCTCTCCAAAACAAAAACATACTCCTTTCAAAATTTCTAGTATGCTTCTCTGCGAGAAGAGGACAGACTTTCCATTTTTGAGGGGCTGAAGCCATTAAAGCTATCGCTTTTGAAAAAAATTAGCCACCCCTTATTTATTTTCTGGCTCCGCCCCTGATGAAGAACAAGAGTTGAAGAAGTATCATTTGCTGATTGAGTGCTCTTACATGGAAAAGATATTGAGAAAGCATGTAAAAACTTTCAATCAGATTTCCAGATAATCAACGCCTCAAGATCGATCTGATCAGATTCTATATTTGACTTGATTGCTGATTGATTTTCTTTATTTTATTATTTTGATGAACTGAATAGTTCAAAACATGTACTATCAGATCTCGGCCTGCCAGAACTATGAAAGCGCAAGCAATGGAAAATTTTAGAAAACAGTTTGGAGATTATTTTGTGATAGCAAAAATGAAGATGTCGAGTGAGTTAAAACTGATGCAAGAAACTCAGCGTATCACTTCTGCAATTGAGAACAAAACTTCGCAGTTGTCTCAACTGCGTTCGAACTTCACCAATAACACAATGATATCTGGTTTGATACTCTAGTCGACTTGTTTCTTACTTTTCAATTTTTTCATACATTTGATTTTCTCTTATCTTATTATTTTGGTTGACTAAACCAAGTCGAGTTCTCTTTTTCCATCTAAAAATTTTAAAATTATAAAATAATCAAGTGATATTTTATATGAGATAATTCATATTATTATTATTATTATTATTATTATTATTATTATTATTATTATTATTATTATTATTATTATTATTATTATTATTATTATTATTATTATTATTATTATCGGTGCGGGTTTGGGATGGAGATAGCATCCTCATACCCGCATCAATATGATTCGGGATTTTTTTTAAAATTCTCGAGCTCAAAACCATACCCGAAAAATCTCCCCCATACTCGCCCCGTTTTAGATTTTCTCCGCGGGTCCCCGAACCCCGGGGGATAATTGACATCCATGTTAACAACTATGGATGGTAAGACGGTGATTGTGAACATATCCAATTTGTTTGCTCCTCCGTCCCAATTATATAGTCCTCCTTTCCTTTCGTCCATTCCAAATATATAGTCCACTTTTCACATTTAATGAACTGTTATACTTATATATATCATATTTAATGTGTAAAATATAATTGTATAATTTGTTTTTCTAATATCATTAAACAAGTGTGTGTTAGGACATTTTCTTGTTTCATTTGTTTTCTCAATAGCATTCTTAATATGTGTTAAAAAAAACAAAGTTGATTGTATTTGAGGTGGAGTGAGTATGTTTCATGAACTTGTTTTTTAGAGTTGATTCTTGATTTGGAAGTTGGTACTTGTAATATATTAATTCGTTTAAATTTATATCTTTCATTAAATAAATAATAATGAATGTTCATGGATGAAGAACAAGTGTTGAAGAAGTATCATTTGCTGATTGGGTGCTCTTACATGGAAAAGAGATTGAGAAAACATGTAAAAAATTTCAGTCAGATTTCCAGATAATCAACGCTTCAAGATCGATCTGGTGAGATTCTCTATTTGACTTGATTGCTGATTGATTTTCTTTATTTTATTATTTTTGTGGACTGAATAGTTCAAGATATGTACTATCAGATCTCGGCCTGCCAGAACTATTCTAACCCAAGCAATGGAAAATTTTAGAAAACAGTTTGAAGATTATTTTGTGATAGCAAAAATGAAGATGTCGAGTGAGTTAAAACTGATGCAGGAAACTCAACGTATCACTTCTGCAATTGAGAACAAGACTTCGCAGTTGTCTCAACTCCGTTCGAACTTCACCAATAACACAATGATAGCGGGTTGATACTGTAGTCGACTTGTTTCTTATTTTTCAATTTTGTCATACATTTGATTTTCTCTTATCTTATTATTTTGGTGGAGTAAACCAAGTTGATTTTTTTTTCATCTAAAAATTTTATAATTATAAAATAATCATGTGATAGTTTGTATGAGATAATTAATATTCAATTTTTACTGTCTGTTGAAGTCAATTAAATTTTGAAACGTCTTGGTCATACACAAGTCACAAAAGAAAACTTTTGGTAAATTTACAATTTGATGATTGGAAGTTCTTATTAGCCAAAAAAAAAAACTAAGTACAGTAAGGGGAATATTTTTATCTTGTTATACATACAATGCTTGTTCTATTTTTCACATAATTCAGATAAGTTTTGAACAATATATAGGATTTATGAAGATGACAGAAAATCTGGTGAATAATGACCTGGAAGATCTTTATGGCGAGCTCAGAGAACACATCCTGAAACATTTCGAATATCAAAGGTAAGAGAATTGATTGAAGTCAAGCTTCTCATAAGATATTTATATTTGTAATTCATTATAGGCTCAACAAAGATGTGTTTAAGTTGCTGCACGAGGTGATCGCATGCCTTGCCATCTTTCATTGGAAAAAACGTGAACTCTGCTATCAACGAAGACCACAATGAAAAAGTTGGGCTGTATGTTTATTTAAATTCTAATTTTAACAAATATTTCTCAACTTGATTGATACACAACATTTATGGAATGTTGCATGCTTTCAGTAACACTAGTATATAGAAGTCACTATATGTATTTGTTGCAAGTAGCCTTTGAGATATCCACCATAAAATTGACTTTGTTTGACTCTTTTATCTTGATCATGCATGCAGTTCAACCACCGGAGTTTGATCTCGACGCGGATGACTACCTCATTGGTTAGTGTAAAGTTTGAACCAGTTTTTTCCTTGATTCTAGATATTGGTTTGGAGAAGTTGTTTATTTTTTTAAAAACCTGTATTTTTATGATATGATGTCTAGGATATTACATGTATTTTTAATCATGCTTTATTTCGTTTCTATTTTCTTTTTTTGTGTTTTGCAATATGCTATACACATTCCATTTTGATGATTGGTTCTATACACGTTCTATTATGACGAATGACTTGTTTCATGTGCAGGAATCTGTCGGCTGTCGAAGTACTTGGTATATGCAAACTTCTAAATATGAGATGTCTTAGATATGAGATGGATGACTTCCATTAGTTTTTAAAAGCGTGGGTGTGGATGCACCCATTGTGCCACAGGCGCGTCTTTGCCCATAGCTATTTAATAATAATAATAATAATAATAATAATAATAATAATAATAAACTTCATGCATGTAACATTATGACAGCCTACAACAGAATTTTGATCTCACTCAAACTTTCGATTCTATTTTCTATCTATTGGCTTGAAGCATATTAAGCCCAAAACAACAGTTACGGTTTCTCGATTTCTGGCTTCCAGTTTTTTCGATTCCTATCATCCCATTTTCATTCTCTTTTAGTTATGATTTATGCTACATTATCTATTAATGAATTTGTTATTTTTATATTTTTGTAAATTATATTTAATTTATGTAATATTATAGTTTAAATCAGTTTATATATGTGGAATTTAAAATTTATGCCAAGTGCGTTTATTTCGATAAAACATGCATTTCGCCCAAGCTCCAGGGCACCTAGTGCTTTTGTGCACCTTGCGCCGGTCTTGTGATTTTTTTTTGTTTTTTGCAATAAACTAGACTTGTGATAAAATAGAACATATTGATAAATGATTGGATTCAATTTCTTTGATTCATGAAAATTGTTTAGAGAAAGATGATGACAATGAATATAATGACACTTTTATTGGGAGTTTGTAATATTTTTTACAAAAAATGAAAACATGCAAGATTTGGATTCAATTTCTTTTATTAAAATAATTATTTATAGACGGGATGCTTGCAATTTTTGTAAGTTTTGTTTTACATTTAGGCAGTATGAACATGCAAAAAATCTTGGTGGGGATCATGAGTCTGTACTAAACATTGGTGTGTTTTTAAAATTTATTGATGACACAATCGGCACGAGCGATGGGCCGAATGAACCATTATGCACAGAACTTGATGGTAAGACGATGATGGTGCGGATATCCTGTAAGGCCCGAAAATATTAAATTATTAATTATGAGATTTGAGAATTAAATTCCATATTATGGGTTAATATTAATTTGAGAAGTTATGAAAATGATAGATATAATTTCCGAGTCGAAAAGATTTAATTTGAGAATTTATGGATTTTGAGAATTAAATTCCGAGAATTCTTAAATTCAAAAGAATAAATATTCGATTTGAATATTTATGGAATTTAAGATTTACATTCCATGTTTCGGAAATTAAAGAAGATGAATTTGGAAGATACAACTCGATCAGGGACTGATTTGAAAATATTGACATTTGAAGGGTTGAAGTGCAAACGGTCGGGATTATTTAATTAATCCGAATTTAATTTATTTTAATTCGAGTATATTTAATTTGGGAATATTTAGACTTTTGATTTAAATTCTAATATTCTTAAATTATTTTGGATTGAAATTGAATTAAAACGACGACCGAGGACTGAATTGCAATTACTGAAGACTTGAGGGACTAAATTGCAATTTATGCAATATCTATCCAATTTAATCAGATTTCTCAGCATTTACACGTGCATAGATGGGAAAGAATTCAGAAACTGAACAGAGAGCCGAGAGCTCATCTTTTTCTTTTGATTTTGATTTCTTCAAATCGCCGTAACTTTTGATCCGTTCGTCCGATTTCGATTCCGAAAGATGTTCTGGAATTCTTGCGATGAGTACTTCGATTTGATGTAAGTTTCTGATTACTTTGGTATGGTTTGAAGATCGAAATATTGCAGAGATCAGATTATAAGTTTCTAATTGTGTTTTTGAACTTGTATGCATTCCGATATCGAAACCGAATTGTTGAATGACTATTGTTTGTATTCGCTTTGATTTTCAGCAGATGTTTTCAGTTATATAGACTATGATTTTGCTGGTATGATGATTATGATGGGATTATATAGCTGATTGAAGATATACAATTTGTTGGAATAGTTGAAAATGGTTTCGATATGTCGTCGGTTATCGATTTTTAATCGCTACGCCGTCGATTCGTGTTTTGAGACAAGTTTGATAGCTGATTTTCGAGATGATATGTTCTTTGATATGTTTATGATAATAGCTGTTGGTTTGAAGAGTTGCATGACAATGAACGGATATGAAAAGCCGTATGAATGGAATCGAAATTAGAAATGAATTCGATACCGTAACGATTCCCGATTTTCAATCGCTACGATGCTTGGTTATGTTTTGAAACCATACTGATAGTCTATGATTGAGTTAATGATCTTGGGATTGTATACTGATTTTGTTAGATGCAATCTTTATATTTCAGACGTGCTACGAGCTCAATCAACTCAAGAGGTCGAATTGTGAACCGAGGAAGTTCGCTTGAGGTTGAAATGAATTTGATTGAAGATGTGTTAATGATTTTGGCTCGATTCTGAAAAGAATGAATTGAACGAAGATTGATGTGAATGTTTTGAGGTTGAAATTCAGATTTGAAGAATTCAGAACAGACGAAATACGAAGGTAAAAGTGGAATATTATTTGATTGGGATTACAACTCGAGATGGTTTGAATCGAGTTCCCTTAAATCACATATTTGTTTGCTTAATTTCTCTTATATGTTTTACTTTGAGTTATTGAATAAGTTTTTGATATAATGAATGCTATGATGATGATATATGTTGCATTCATCTTGAAGACTTATTCCTTGATTTTGAAATGAACGGAAACGTTCGAATAGACGATTTGAGGGATTGTATATGTATGGCCTGGGTGGTTGTTTTAGCCTAGCATCTGATTTACATATATGATGTCTTCAAAGTCTAGAGAAGTGAGATAAGTAGCCCCATCTCGATCGGGAGAGTCGGTGGATTAGTTATGATATCTACTTCTCGGGATCCCAATCGATGAAACGATAGAATTCGAATAGTGAACCTTGTTTTAAAACATGCATTGTTTTTCCTTATATCATGATCTTGATATATGTTTATATGCATGTTTAGTTGCTTTTACTGGGAAATATATTTCTCACCGGAGTTATCCGGCTATTGTTATGTTGTATGTGTCATGGCAATAGGTGGGAATGGAACAAGACAAAGGCAATCTTGAAGAACAAGGGATGAGAAGATTAGTGTGATGATCCGAGTTTAGATGGTTGTGTGAGCTGTCAAGATATTGTTGAGTGTCTTCAACATGACCTTGTTAGAGCTACTTGTACCAAGACTTGTTGGTTACTAAGTTGCTGTCTTGTTAATTGATATATGATTTGAGTTGATGTTGTAGATCCTTAAGATAACATGATGTAGCATGATGATTCTTGTATATAACAATGTTTCTTGCATGTTTTGTGAGCCTTTATTATTATGATTGTAAGGCCTTGTTATGATCTAGTTCCATAAATTGTATAGCATGTTGGAATGCATGTTAGTTGTTGATATTGATTAGATCATGTGTGAACTGAAGCAAGATGATAAATGCATGATAGAACTCATTTTGACAGCAGCTGCATTTCTGTTTTAGTTTCTGGGAAAAGTGCTCGCTCGATCGGTGAAATATCACGGATCGAGCGAGGCTGTGAAATTGAGAACAGAGTGTGGAACGTACTTGGCTCGCTCGATCGGTGAAATATCACGGATCGAGCGAGGCCATGATAACCTTTCACCCGAGGAGCTGAGCTTGAAGGCTCGCTCGATCGGTGGTTTTTCACTGATCGAGCGAGGTGCTCCATTTAAATTTTTTTTTTTTATGTTGTTTAGACATTGATTCTTGTCTATGATTCATGATGATTCGAGTAAATGAGATATTAGAACTTGGGTCGTCACAACAGGTGGTATCAAAGCGTAAGTTCTTGGACTGAGATAGAAGCTGAGCGGGGTAGATTGAGTCACATGCATTTACAGTATAGCATGATTATGCATTACTTGATTTGATGATTCGCTGATTTGATAAATTGCATGTGAGCATGATCTATCTTTGAAATTCAATTGCCTAATTTACTGATTTGTAAATTTTTGAAATTTTTACCGTTTTGTTATATGCTTTTTACCGGGTGATGTAAGCACCCATAATTGAATAGAACAGTGTTCTTTGGTTGACGTAAGCACCCCAGACTGACAGAATAGTATGGCCAGACTGAATAGAATGGTATGGTCAGATTGAACAGAACAAAACGGTATTGCTCATTTGAATGAAATATCTCTGATTGAACAAAACAAAATATCAGAAAATGAATAGATGATGTTGTAGGTCATAGTTGGTTTGAAGAATTTGACCAGTTGTTCACATATCGGAAAAATTCAGATGAATATCGGATTAGATTGATTGAATACCAACTTCGAAACCTAACAACCAGCTGGTGGATTTTGATAAAGAAATAATAAGAAGGCAGAGGTATGTTGATTGTTGGTAAGTGCTTAGAACAGTATTTTGTTTATAGTTCTTTGCCACAACAGATAGAAATGATGAGAAAGAAAACATACCCTATAGAAGTTGAATATTTTGAATTTGAGAAATGCCTTCTTAGAATTTTAAAGCCTATTCCAATTCTTTGAATTGTAAATGATGAAAAGCTCAAGATTGAATGAATTATTTAATGGCTTGAATCCGCAGATTATGTCTGAATAAATGTTGACGACTGAAACATTTTGTTTAAGACATAGCCCTGTCTAAGAGAATTAAAGCTGAATGATGAGTTAGGAGAATGAAATTGTAGATATACAAGAGTATGTGAGATATTCACAACTTTATCTACAATTTTTATTCCAGAACAGATATGAAGTGAATGATATGAAAATAAATCTCTAACTCTAGCGAGTCGAGATGGATTAGTCTGATTCTGAATGCAGAGTATATTAGAGATTAGTACACACATTGTGGAGGAAGATATCCGAACAAACAGTGTAAGGACAAGTCAGACAGATGTGCTAAAATTTATTCAATGAATAAATTCCAGAAGTATACAGAGGATCAGAATGAAATTGCACCTGAGAATGAAATTTCAGGTAACAGATTTATTTTGTTTTGACCTGTTTATTATTGGTGCAATAGATACCTAATAGCTGAAAGCTTATTATATGATTACCTCTGTATCAGAAAAGAGATTTTGTGAATTGCACTGAAGAATAGAACTATTGCTTCGATGAACTGACACCGAACATGATATTGTTCATATGGAAATTATGTGGTTGCGATGCATGATAGATTATAAGACTATACCAAGTACTGATTAGTGATAGTTGCAGATTATTGAATAACTGGATTTTGTGATTTAATCAATCAGTATGATGATAAGAAGCGATAAAATTAGATCAACAAGAACATGATGTGCATATGAATATGATGATATGATATAGAATCTCGAATTAAGATTCTGTGATTTCGGTTTGATATTTGATGTTTGATTACAGATATTCCGAAATCAGTATATTTG
Organism: Henckelia pumila; assembly: GCF_033568475.1. Classification (NCBI taxonomy): domain Eukaryota; kingdom Viridiplantae; phylum Streptophyta; class Magnoliopsida; order Lamiales; family Gesneriaceae; genus Henckelia; species Henckelia pumila. Next base: position 87,289,887 of record NC_133120.1, read on the forward strand.
ATGCACGAGATATGTTCAAGATCTAAATTAGTATTGATAGGTATGCCAATGCATAGAGATTACAGATATGTTCCAGTAAGATTTTTGACTTTAGTTTAAGTTGTGAGCTGGAATTCAATAGTGAATTGATGAATTGATGAATTTATGAATTACCGACTTGATGAGATTATGAACTGGATATTGATTTTGAGGTTTAGAAGGTATATGATGATATGAAAATCAGTTACAGATGAGTCTTTTCTTTGATTATGCTGAATCGAATACATCAATTGGACATATAATTCTTGAAATGTTTGATTTCGAGTGGCTCTCCTTGTTTTGTTCATAGAGCCTGAGTGATTTACTCATTCTGAGTTATGTGATGCAAGTGAGTTGTTTTCACTTTGCAGAGTTTGTTATCCAGAAGATTTGATTTTGGATGACCTTGATTGAGGGATTTTCTCAATCTTGATTTATTTCTTTTGATTTGAGAAGTATTGATCCTTTGATGATATTTCAGCGTATTTTAAGATTTTTGGCTCGTAACTGATAGAAGAATTTGAATATGATCCATGATTTTTGGGTTAGATGATATAACTTGTCGGTATTTGGAGATAGGAATAAGGAATGAAATAGGCATCCGATGAATTGATTTCAGATTTCTGTGTATTCTGATTTGAATATTCAGACGAATATATCACCAATCAGAATGATTTTTCTATTGGAAGTAAGGCAGAATTGTTCAGAAGATGAAAGCAACACAGAAAGTAAACTGAAGTGATGAGAATTCAGGAAAGAATGCCAGATTAAGATATGAATTGAAGCCTCAGATCCGGATGAATGAATTCTATTATGATTGATTAGTTGATTGTGCTTGATATTTCCGAAAAGAGATATCAGAATTTGAAGAATTGCACAACAATGAATTCAATATTCATTCGATAACTGTTTTATCGTAAGATAAAGCAAATAGAAGTAACAGAAATAATACGTTTTTTTTAAGTTAAACGTATAGAGAGTTTCCGATGAAGTTGAAAATCGTTGATCAGATGAGTTCAATGTTAGTTTGGAAACTCCAAACAATGAAACAAGATTATAAGCTGAAAGAATATTTTGCAAAAACTACCGTGATGAAACAGTATAGATGAAGTAAATAGGTGGTAGTTATGAACAGTATGATGGATGTTACTGTATACGATGATCTGTCTGTATGATCAAGTCACTGAATTATGATTAGATTCGTTGCAGTAAGCCAAGAAATAATGTTTCAGATTGAAACATTGGGTTTACTATTAAATTTCAATACAGATGATCCGAAGAATTTAAGTACTTTTTGAGATAAAGATACAGTATATTATTCTTAAATTGGAAGAATAGTCAGAGAAGACGAATCGAATTTTTGAGAATGAATTTTTATCTGACATGATACCGGTTATCAACAGCTCTGAATACTTTGAAATATGTGAATACAACATCTTTTTCTATTAATGAATAGTCTGAATGGATTACTCAGCTTTTTCAGAATACACTGTATGAGATGTGACGAACAACTATCTATTCAGATCTGTGAAGAAGATAAAAATATGATGAAAATGCAGGAATGATTAAAATCTATTGTCAGAATTAAGACTTTAGATTTAATTGATAGAATGTGGCATCGTTTGATTGACTGATGTTCTGAGAGTTGGTTATATGTGATTGCATTGTACCTTTTTCAATTGATGGATTATCTGAGTCGATTTTCCAGATATTGAGAATATTCTCAGAACTTCAATACCTGATTCGGTATTACTTGATTTGATATGTTGCCACTTGAAGATTATAATTCCTGTAACAGCTATTGAGCCGATTTTGAGATAATGCTATGATGGAAAGAAATCCAATTTCTTGTGTTGAAATGATATTACCGAGGTATATGACATCAGATCAGACATGATTTGTCGATATCAGATCGGATTTGATTTGAGATACACAACGAATTTGACGATGAATCTGTATGAAATGAAAACGGAAAAGAAGAACCAGAATTAATAATTGAATGATAGATATAACTTTTGAAGCTGAAACTGATTAGTTAAGCGGAAAAGTTATTCGTGAAACATCATTCAATTCAGAATTGAGAAAGAACAGAGTTGTTTTAAAAATTTAGAATATGAAGTGAATACGGATATTGAAGCAACGAAATGAATGATAGCGTAGACTTGATATGTTCTATACAGAACATTGAATGATATTCAGAAAGAAACAAGTCGACACAAATACTGAACTTCATTGAATAAGATGTCAGATGGAATTGACGATGGGAAAGATTTATTCTTTTCAGCTTGATACAATGAATCTGAATTGTTTCACGTATCTAAAGTAAGGAAGTATTGATAGATTCCTTCTGTGTACTTGAATCAGACAAGAGGAATAATGAAAAGATTCTGAGGTAAGTCGAATATTCGACAGATTCTTGATTTAGAATAGAAACAACTCAGAGAGAATTCTTTTCAGTACTTAGAGTACAACTGAACAGATTCGAGTTGAATGATTGAAGTGAGAATAACTTCAGATAATCATTCAGTCTATCAGACTTGATATTTGGCTTGACTACGATTTCGAGGACGAAATCATTTCTTAGAGGGGAGGAATTGTAAGGCCCGAAAATATTAAATTATTAATTATGGGATTTGAGAATTAAATTCCATATTATGGGTTAATATTGATTTGAGAAGTTATGAAAATGATAGATTTAATTTCCGAGCCGAAAAGATTTAATTTGAGAATTTATGGATTTTGAGAATTAAATTCCGAGAATTCTTAAATTCAAAAGAATAAATATTCGATTTGAATATTTATGGAATTTAAGATTTACATTCCATGTTTCGGAAATTAAAGAAGATGAATTTGGAAGTCGATCAGGGACTGATTTGCAAATATTGACATTTGAAGGGTTGAAGTGCAAACGGTCGGGATTATTTAATTAATCCGAATTTAATTTATTTTAATTCGAGTATATTTAATTTGGGAATATTTAGACTTTTGATTTAAATTCTAATATTCTTAAATTATTTTGGATTGAAATTGAATTAAAACGACGGCCGAGGACTGAATTGCAATTACTGAAGACTTGAGGGACTAAATTGCAATTTATGCAATATCTATCCAATTTAATCAGATTTCTCAGCATTTACACGTGCATAGATGGGAAAGAATTCAGAAACTGAACAGAGAGCCGAGAGCTCATCTTTTTCTTTTGATTTTGATTTCTTCAAATCGCCGTAACTTTTGATCCGTTCATCCGATTTCAATTCCGAAAGATGTTCTGGAATCCTTGCAATGAGTAATTCGATTTGATGTAAGTTTCTGATTACTTCGGTATGGTTTGAAGATCGAAATATTGTATTTTTGAACTTGTATGCATTCCGATATCGAAACCGAATTGACGAATGACTATTGTTTGTATTCTCTTTGATTTCCAGTAGATGTTTTCAGTTATATAGACTATGATTTTGCTGGTATGATGATTATGATGGAATTATATAGCTGATTGAAGATATACAATTTGTTGGAATAGTTGAAAATGGTTTTGATATGTCGTCGGTTATCGATTTTTAATCGCTACGCCGTCGATTCGTGTTTTGAGACAAGTTTGATAGCTGATTTTAGAGATGAGATGTTCTTTGATATGTTTATGATAATAGCTGTTGTTTTTAAGAGTTGCATGATAATGAACGGATATGAAAAGCCGTATGAATGGAATCGAAATTAGAAATGAATTCGATACCGTAACGATTCCCGATTTTCAATCGCTACGATGCTTGGTTATGTTTTGAAACCATACTGATAGTCTATGATTGATCTAATGATCTTGGGATTGTATACTGATTTTGTTAGATGCAATCTTTATATTTCAGACGTGCTACGAGCTCAATCAACTCAAGAGGTCGAATTGTGAACCGAGGAATTTCGCTTGAGGTTGAAATGAATTTGATTGAAGATGTGTTAATGATTTTGGCTCGATTCTAAAAAGAATGAATTGAACGAAGATTGATGTGAATGTTTTGAGGTTGAAATTCAGATTTGAAGAATTCAGAACAGACGAAATACGAAGGTAAAAGTGGAATATTATTTGATTGGGATTACAACTCGAGATGGTTTGAATCGAGTTCCCTTAAATCACATACTTGTTTGCTTAATTGCTCTTATGTGTTTTACTTTGAGTTGTTGAATAAGTTTTTGATATAATGAATGCTATGATGATGATATATGTTGCATTCATCTTGAAGACTTATTTCTTGATTTTGAAATGAACGGAAACGTTCGAATAGACGATTTGAGGGATTATATATGTATGGCCTGGGTGGTTGTTTTAGCCTAGCGTCTGATTTACATATATGATGGCTTCAAAGTCTAGAGAAGTGAGATAAGTAGCCCCACCTCGATCGGGAGAGTCGGTGGATTAGTTATGATATCTATTTCTCGGGATCCCAATCGATGAAACGATAGAATTCGAATAGTGAACCTTGTTTTAAAACATGCATTGTTTTTCCTTATATCATGATCTTGATATATATTTATATGCATGTTTAGTTGCTTTTACTGGGAAATATATTTCTCACCGGAGTTATCCGGCTATTGTTATGTTGTATGTGTCATGGCAATAGGTGGGAATGGAACAAGGCAAAGGCAATCTTGAAGAACAAGGGATGAGAAGATTAGTGTGATGATCCGAGTTTAGATGGTTGTGTGAGCTGTCAAGATATTGTTGAGTGTCTTCAACATGACCTTGTTAGAGCTACTTGTACCAAGACTTGTTGGTTACTAAGTTGTTGTCTTGTTAATTGATATAAGATTTGAGTTGATGTTGTAGATCCTTAAGATAACATGATGTAGCATGATGATTCTTGTATAACAATGCTTCTTGCATGTTTTGTGAGCCTTTATTATTATGATTGTAAGGCCTTGTTATGATCTAGTTCCATCAATTGTATAGCATGTTGGAATGCATGTTAGTTGTTGATATTGATTAGATCATGTGTGAACTGAAGCAAGATGATAAATGCATGATAGAACTCATTTTGACAGCAGCTGCATTTCTGTTTTAGTTTCTGGGAAAAGTGCTCGCTCGATCGGTGAAATATCACGGATCGAGCGAGGCTGTGAAATTGAGAACAGAGTGTGGAACGTACTTGGCTCGCTCGATCGGTGAAATATCACGGATCGAGCGAGGCCATGATAACCTTTCACCCGAGGAGTTGAGCTTGAAGGCTCGCTCGATCGGTGGTTTTTCACCGATCGAGCGAGGTGCTCCATTTTAAATTTTTTTTTTTTATGTTGTTTAGACATTGATTCTTGTCTATGATTCATGATGATTCGAGTAAATGAGAGATTAGAACTCGGGTCATCACATATCCAGTTTATTGTGTTTCATTAACTAAATTTTTATAGTTGGTTGTATAGTTATAATATGTTGATGTTGATTAATTCATATTTTGGTACAATGTTGATTGTGGATCATGACTAAAGTACTGGGCAATGAAGGTTCAAAACATGATTGATGAATCTATGTTTTCGAATTAAGCTTCAAAAAGGGAAAAGAGGTTTTGGAGGAAGCTTCAAAAATGAAAAAAATGTTTTTGAAGGAAAAATATTTTTTTTTTGTAAGGACAGTAACCTCATTCGATCTGTCGTGCTTGTGAGAGTACATTTACTATCTGTTTTAGCTTATGCTTATTGCACAGTATTTTAAACAAATCAGTTTGTTTTAAACCTCGCTCAGTCCATTGCATACTAGATGATGTGGTAAAATTAAACCTGTGAAAGTTTATAGTCCACATATGTAAGTGGTTATGTCGCAATAGCGTTAGAGGGATAATGAATATTTGTCATGATGTAAAAGAGCGCTAGCAGTTGGCAGTTGATACGGTGGACAACAAATTACATTCTCTGGTTTGTATTGCAAGTTAATATGATAAAAGTTTGTTTATTCTTAGAATAAGAATGGTCGTCCCCGAATATAAAAATCATCCCCATATCAGCCCCATTCTGCGTTATTTTTTTATCAGGACTCCCAATCCCCATACCCGCGGGAAATTAATCCCCATCCCCAAACCCGAATATATATATATATATATATAATATTTTATTTTTATATATATTATTAGTCAATTTTATTGTAAAATACATAAAAAGAAATTGGTGTACAAAATTTTGATTGATCTGGTGAGATTCTCTATTTGACTTGATTGCTGATTGATTTTCTTTATTTTAATATTTTGGTGGACTGAATAGTCCAAGACACATACTATCAGATCTCGGCCTGCCAGAACTATTAAAGCCCAAGCAATGGAAAATTTTAGAAAACAGTTTGAAGATTATTTTGTGATAGCAAAAATGAAGATGTTGAGTGAGTTAAAACTGATGCAGAAAACTCAGCGTATCACTTCTGCAATTGAGAACAAGACTTCACAGTTGTCCCAACTCCGTTCAAACTTCACCAATAACACAATGATATCTGGTTCGATACTCTAGCCGACTTTTTTCTTATTTTTCAATTTTGTCATACTTTTGATTTTCTCTTATCTTATTATTTTGGTGGACTAAACCAAGTCGATTTCTCTTTTTCCATCTAAAAATTTTAAAATTATAGAATAATCATGTGATATTTTGTATGAGATAATTAATATTCAATTTTTACTTTCTGTTGAAGTCAGCTAAATTTTGAAACGTCTTGGTCATACACAAGTCACAAGAGAAAACTTTTGATAAATTTACAATTTGATGATTGGAAGTTCTTATTTGCCAAAAAAAAAAAAACTAAGTACAGTAAGAGGAATGTTTTTATCTTGTTAACCATACAATGCTTGTTCTACTTTTCACATAATTCAGATAAGTTTTGAACACTATATAGGATTTATGAAGATGGCAGAAAACCTGGTGAATAATGACTTGGAAGATCTTTATGGCGAGCTCAGATAACACATCCTGAAACATCCACTCGAATATTGAAGGTACGAGAATTGATTGAAGTCAAGCTTCTCATAAGATATTTATATTTGTAATTCATTATAGGCTCAACAAAGATGTGTTTAAGTTGCTGCACGAGGTGATCGCATTCCTTGCCATCTTTCATTGGAAAAAAACGTGAACTCTATTATCAACGAAGACCACAATGAAAAAGTTGGGCGGTATGTTTATTTAAATTCTAATTTGAACAAATATTTCTCAACTTGTTTGATACACAACATTTATGGAATGTTGCATGTTTTCAGTAACACTAGTATATAGAAGTCACTATATGTATTTGTTGCAAGTAGCCTTTGAGATATCCACCATAAAATTGACTTTGTTTGACTCTTTTATCTTGATCATGCATGCAGTTCCACCACCAGAGTTTGCTTTTTTAAAAACCTGTATTTTTGTGATATGATGACCAGGATATTACATGTATTTTTAATCATGCTTTATTTCGTTTCTATTTTCTTTTTTGTGCTTTGCAATATGCTATACACATTCTATTTTGATGACTGGTTCTATACACGTTCTATTAGTAAAAATGACTTGTTTCATGTGCAGGAATCTGTCGGTTGTCGAAGTACTTGGTATATGAAACTTCTAAAAGCTTTTTACTACGATTATTTTTTTAAAGTTGGGTGGGGTTGTTTAGATATGAGATGGATGACTTCCATTAGTTTTTAAAAGCGTGGGTGTGGCTGCACTCATTGTGCCACAGACGCACCTTTGCCCATAGCTATTTAATAATAATGTTAGGATCGAAAATGTCTTTCTCAACTGATCTGAGTTCAGATGGATTAGTAAATGAACTCTTATCTTTCTCGTGTGTCTATATTAATCAATCAGTGCGGAAGAGATTGACTAACAGATCTAACACATATCAAATGACTTGGTTGAATTCGTGAGGTGAGTGAATGTGTTTGACAGATAAGAAATAACACAAAGACTTGTTTCTGGATTTTTGGAGCTCAATCTCCTACGTCACCCCTTCTTCCACCTCGGAAGGATTCACTATATTCTAGAAGACTTTGATCTACACAAGCAATTTGCACAGATCCGATACAAGATTGGACTTATACCTCTGCCTATCTCAGAACTCCTAGACACTCAAGAACACAGCCCTTGACTGTTTCTTGTTACAAAGGTAGTGTTTTAACAGAACACTCAACTGATCTGATATAATCTTACAACCGAATAAACTCAGCACAAAATGATCCTCTCTTGATCTGATATGACACTGAGTGTGTGCTTCAATTGCTCTGCTTCAACTGCTCTTGAAGCTTTTAACTTGATCGTGTATTCTTCTCAATATCTTGGCTCTCTCTTTCTTACGCTTCTTAACCTCTGTTTCTTCTTTTCTTCTCTTCTTTTATTTATAGCCTTCAGAATATAGCTGTTAAGCTGCCGACAGGTGATCTGAATGAGCCGCAAACGTATCTCCTTAAATGACTCTCAAATCTTGACTTTCTGGTTCTTTGTTGGCAACGTTCAAATCTTCATTTATTGCCTTTGTCTTTTAGCACAACGGCTTTTTGATCTTCTATAATCATTTGATCTTGCTTGATTGATCTGCCTACTGGATTTCTTTTCAGATGATGTTTCTTTGATATGCTTTCTTGTGCATAGATCTGCTTCTTCTGCTTTTTCAATTGATCTGCTTCTTCAATTGATGACTTAAGTAATTTTTCAAACACCGAAACTTAGATCTTGAATTCCTAACAATTTCCCCTTTTTTGGTGTTTGATAAAGGTTAGCAATTTATCTGTCATTTTCCCTCTTTTTGACAATCGCATGAACTGATGATCTTTCCCCTTTTTATTCGTTATTTGATCTGCTCTCACTTTCTCTGAATCTGTTCCCTCTTAAAAGGTGATGTCAAATGAATTGTTCAAATTGCTAGCTTGTCTGATCTGGTCATGTCTGAGCTTTAACTGATATGATCTAGTTCAATTGATCTAGTCTCTTAGTTGATCTTCATCATTCCAATTGATCTGGCTCGTTTATGTTTCGATCTGATCTTTTCTGGTTCGATTTCGAGTTCGTATGTGAGTGATATACTCGAAATACTAAGCTGTGTCAGAAATTCTGTTCTGCAGAATTTCTGTGCAGATCTTGAAACTTCATCATGCTTTATCTGCTTCTTACACTCCGATTCAGATTGAACTTCTTGAAAATGATTTGTAGATAATTGTCTTAGCTTCGTAACACATACTGAATCATCCCGTTTGAATAAGCGAGCTGTACGTTATGGCCAAAATACCAGAGCTGGTCTGTTTGATCTGGTTGTTGTAACTTTGATCTGGTTTGCATCCAGATCGATGTTGCGACCAACTTTTTGCCTTGATAACGTCCGAATTAACTCATCTGGCCTGAGATATGACTTCTAGATATTGAGTAATATTTCCAACCGTTTTGGCCTCAAGTCATTTGGATCACCGAGCTATGAGATATGATCGATTTACTGAACTGCGCCAGCTTAAGTTATTTGATCTGCTCCAACTTATCTGGATTCTTATCTCTTGCTCTGTATCTTCGAGTTGATATGTTACCGCCAAGTTGATCTGGTTCCTGTTAGCCATCAAGGCCAAGATGTTGAAGTGCTAGTGGATCCTTGGTTAATCGATCTTAACCAAGAAGGGGAGACGTAGACGATTTATCGTCGAACTTCCAAAAACATCTCTTATCTCTTTTATTGCTTTATTTACATTATGCATTTATTTACCGCACTTATTATGAACTGCTTTAAGTCTTCCGCTTGCGTACTAGCATAATTGCTTTAAAAAATCCCTGAATCATATTGGGGCAGGTATGAGGATGCTATCTCCATCCCGAACCCGCCCCGATAATAATAATAATAATAATAATAATAGTGGTATGAATCTGAATTATCTCATATAAAATATCACTTGATTATTCTATAATTTTAAAATTTTTAGATGGAAAAGAGAACTCGACTTGGTTTAGTCCACCAAAATAATAAGATAAGAGACAATCAAATGTATGACAAAATTGAAAAGTAAGAACAAGTCGACTTGAGTATCAAACCAGATATCATTGTGTTATTGGTGAAGTTCGAACGCAGTTGGGACAACTGCGAAGTCTTGTTCTCAATTGTAGAAGTGATACACTGAGTTTCCTGCATCAGTTTTAACTCACTCGAAATCTTAATTTTTGCTATAACAAAATAACCTTCAAACTGTTTTCTAAAATTTTCCACTCTATATGCAAGTTCTGTACTTTGACTCGTTTACCGACTCTGTGAGAGTCATCAGGTGTCGAGATTGGGTACAGTTACGACACATATAGGAGTCAATGCTTTGTTGTCAAGGATTCACCACACGCTTGCGAGTGTGGATATCCTATGCTATCTGAGGAGATATTAGTGTGACAAATCTCTAGCCAGAGTACATGATGTGCTTTAGGTTACTTGGTTTCCTAGTAGCACATGCGATGTCACTATTTGATCTTCAAGATGTATTGCATAGTTATCGAATCTCGAACGACTCTCGATGTACCAATGGTTGTTGATTCGATCGGGATATATGGTTGAAGGGACCGTACTGTACGCTAACCAAAACCTACTGGTTCTTGCAGGCACTATCAGTGATACCTAAGGAATCATGGGGCGATGTTGCTAGGCGCTCTTACCATGATTCGATGGGTAAGTCGGAAATTGTTGTTCCGAGTCACAAGAAGTTGTGAGCCCACGGCTAGCTGTATCCCTGAACCATTGAGAGTTACACAAGTAATGGATTACTAATCCCTGTTGAGATAGTTAAATTTAAAGAGTTAAAAAATTTAGCGAAAGAGAAGTTGGACTTCTTAAGTGAAGGGAGTGGAATTTCCTAAAATGACATAGGGATGAGCATTTTTGGAAATCACTGAATTCGGATTCAGAAAAATTATCTTGACTTTAAAAGGTGCAAAAATGGTTTCTGTGCACATTGGTGAAATTAGTTTATCAATCGGAGTCATCATGAATTTTATATTAATTTCTATAATAACAGGCTTGGCTTGTTGGGCTTAAGTTATGACTAATGGGCCCTAAGAAGTTAGTGTCCTATTAGATATATAATTAATCCAGTACAGAAATTATATATAGTAGATGTAAGGGATTTCGAAAGGGACAATTGATTCCAAGTTGGAATTTTCGAAAATACTGCTACACTCACATCTACAGTTTTCGGAAAAATCCTAGAACAGTTCTAAGGAGATTTTCGAATTTTGTCTTCCTTTTGAGAGAATTCAGTCTGTGATTTTTCTGAAAAATTACATTCTGAATTAACAGATCAAATCTGTAAATCTCTTCGATAAACATATGATTGATTTCTAGTGCAATCAATCAGAGGGTTTCTATTTTCGATTCGTGGACCTAATTCAGGAGTTGATCGAGCAAGTCATCAGTTCCTGGGATTTACAAGAAGAGTGGATTCAATTTGTTGGAGTCCATTAATCAAGCCTTAGCTTGAAGAGGTAAAATATTAATTGTTATTATTATTTTACTTGTATATTTTAATCGTAAGGATTTGATACCCATGATATGGAATCGTTTCATATCAGAAAAGAAAAATTTTAAACTTCCGCTGCTCCGGATATCAGATCTGTCTGATCTGAAAACGTGTTCCAACAGTGGTATCAGAGCCAGGTTGTTCTCAGATCAAACGATTAAAATTTATCGATTGTACAAAATTTTGGCCTCGATTTTTGGAAAACAAAACAAAATTTTTTTAATTAAATTTTAAGGAAAACACGGGCACGGGCGCTGCCCAGGCCCCACGTGGGCTGCCCTATCCCACGTGGAGGCGGGGCTACCCGGGAACGTCCCGGGCAGCCCGGGAAAATTAAAATTTATTTTAAGAATTTTAAATTTTTGAAATTTTAGTTTTTGGTCCGATCGAAAATTGTTTTGATTAGACCACGAGGCATCGGGTCAAATTGTTTGAGTCCGAAATTTTTAAAATTGATTTTTGGATAAATTTGAATTTTTGGAAATTTTATAAATTTTATCAGTTAAATTAGATTTTACAAAATTAATTATTTTGGTACAATTGATGATAAGATATGATCTTATGATTATATTAGATAAAATTTGATTTTATCTTTTTAATTATGTTGCCATTGCATGTTATCCAATGATTTAATTATTGAATTAATTATTGGATAAGATGATGATCGATTGCCATAACCAATTTTGTAGGTGTATGTTTGGTTTTTTACATTTGGTTTTTATTATTGTTGTTGGGTTTTATTAATGGGCTTGGTTTATAGCCCAAATTGATTTATCATTTGTAATAAAAGTGGGCCTGGTTTATGGCCTGTTTCCACCCTTAAATATGTATCCCCTACTTGTCATCGAAATTTATTATAAATTTATTAGACTTAGTGGGAGATAAAGATTTGAAGACAGTGGTGGGCCCAGCAGACAATAAAGACCGAAGAAATGTAAATTGAAAGCTCAATGTAATAGGATTGCATTGCATACTTGCATATCACCTAGGATTGGACTTAGACTCGTGATTGGCAACCACGGGTCGAAAAGATCTAGGCATCGATCATCCTTTATATAATATTTGATATTATTGTTGTATGCATGTTTAGACCAAATTGCATGAATCCCGCAAGCATACAAATTTTTAAATGATGAAACAATTTTCAAAATTAAAATCCCTCATTTTAAATATAATTTAAAATTGATATCAAGATTAACAAAAGGGAATTTATATATTGTTTAAATGTTCCTACCTTCCATCAACGATCAATGTATGAGATGCTACCCGCGGGCATGGTCCGGCTCATATTATTGGGGGGGCCCATTCGTCGGAAAGCTGTACATTGGATCGACACATGTTGTAAGTTGGGTGGAACTCCCATGGGATTGGCTCATATTATTGGGGATCCACATGGCGACCGTCCATCACAACTTAATATTGATGGGTAATCTTGACATGTCACAATAAACGGCGTCATATTATTGGGCTTTTATTGGACATGAGGTAAAAACATGGGGGTTTCTTTGGAAGCAATTGGGCTCTACCTTTTGAAAATTATGGTTGGCTGATATTATTCGGGACTATGGTTTGTCAATTGAACTCCATGTTCCCCCCACTAAGGAAACCAATTTTCTCGTTTTCACTAGAGGGTGGTAAAATCGTTAAAATAGTGGGAGTGCAATTCATAAAATTAATCTCGCCATATTTTATGTCTTAGTAAATTAATTAAACAATCACCGATTATTGTCTGTTTCTTTTCAGTATTTTATTATGATGAATTCGCGCAATCCACATGTTTCAATTCTCAAACAAAATAAAATGACTAGCGCAAACTATACGGATTGGTTTCGTAAGTTAAGATTGTCCTGAGTTCGGAGAAGATTTTCTACGTGCTAGAAAATGCTCCTCCGAAAACAGCCCCGACTGATGTAACTTCGGAAAGGTTGGCCGAACTAGAGAAATGGTGGGACCATGATCTCAAGGCCAAATGTTACATGCAAAGCTGAACAAGTCTAAAGAAGTTTGCCATCACTGCAAGAAACCCGGTTACTGGAAGCGCAACAACAAAGAATATATCGAGCAGTTACGAACTGCAAATGATATATTTTATATTGAAATAAATGTATCACTTAATACTACTTCTTGGGTATAGGATACCAGATGTGGATATCACATTTGCAAAGAGTTGCAGATGATGACAAGAAGTGGTAGGCTAAGAATGGGTAAGACCCAGTTAAGGCTCGGGAATGGTTCCAGAGTTAAAGCCAAAGCTGTGAGAGACATTTGTTTAAAATTTTGTAAAACAATTTTAAGCTATTTTTGAGAGATGTTTCATTTGTGCCAGATTTCATTAAAACATTATTTCTATTTCTATGCTTGATAGAGATTGTTTTTCTTGAAATTTTGCGAATGAGATTTGCAATATGTACAAGAATGAATGTTTGATTGGAAATGGACAACTTGAAAACGATCTATATAACTTAAAATTAAAAGACGTTCCAGTTAATTATGTTGATAAACCGGCAACAACAATTAAAAGAAAAAACGATAGTCAAAACCCGAAAAATCTTTGGCATGCTAGGTTAGGTCATATTTCCTCAAGGAGGATGAACAAGCTAGTGGGAGAGGGCATGTTTGATATGTCTGATATTAACTCTCTACCAACTTGTGAGTCCTGCCTAAAAGGAAAAATGACTAAATATCCTTTCAAAGGAAAACTTGAGCGTAGTCAAAATCTGTTGGATTTGATCCATACAGATGTTTGCGGCCCATTTAGTATTGGTACTAAATATGGTCACACCTACTTCATTACCTTTACTGATGATTATTCTAGGTACGGGTATTTATATTTGATGAAATATAAGTCTGAATCATTTGAAAAGTTCAAAGAATTCAAGGCTGAAGTAGAAAACAAACTAGGTAGGAGAATTAAAGCACTTCGATCAGATCGAGGTGGAGAATACTTGAGTACCGAGTTTTTGGGCTATCTAAAAGAGAATGAGATTCTCTCTCAGTGGACTCCTCCTATGACACCTCAACTAAATGGCATTTCAGAGCGTCGCAATCAAACTTTGTTGGACATGGTTCGATCTATGATGAGCTTCACTGAGCTCCCACCTTCGTTTTGGGGCTATGCACTTGAAACGGCGGTATTGTTGTTAAACAATGACCACACTAAAGCAGTGAACAAAACTCCATATGAATTATGGAATGGCAAAGCTCCTAAGTATTCGTACTTAAGAATTTGGGGATGTCCTGCTTACGTGAAGCAGACAGTGGGAGATAAGTTGGATAGTTGATTCACCTTATGTTATTTTGTAGGGTATCCGAAGAATTCAATCGGATATTATTTCTATCATCCTACTGACACAAAAGTGTTTGTTTTGAGGAATGCCACCTTCATGGAGAAGGAGTTCTTACTTGATAAGAAAGGCAAGATGATGGAACTCGAAGAAATACGAGAAGAACCCGAGATACAAAATAACGATCCCGCACCTCTGGAACCAATACTAGACATGCCTCTTCCTAGAAGATCCGAGAGGGCTTCTAGACCTCCTATTCGACATGGTCTGCTTCTTGAAGGGGATCAAATTGAACCCGACATTGGATGTGATCCAAGAAACTTCAAGGAAGCAATTTCTGATGCTGATTCGAACTATGGCTTGAAGCTATGCAGTTGGAAATAGACTCGATGCATACAAACCAAGTTTGGTCTTTAGTAGATCCTCCCGATGAAATTGTTACAATAGGGTGTAAATGGATCTACAAGAGAAAACTTGGGCCTGATAGTAAGGTACTGACCTACAAGGCACAATTGGTAGCAAAAGGTTATACTCAAAGACAAGGTGTTGACTATGATAAAAAATTTTCACCAGTCGCAATGTTCAAATCTGTAACGCCCCATTTTTATCTTAATTGATGTTATTTGAGATAATTAGTGATTTCAGAATTCGAGAGCCGACTTTTTATTGATCAGGGACTATTTTGCAATTTTTGGATTTTTCAGGGACTATAACGCAAAATTGAGATTTGTTAGATATTTATAAGGTGGAATTGACTTTGAGAACACTCTTCTTCTTCCTCTTGCACGTTTCCTCCATGTTAGGCGACCCAAAGCTTCTCCAAGCTTTTGTGATTTCATTTCTAGCTCAATCCGTCCGATAGAATTGATTTCTGACTTGATATCTGCGATCACAGTGACGAGTGCTCCGTTTGGAAGTAAGTTTATCTTAATTCTGAGAAGTTTGAATTTATTGATGTTGTCAGAATTTGTTTATATTCGGAGAGGATGATTATGAGTTAGCAGTGATCGTATATCTAAGACGGTTCGAAGATCTAACGACGATCGGAATTGTTATGATTTTCTTGTCATTTTCGAAAATGATGATTTTGAGATGTGTTGATTTTGTGTTGGGTTTGATGTTTGAGGATTGGAATGAGTATGTTGAGTTGTTGTTTTGCTGTCTGTATTTCCGGATTGGTCAGTTTATAGCCGTTATGCCGTCAGTTTGAGTTTTGGATACCATTTCGATATTTTGATCGTATTGAGTTTTGATTGAGTTTTGATATCGATTTTGATCCGTGACTTCTTCTGATAGATTGATTGGGAGTCCTTGAAGTTGCTAGAGTTGCAGCTTTTGGCAAGTTTGGAAGAGTTGAGCCGATATAGTATCGATGTCTTTCTATATCGATTAATGAACTTGATTGGATAGTTTTTGAATTGAGAATTGTTGTTTTCAGATTGAAGTTTTGGAATGACAAAGAAGAGGTATAATACGACTTCGAATTAGAATAGGACGATTAACTCAAATCAGGATTGATTCGAGTATCCTAGAAGAAATCACATACTGCATGTTTTGATTGCTTATTTGATTATATGATTGAATTTATATTGAGTGCATGAGATTACATATGCATTCATATTGAGCCTTGATTTATTCAATTTGTATTAGACAATCTAGGGATTGTACTTGAGTAGCTTGGTAGGCGATTTACTACCTTGTCGAGTAGCTCACTATAATGCTCTTGAGTCTAGAGGATTAAAGCATGCCATGTCCACCTCGAGAGGGGAGTCGGTGTGATTGTGGATGTTTTAGCCTCGGGATCCCAAACTGAAGAAAGAAAGAATAGAAGAAATTCATTGATTGTTTGAGTCTGACAATCCAGAAGTTTAAAGACATGCATATCATTTTAAATACAGTACTTGATTGGATTATTTGATTATATGGGAAACGAGTTCTTATATGACTTGATATGTTTATTTGATTGCATGTCAGTATTTTTTACTGGGAATATTATTCTCACCGGATTATCCGGCTGTTGTCTTTGTTTGTATGTGTACTTGGCAACAGGTGGGGCAGGAACGAATCAGAGACAACATGGCTAGAGGATTGAGAGAATAGAGTGATGCTTGGATGTTAGGAGTCACTTTGTAATTGAACTCCTTTTTGTATTGAATAAGTCCGAACTAGATGGACCTTATTATGCATGCTTTATTTTGTGAGGTTTGTATAACTCATTACATTTATGTTGTATCTTGTTGAATGGGATTTTGATGTTGTTATTGTGGATTGAATGGAATTGAAATTGGAGAAGAAAACCAGAATTTTTCTGGGCAGAGGGTCTCGCTCGATCGGCGAATTCTTGCGGATCGAGCGAGCACCTTTATTAGCGAGGCAGAGTATGTGAATTTTTATGCTCGCTCGATCGGTAAGATTTTACCAATCGAGCGAGGGGTCCTGATTCTTGGACAGAGAACTGGAATCTTTGGCCCGCTCGATCGATAAGATTTTACTGATCGATCGAGCACCACCCTTTTAAAAAAAAAAATTTGAATTCTTTAATCCTATTCTTTTAATTGAGTTTATTAATTTAATTACCCTGAGATTGCATGATTAGAATCTAGGCCTCACATTAAGTGGTATCAGAGAGATAAGTTCCTGGATTTTGTTCTTGAAGTGAGCGGGGTAGACCGAGTCCGCTTGACCTTGATTTCTCGCATGTGATTGATTAATTCTATGATTACAGAATATGCGAGCATGCTTTATGGATTGAAAATTTATTTGAATTACGTGACTTGGGGATTCAAATTGTTAAAGCATGATTTGATTGAGATATGAACTGTATTCATGCATTGATCTGAGTTCCATCTATCGTATTGGTAAGACGACCAGAGGTTTCTTAACACTGAAATGGTGAGATGTGAATTGAATTATCCATGTTCTAACCCCTGTCAATTTAGATGGGTACTCGAAGAAGGCTAGACATGAATACTCCACCGATTGTTCCTACTACAGAAACTCCGGTTATGACTCCTCCGATGGTACAGATGAATGAAACGATCACGCCTATGGAAGTCTTACTGAAAAGATTCAAATCCTTCAGGCCACCGTATTTGAATGGGAAAGAGAATTCGGTAGATTGTGAGAGTTGGTTTGATGATATAGATCAGCTCTTCGATTCGCTCGACTACTCTGACGACCGCAGGGTTAGATTGGTTATTCATCAACTGCAGGGAGTGGCAAAAAGTTGGTGGATGACAACCAAGAAAGCCAAAGAGAACAGAGGTACGGAAATCACTTGGGCACTTTTTAAATATGAATTCTATAAAAGATTTTTCCCAGTTTCCTATCGAAAGGACAAAGGTGCCGAGTTTGCAAATTTGAAGCAAGGGAATAGAGTATCGAGGACTATGTTGCGAAATTTGATAGTTTACTGAGGTTCGCCCCGCATATTGCCGACAATGAGGAGGCAAAAGCAGACCAGTTCATTAACGGTTTGCACCCTGACATCTTTATTCTGGTGAATACTGGGAGGCCAGATAACTTTTCAAATGCGATGGATCAGGCCAAGGGGGCAGAAACGGGAATGTTAAGGAAGAGGGAGAATCTGTACCAGCCTCAACAGCAACAGCAGAGGCAGTATCAAAATCAGCCGCAGATGAATGAGGGTGGTAACAGTGGTGGTGGCAAGAAGAACTATTTCCGTCCCAAAGAAAAGCAGTTCAAGAAGTCTGGAAGAAGTTCTTCTAGCTCGAGTGGTTCGAGACAGTTCAGTTCTGGTCAGGGTTCAGGATCTTCTGGAGCTTTATGTAGCAAGTGCGGAGGACGACACTCCAGCGACCAGTGTAGGGGAATTTTTGGGAACTGCTACATCTGCCAGCAGACAGGACATTATGCCAGACAGTGTCCTCAGAAGGGTTCTGACCAGACTCAGAGTGGAAATACCTCTCGACAATCATCTCAGCCTCAGAGGCAATCGACTGTATTTCACTCGTTCCAACCTCAACAGCAGAATCGTCAGGGAGGTAATCAAAGTTCGAATCAATCTTCCCGACCTCAGGCTAGAGTGTTTGCTTTGAACGAAGATGAGGCTCAAGCTGCACCGAATGATGTGATTACAGGTAACTGTAAGATTTTTGGTTATCCTGCATTTATTCTGATAGATACAGGTGCTTCTCACTCTTTCTTATCTGAGATATTTGTGTCGATGCATGCCTTGCCTTTTGAGCCTTTGCCTACTGTAGTTTCTGTTACTTCACCTTTGGGTGGAGGAATTGTTTTGAAGAATTTCGTTAGAAATTGTGGTTTGAGTTTTGAAGGAAATTTGATCGAGTTCGACTGTATTGTACTTGGGTTGTCTGACTTTGACTGCATAGTTGGCATAAATTTTTTGACTAAGTACAGGGCTAAAGTAGATTGTTTTCAGAAGATAGTACGTTTCAGACCAGAGATGGCAGATGAATGGAGATTCTTCGTTAAGGGTTCTCGTTCTAAAATTCCTTTGATATCTGTCTTATCCATGACTAGATTATTACAGAGAGGAGCCGAAGGATTTCTTGTTTATGCAATCGATATTCTGAAGTTTAGCCCTGAGCTGAGCGATATACCAGTGGTTAGGGAATTCTCTGATGTGTTTGCAGATGAGATTCCGGGATTACCACCTATTCGTGAGATTGAATTTGGCATCGAACTGACGTCAAGTACTCAACCAATTTCGAAAGCTCCGTACCGAATGGCTCCAATCGAATTGAAGGAACTGAAGGAGCAGTTGGAAGATTTGATTGCCAAGGGATACATTCGACCTAGTGTATCACCTTGGGGTGCTCCTATCCTGTTTGTTAGAAAGAAAGATGGCTCTATGCGTCTCTGCATTGACTACCGCCAAATGAACCAGGCGACAGTTAAGAACAGGTATCCTTTACCGCGTATAGATGATCTTTTTGATCAATTGCAGGGTTCGTGTATCTATTCGAAGATAGATTTGAGGTCTGGGTATCACCAGCTGAGAGTTCGTGAAGAGGATGTCCCTAAGACGGCGTTTCGAATGAGGTATGACCATTTTGAATTTCTTGTCATGCCGTTCGGTTTGACGAACGCCCCAGCAGTCTTTATGGGTTTGATGAACCGAATCTTTCAACGTTTTCTTGATGAGTTTGTGATTATTTTCATTGACGATATCTTGATCTATTTTAAGAGCCGTATCGAGCATGCAGAACATTTGAGAACTGTGTTGCAGATTTTGAGGACAGAACAGTTATTCGCCAAGCTTTCGAAATGTGAGTTTTGGCTCGACAAAGTTGTCTTTCTGGGGCACATTATTTCAGGAGATGGGATTGCTGTGGATCCCAGCAAGATAGAAGCAGTGACGAACTGGCGCAGGCCGAATTCTGTGCCAGAAATCCGCAGTTTTATGGGTTTGGCGGGTTACTATCGTAGATTTATTCAGGGTTTCTCTTCTATTGTGAAGCCTATCACCCAGCTGACTCAGCAGAATGCTCCTTTTCTGTGGACAGATGATTGTGAAGCCAGTTTTGTTGAGTTGAAGAAGAGATTAACCAGTGCTCCGATTCTTTCTATTCCATCTGGTACTGGAGGTTTCACAGTTTATTGCGATGCTTTTCATCTTGGTCTCGGTTTTATTCTTATGCAGAGGAAGCACGTGATAGCATATGCGTCGAGGCAGCTGAAACCGCATGAGACTCGCTACCTAGTCCATGATCTTGAACTTGCTGCTATTGTTTTTGCCTTGAAGATTTGGCGTCACTACTTGTACGGTGAGTCTTTTGAGATCTTTTCGGATCATAAGAGTCTTAAATACTTATTTTCACAGTCTGAGTTGAATATGAGACAGAGGAGATGGTTAGATTTGCTGAAAGACTTCGACTGCAAGATTAAGTATTACCCGGGGAAGTCGAATGCAGCTGCCGATGCTTTGAGTCGTAAGCTTTGCTCTTTATCTCTTTCGACGATCGGTGTGTCTCGTTTGATTGACGACTGTTGAAATTATGGATTGGAGTTTGAGTCAGATAGGAATCCGATCAGAGTTTGTGCGATTCAGGCCGAGCCAGAATTGTTTGTGTCGATCAGAGAAGCACAGAAATCAGATGAGAGTATTCAGAAGTCGATAGCGAAAGTGAGATCAGGACACCAGTCTGAGTTTCAGGTCAGGGATGATGTTTTGTTTGTGAATAGCCGTATTGTTGTGCCTGAGATTGATGAGTTAAGACAACGTATTTTGAGAGAGGCGCATTGCAGTCGGTTCAGTGTACATCCCGGAGGCCGAAAGATGTATAACGACCTAAAGAGTCAGTTTTGGTGGAAGAAGATGAAGAGTGATGTTGCGAGGTTTGTTTCCCGATGTCTGAACTGTCAGCAAGTGAAAGCCGAGAGAAAGAGGCCTGGAGGTCTTCTGCACAGTTTGTCTATTCCGGAATGGAAGTGGAATCATATCTCGATGGACTTCGTCACAAAACTACCCCGGTCTGTTCGGGGTTGTGATGCTATTTGGATTGTGATTGATAGGTTGATGAAGTCTGCTTGTTTCATTCCGTATCGGATGACTTATCGACACGACCAGATGGTAGAGTTGTACGTCAGGGAGATCGTCAGATTGCACGGTGTGTCGAGATCCATTGTTTCTTACCGAGATCCTCGGTTTACTTTTCACTTCTGGCACAGTCTGCAAGAGGCTCTTGGTACTAGATTGCACTTGAGTACAACATACCATCCTCAGACCGACGGTCAATCAGAATGGACGATTCAGACTCTGGAGGATATGTTATGAGCAGTGGTGCTTGACTTTGGCACTACTTTGCAAGATTCATTGCCTCTCGTTGAGTTTTCGTACAACAACAGCTTCCATACGAGTATAGGAATGGCACCCTTTGAAGCGTTGTACGGAAAGAAGTGCAGATCTCCTCTGTACTGGGATGAGATGTCTGAGTCCCCAGACTTGGGACCAGATATGATTCATGATATGGCTGAGCAGGTGAAGATTATTCGATTGAGAATGAAGACTGCTCAAGACCAACAAGCGAAGTATGCGAATATCCATCGCAGACCTCTATCTTTCGATCAGGGAGACCGTGTATTCTTGAAGATTTCTCCGTTTAGAGGTACTGTTAGATTTGGGAAGAGAGGGAAGTTGTCACCGAGATTCATCAGTCCGTATGAAGTTCTACAGAAGATAGGTGATCTAGCCTACCGTCTAGCACTTCCTCCTTCTTTATCTGGTATTCACGACGTTTTTCACGTCTCGATGTTGAGGAAATACCATCCCGATCCTTCTCATGTACTTCAGCCTGACGAAGCCGAACTTGATAAAACTCTGAGTTATTTCAAGAGGCCGATTCAGATCCTTGATAGAAAGGAGAAACAGCTCAAAACCAAATCGATACCTTTGGTGAAAGTTCAGTGAAGTCGTCACGGAGTCGAAGAAGCGACTTGGGAGACAGAATCTGACATGAGACAGAGATTTTCTGATTTATTCATCTGATGTGAGTTCTTAATTCTGTTCTTGAATTCGTAATTATCTTCTTATGAGTTGATATCGATGATTTCGAGGACGAAATCTTTTCTTAGAGGGGGAGAATTGTAACGCCCCGTTTTTATCTTAATTGATGTTATTTGAGATAATTAGTGATTTCAGAATTCGAGAGCCGACTTTTTATTGATCAGGGACTATTTTGCAATTTTTGGATTTTTCAGGGACTATAATGCAAAATTGAGATTTGTTAGATATTTATAAGGTGGAATTGACTTTGAGAACACTCTTCTTCTTCCTCTTGCACGTTTCCTCCATGTTAGGCGACCCAAAGCTTCTCCAAGCTTTTGTGATTTCATTTCTAGCTCAATTCGTCCGATAGAATTGATTTCTGACTCGATATCTGCGATAACAGTTACGAGTGCTCCGTTTGGAAGTAATTTTATCTTAATTTTGAGAAGTTTGAATTTATTGATGTTGTCAGAATTTGTTTATATTCGGAGAGGATGATTATGAGTTAGCAGTGATCGTATATCTAAGACGGTTCGAAGATCTAACGACGATCGGAATTGTTATGATTTTCTTGTCATTTTCGAAAATGATGATTTTGAGATGTGTTGATTTTGTGTTGGGTTTGATGTTTGAGGATTGGAATGAGTATGTTGAGTTGTTGTTTTGCTGTCTGTATTTCCGGATTGGTCAGTTCATAGCCGTTATGCCGTCAGTTTGAGTTTTGGATATCGTTTCAATATTTTGATCGTATTGAGTTTTGATTGAGTTTTGATATCGATTTTGATCCGTGACTTCTTCTGATAGATTGATTGGGAGTCCTTGAAGTTTCTAGAGTTGCAGCTTTTGGCAAGTTTGGAAGAGTTGAGCCGGTATAGTATCGATGTATTTTTATATCGATTAATGAACTTGATTGGATAGTTTTTGAATTGAGAATTGTTGTTTTCAGATTGAAATTTTGGAACGACAAAGAAGAGGTATAAGACGACTTCGAATTAGAATAGGACGATTAACTCAAATCAGGATTGATTCGAGTGTCCTAGAAGAAATCACATACTGCATGTTTTGATTGCTTATTTGATTATATGATTGAATTTATATTGAGTGCATGAGATTACATATGCATTCATATTGAGCCTTGATTTATTCAATTTGAATTAGACGATCTAGGGATTGTAGTTGAGTAGCTTGGTAGGAGATTTACTAACTTGTCGAGTAGCTCACTATAATTCTCTTGAGTCTAGAGGATTAAAGCATGTCATGTCCACCTCGAGAGGGGAATCGGTGTGATTGTGGATGTTTTAGCCTCGGGATCCCAAACCGAAGAAAGAAAGAATAGAAGAAATTCATTGATTGTCTGATTCTGACAATCCAGAAGTTTAAAGACATGCATATCATTTTAAATACAGTACTTGATTGGATTATTTGATTATATGCGAAACGAGTTCTTATATGACTTGATATGTTTATTTGATTGCATGTCAGTCTCTTTTACTGGGAATATTATTCTCACCGGATTATCCAGCTGTTGTCTTTGTTTGTATGTGTACTTGGCAACAGGTGGGTCAGGAACGAATCAGAGACAACATGGCTAGAGGATTGAGAGAATAGAGTGAGGCTTGGATGTTAGGAGTCACTTTGTAATTGAACTCCTTTTTGTATTGAATAAGTTCGAACTAGATGGACCTTATTATGCATGCTTTATTTTGTGAGGTTTGTATAACTCATTACATTTATGTTGTATCTTGTTGAATGGGATTTTGATGTTGTTATTGTGGATTGAATGGAATTGAAATTGGAGAAGAAAACCAGAATTTTTCTGGGCAGAGGGTCTCGCTCGATCGGCGAATTCTTGCGGATCGAGCGAGCACCTTTATTAGCGAGGCAGAATATGTGAATTTTTATGCTCGCTCGATCGGTAAGATTTTACCGATCGAGCGAGGGGTCCTGATTCTTGGACAGAGAACTGGAATCTTTGGCCCGCTCGATCGGTAAGATTTTACCGATCGAGCAAGCACCACCCTTTTTTTAAAAAAAAAATTTGAATTCTTTAATCCTATTCTTTTAATTGAGTTTATTAATTTAATTACCCTGAGATTGTATGATTAGAATCTAGGCCTCACAAAATCCATAAGAATCCTTATTGTCATAGCAGCTTGGTATGAATATGAGATATGACAAATGGATGTGAAGACTGCATTTCTTAATAGAAACATTAAGGAAGAGATCTATATGATGCAGCCCGAGGGATTCACATCCATGGGAAGCGAGCATAAGGTATGCAAGCTTCAAAGATCAATTTATGGTCCCAAACAGGCATCAAGAAGTTGGAACCAAAAACTTGATGAAACAATAAAGGACTTTGGTTTCATCAAGAACCCAGAGGAACCGTGCGTATACAAGAAAGTAGTTAAGGATGCTGTGACATTCTTAGTACTTTATGTTGATGGCATCCTACTCATTGGGAATGATGTAGGGATGTTGCAGTCAACAAAGATATGGTTGTCATGTAGATTCTTGATGAAGGACTTGGGTGAGGCGTCCTATATTCTAGGAATATAGATCTATAGAGATAGATCTAAGAGAATGATAGGACTCACTCAAGCAACCTACATCGACACCATATTGAAAAGGTTTTCTATGGATGAGTCCAAGAGAGGACATCTACCTATGTGACATGGAGTTTCTCTATCCAAGTCTATGTCTCCCAAGACTGATGAAGAGATAGAGAAAATGACACACATACCATATGCGTCAGCTATAGGGAGTATCATGTATGGGATGATATCTACCAGATCGGATGTGGCCTATGCTCTGAGTGTCACGAGCAGATATCAAGTCAATCCCGGTCAAATGCATTGGAAAGCTGTGAAGGATATTCTTAAGTACTTGAGAAGGACTAAGAATATATTCATGGTTTATGGGGGAAGAGAATTGAAATTGGAAGGGTATACCGACTCTAGCTTCCAAAGCGACGTGGATGACTCGAAATCAACCTCTGGATTTGTATTCATGCTCAATGCCGGTGCTGTCTCTTGGAAGAGTTCCAAGCAGGACACCACATCGGATTCCACCACTGAGGCAAAATACATTGCAGCATCAGCTGCTGCTAAAGAGGCCGTTTGGATGAGGAATTTCGTCCAAGAGTTGGGGATCATTCCTGAAGCTGTTGGTCCAGTCCCGGTGTACTATGACAACACTGGTGTCATTGCTCAGGAAAAAAAAACCAAGGTCTCATCAAAGATCCAAACACATACTGAGAAAATACCACATCATCCGGGAGATCGTGGAAAGAGGAGACATCACTGTCGAGAGAGTGACCTCTGCAGACAATATCGCTGATCCACTTACTAAGCCCTTGCCAGGACCATTATTTGGCAAACATCGCAAAACAATGGGACTACGTAGTATGACTAGTTGGCTTTAGGGCAAGTGGGAAATTGAAAGAGTGGGTGCCCGGTTAGCCAACTTATGGCTAAGGGTTTTTGTGACTCTATGTGTAAAAAATCTTTGTTTAATATAATTTACACTTTTATATTGGCATTTACTTTATCTTTTATCATATTATTATGTTGTGACGTACTATACGATACTTAGATAAAGACCTTGAATATACTAGAGTGCATGTAAGATGTGATAGTAGAATTGAATGACTATCATGAAACACATCTTATAATCACTGTATATTCTAAACAAGTTCCTAGTCAATTGAGCCGTCCGCTAATAAGGATAAGGATCGCTCGAGATTGAGACTAGCATTTGCGATGCCAAGTACCACGTTTCATTGGTATAGAACAGAGAGATGTTCGAAGCATGCAAATGGATATTCATATGATGGATGATCGAACTACCCTATTCGGACTTTCCAAGTGGTTATCATTAATTGAGTGGATAAGTCCGCGGTTTTGGTTGTACACCATTAGTCCTTACTACTTGAAACATCATGGAGACTCTATATGCTAGTTCTGTACTTTGACTCGTTTACCGACTCTGTGAGTGTAGTGACCCTGCATGGAATCACCTACTAACTGGCAACTAATAGCATGCATTAAAATTAATACAGCAAAATTCTTAACAGAGTAAAAACGTGCGGAAACATAATCCATAATTTACATAACAGCTTAGGAAAACATATCCAGGCTTAAATCTGTAGTGATACAACCATATCGAAGAACTTAAAAGTAACCATTATACAGCTAAGCAAATCTTGCTGTATAAAATCCCCTAAAAAGCTCCGGATTTCTAGTCCTGCCTCGAACTACCGGCTCCGTCCATCCTGCGACCTGCCCGTGGAATAGGGTGTCCAAGATAACAACTAGGACGTGAGCGCTAACGCCCAGTACATAGACATGAGTAAACATATGTATATGATGCATGCAACATGATGACTGGTAAATGGTCATCTGAAAAGTCATGCTCAGTACCGGCGCCAAATGAGTGCTGCCACCGCACGGATCAACCTCTGGGTGCAACCACACTTGTCTAGTACACCAGAGTAGTCAGACATACATGTCCCCGCCGTCGCGGTACTCTCAATGACAGACTATCAAGTATAGAGCTGAGCGGCTCTATAATCAGGTATAACAAGGTATAGGCTCAACGTGTATATGCACATGATATATGAATATAGAAAGCGGTAAAACATACATCATGCCACATAATAATGCCAAATAAATGCAACATATAAACATGTATACTCGCTTGCAATCTCAGTCAATGTGTATGTACCTAACACCGAAGTCTGAACTAAGCTGGAAAAAGACAACCCCTAGCTGTCCTAGGTCAACTCCCGACCCGACCTAGTCTCAAGCTTGACCCGAACTGGTCTCTTGGTCCGACCCCGAGCTCTTCCTTCCCGAGCTATTCCTTCCCGAATTCCCGAGCTACTCTTTCCCGAGCAAAGATATGAAGTGAGATGGAAGTGATGTGAAAAATAACTGGATCCCCAGCTCCTATTTATAGACAAATATTTGGGGTAATCGGGATTCTTGAGCTGATGTCGAGACGTCCGAGCTCCTATAAGCACGCCACGTATCAAATTCTTGAGCTGAGTCACTATCATTATTGACAGCTCATGCTTAGGCGCCAACTGTCATTCATGCAAGCGTCCACACACCTGCCTGCCTGTCCTGGAGGGTTCAGGCTTATACATTCTATGATTTTGATTAAGTGTTCATTCCCGACCTGAACACAATGTGCCCTTCCCTTGACCGAACACTACCTTGGCCTTGCACTTCACTTTTCTGAGCACCCTAGGACCCGACCCGAGCCATGTTTTTCCTTGACCGAGCCCCTCATGTCCGAACCCTCCCTTGGTTCACCATGACCGATCCGAGCCCCAAGGAAACATCCGAGCTCAAACCAAGCTCCATGCCCGAGCTAAATCCACCTCCACGCCCGAGCCCTAGCTCAATGCCCGAGCCCTAGCCAAAGCCACACACACACGGCCAAGCTCTTGATGCTCAACCATGTCCGACCCGAGCCACTCATGACCGACCCGAGCCCATGGTCAAATCCATCAAACCCTAGCTCATTCTCATACCATGTGTTCTTGATCTTGACTTGTTTAATTAGTAACCCTTAATCATGTTTAACATATTATTATCTTAAAATGGAATTTGGGTTACTACATTCTCCCCACCTTTAGATATTTCGTCTGCGAAATAAAATCTAAAGACAAATTAAGATAACAATATGAAATAGAAAACCATGTTTTATTACAACGGTAATTACATCTTTACATGGTAATTAAAAGTACAAAGCAAACAACTCAGGATATTCTGCTCGCACATGGCTCTCGGTTTCCCAAGTTGCTTCCTCAACGCCTCGGCGCTGCCACTGTACCATCACAAGTGGTATAGTCTTGTTTCGAAGAACTTTCTCCTTCCTGTCTAGAATACGGAGTGGTCGTTCAACATACGACAGATCTGGCTCTAGCTGAACTTCAGAAGACTGAATCACATGTGATTCATCAGCTATGTACTGTCGAAGTAACGACACATGAAAAACATTATGTATACTGGAAAGAGATGGCGGTAACGCCAAACGATAAGCAACATCTCCGATTTTCTCCAGTATCTAGAAAGGTCCAATGAAACGAGGTGACAACTTGCCTTTCACACCGAATCTCATCATCTTCCTGAAAGGTGATACTCGCAAGAACACATATTCACCAGGCTCAAACTGCAATGGCCTGCGATGAATATTAGCATAACTGGCTTGTCTATCTTGAGCAGTTTTGATCCTCCGCTTGATCAAATCTACTTGTCTATAATCTGCTGCACCAACTCAGGACCCTCGACTTGTCGTTCTCCTACTTCATTCCAGAATAACGGAGTACGACACCGTCGACCATACAATGCCTCGAAAGGTGCCATATCAATACTACGATGATAACTGTTATTGTAGGCAAATTCGATCAAAGGTAACTGATCCTGCCAAGATAAGCCAAAGTCCATAACACAAGAACGTAGCATATCCTCCAACGTACGAATCGTCCGTTCTGACTGCCCGTCAGTCTTCGGATGATATGCAGTACTTAAACTCAGAGTGGTACCCAATGCCTGCTGAAAACTACCCCAAAAACGTGAGGTAAATCGCGGGTCTCTATCACTGATTATGCTCACTAGAATCCCATGTAATCGCACTATCTCCTGGATGTATAAGCGTGTCATGCGATCATAAGAATACTCCCGGTTGTAAGGAATGAAATGTGCTGATTTTGTCAGACGGTCAACAACAACCCAGATAGCATCACACTGACGTGACATCATAGGCAAGTGGGTGACAAAATCCATAGTCACGTGCTCCTACTTCCATTTGGGAATCTCAAGATTCTGCAGTAATCCACCTGGTCGTCGATGTTCAGCATTGACCTGTTGACAAACCAAACATCTTGAAACAAATTGATATACACTTCGCTTCATCCCTTTCCACCAGAATCTAGTTCGCAAGTCCTTATACATTTTCATACTTCCAGGATGAACAGATAATCGACTCCTGTGAGCTTGAGAAAGAATATCATTCCTGAGCTCCGTAACATCAGGCACAACCACTCGATTCGATAAGCATAATAAACGATCTGCCTGATAATGGAATCCAGATGTATTAACTCCATTGGCTAGACGTGCCAAATGCTGAGTCTTAACATCAGATATATGAGCATCTCTGATCCGAGAATACAATGCTGGCTCAGATAGAATAGTATACAATCGAATCCCATTTCTCCCTTTCTTGTGCTTGAGCGTAAAACTCAATGAACAGCACTCTTGAATCATATGAGATACTTCACTAGTCTGAAGTGAAGAAAATCTCACCTGCCGACTCAAGGTGAAACGACCCTAACTCTTTAAATATAAATAAATATGCGGAATTTTTTTTTTTTTTACACTTACTAAGTAAAAATATGTACATACATGCCCATACATATATGCACAGAATAAATAGATTTAAAAATAAATAACTTAAATAAAAATGCAACCTTTAATAAATTAAATATCTGAGTCAAACATTTAATAAAATACTGAAATAAGCAAAATAAATAAAATTTGCATGCACTGAAAATATTTAAATAAAATGAGTAATAATATCCACCACTGAAAATAAATAAAATGTATGACATGATAAAAATATTCAAAACATGACGTAGACTCAGACAACGGTCACGGGGTTACTGCTTGTCCGCTCATAGGTCCTCGCCGCCGGTGGGTACTACATCTTCCTCTACGTACTCACCTGCACCATATCAGTGTAGTGAGCCTAGAGACCCAACATGCTAACATAACAAGGGTTTAAAATAATTTAAATCACTTTAATACTAATACATAACATATACATGAATGAGCATGCTTAAAAATATCATGAACATAACATACACTTAAATTAAACTTGAATATCATAATAATACATAAACATTGTTGAGCAAAATATTTTCTAACATAGAAAGGTCGTATCCATAGTGTAATCATACATACATTAAATACTGATCAGCGTGGTAAACCAACGTACGTGGTGGTGACGAATCACCTCTTAAATTGGCAGTAAACTGCCCTTCAATAGTTCACATATGGGGACGAATCCCCCTTAAATTGTCACACTACTTCAACTTCCAACATAAAATTATTTTCTTTTGCTCAACCTTAAACATTAAATCATGCATAAAAATTATTTCATGAATGCATGTACTTAAATAAAATGTGTGTCCTTCATATATATTTAATTTAATTTCATACTAACATATAAATATTAAAAATAACTTCCATGCATAAAAATAATTAAATATATATTCAGGACACATGCAATTTCTCATGGGTTGTACTGAACTGCTGGCCCATTAACATACTTAAGCTCATTAACACATTTCTAAGCCCAATAAAATTTCCTGGCCCAATAACACTTTAATCTGGCCCAATGGGCCCAAAAGCCCAAAGACTGGTCCAATAATTTTTTTTCCATGGGCTTTGAAGCCCATAAAAATTAGTGGACTAACTTAAATTAATTATTTAGGCCCACTAAGAAAATTAAATATAGCCCATTAATTTAATTAAACTAATTAGCCCAATTAAACACTTAAACTTATTAATTAACTTCAAAATAAAATACCCGAGCCCAACTAACTTAACCCGGACCCGGACCCGGACCCAACTAACATAACCCATGACCCACTTACTTGACCCGGACCACCAACCCGACCCGGAAATCCACCTGCAACCCTAACCCGATTGCCCCCTACTCTCGTTTCTGCTGCGGCCGTGAGCAGCAGCCACTCCTTGGCTGCTACCGGCCTGCTCCGGCCGCCCTTGGCCGGAGCGCCGCCGCTCAGACGTAGCCCACGTCTGGGCGGTTCGAACCTAGCCACTAACCCAGCCCCATGCACCCTAGAACCCTTAGTTGAACCCTTCTTCCCGTGAACCCTAGTCTGCATCTCCCATGGAAGCCGTCTGAACATTGTGGTTTCCTGGGCTCGTTTGGCTCAAACCACTCGAGCCATTCGAGTCCAGGCCACCCCCACACCGCCTAGGAACCCTGACCAGCAGCCTAGACTCAACCATGGAGGAAAACATGAGCATGAACAACCAAACACAACAAGAACCGTGCGCCTTCAATCATAAAAACGAACCCTTTTTCTGAAAACTTTGAAATTTCGATGCATACACAATACACACACTATAATATCTGATATATTATGAAAAATAGGGAAGAAAATCATGCCTTGCACCGTTGAATGGAAAGAAGGAGACATATATGATGATTTCGGGACGACTGGGCGATGACAACCAACTTGGAGCTTGAAAAACCGTTCAACAATGGAGGCTTGGAGCTAAAACCGACTGAAGAAGATGAAGGAGAGGTGGGGTTGGCAGCTGGGAGCTTTGAGCGTAGGATTTTGGGGTAGGTTTAGGGTAATTAGAATAAAATAAGGTTTAGGATAATTAAAATATTAATAAGGGTTTTAAATATGAAATATATAACTTAAAAGCTCTAAATAATATTTAAAATCTGATAACTTTAATAAAATCCCGAAATATATAATTAAGGGAATTTTAAAGATAGTAAAAAGTCATTATTTTGGCTTATTTTGAATAAAAAAGGACTCCTAAAAGTATATAAAATTAAATACTGATAATTTTGAGGAAATAAAACTCAAAATAATATTTTTGGGCTCTAAAAATGCTCATGAAATAAATTCGATAGAAAGTTGTCATCTCGTCCGTCCACGGTCCCGTCTACGCGATAAAATGATTTAAATGCCAAAAATCATAAAAATCTCAAATTATGGATTAAATGCTTGAAAATAAATATTAAAACTTGCACAATTAATTCACATAATAATTTAACCCATAAATCTAAAATTTTAAATAAATAAATTTCCTAATTATGCATGCGAATTTACGTATTAAAAATACCGGGTGTTACACAAGGCATCAGCAGTAAGATTAGCAGAACCTGGATGATATTTGATTTCACAATCATAATCCTTCAGAAGATCCATCCAGCGTCTCTGTCGCATATTCAACTCTGCCTGAGTGAATAAATACTTCAAACTCTTGTGATCCGTGAATATCTCAAATTTCTCGCCATAAAGATAATGTCTCTAAATCTTGAGAGCAAATACAATGGCGGCTAACTCGAGATCATGTACTGGATAATTATTCTCATGTGTCTTCAACTATCGAGAAGCATAGGCAATAACATGTCCATGCTGTGTCAGAACACATCCTAACCCCTGACCAGAGGCATCAGTGTAGACAACATAACCTCCCGATCCAGAAGGTAGAGCTAACACAGGTGCAGTAGTAAGACGTCTACGCAGCTCGTGAAATGACTCCTCACAATCCGAGGACCATATGAAGGAAACATCTTTCTGAGTAAGCTGAGTCAAAGGCCTGGCCAACTGTGCAAAATTCTCGATGAACCGATGGTAATATCCAGCTAGACCCAAGAAACTACAAATCTCAGCAACCGTCATCGGACGAGACCAGTTCAGCACTGCCTCTATCTTACTAGGATCAACAGATATTCCTTCACTAGAAATCACATGACCGAGAAACACTACCCGATCAAGCCAGAATTCACACTTGCTCAATTTCGCATACATCTGCTTATCTCGTAACGTCTGCAACACAATCCTCAGATGTTGTGCATGCTCATCCTTGTCATGAGAATAGACAAGAATATCATCAATGAAGACAATGACAAATCTATCCAGATATTCTCGAAATACCTGATTCATCAGATTCATAAAGACTGCTGGTGCATTTGTCAAACCGAATGACATCACCAGAAATTCATAATGCCCGTATCTTGTTCTGAAAGCAGTCGTAGAAATATCTGAGTCTCGTACCCGCATCTGGTGGTATCCAGATCTTAGATCTATCTTGGAGTAAACAGAAGTACCATGTAATTGATCGAACAGATCATCAATTCGTGGCAAAGGATACTTATTCTTGATGGTGACACGATTAAGTTGCCTGTAATCAATACATAATCGCATCGATCCATCCTTCTTCTTAACAAACTAAACAGGTGCTCCCCACGGAGAAACACTCGGATGAATATATCCCTTATCAAGCAGATCTTGCAACTGTTGTTTCAATTTCCTCATCTCTGATGGTGCCAGACGATAAGGTTCTTGGGATATAGGCGTAGTTCCTGGTACTAGATCAATACCAAATTCAACCTCTCGAACCGGAGGAAAACCAGGAATCTCATCAGGAAATACATCAAAAAACTCGCTGACAACCGGTAGCTGATCGATACCCGGACTACTAGTGGACATATCAACTGCATAAATGAGGTAGCCCTCCCCACCTGACTCCAAGACATGACATGCCTTCAGAGCCGATACAAGTGTCATCGGGGGTTGCGCACCCTCACCATAAAAGTACCAGCTATCACCCTCATCCGGATGAAACTGTACCAGACGCTGATAACAATCCACAGTAGCGTGATGCAAAGTCAGCATATCTATTCCCAAAATACAATCAAAATCTGTCATCGCTAATATCATCAGATTAGCCGATAACACATTACCCTCAAACTCTAGAAGGCAACCCATCACTAGACGCTTAGTTACTACCTCCTGCTCCAGCGGAGTAGATACAACTAAATTCATATCTAATGATACATATGGTAATCTATGTCTCTTAACAAAACGACTAGAAATAAAGGAATGCGATGCTCCAGTATCAATTAAGACAAGTGCAGGAATACCACATAACAGAAAGGTACCTGCCAACATGCGATCGCTTTCCTCCGTAGCCTGCTCCTGAGACAGAGTAAATACCTGCCCTTGAGTCTGTGGACGGTAACCAGAAGAACTCTGTGGTGCTGTCTGCTGATGTGGAAAAGTAGAAGCCTGAGATCCAACCTGTGATCCCGATCCACTAGCAAAACCCATACGCTGAGGATAATCTCTCCGCAAATGTCCCTGCTCACCAAAAATATAACAAGCACCAGTAGCATTCCAACACGAAGCCGCAGGATGCTTCCCACCAAAGTGGCTGCAAAATTCCTCCTTCTTCTTCTTCCCAAAACGGAAAGTACCTCGTGAACCACGAGAACCAGACGAAGTAGTAGTAGTAGTAGTAGTAGTAGAAGACATAGGTCCATATTGCACAACAGATTGAGCCCTAGGCCCAAGAGATCCACTAGGCTGTCCTGGCATCATCAACAGTGCCCGCCTATTGCTGTTCTCCACTTAACGGCAACGGTTCATCAAAGTCTCATAATATGTCGGATTATCACATACGAAAACTTGTGAGTAGATATCTCGATTCAGGCCTTGCAGAAAGATATCATACTTGGACGCATCACTGTCATTGATATGAGGACTAAAAGGTAGCAGATCAAGAAATCGTTGCTGATATTGATCAATAGTCATTGATCCTTGCCTTAGAGTCAGCAACTCCATAGATCGTGCCTGACGAACAGCTGGAGGAAAATATAGTTTCTAAAACTGCTGACAGAAATCCCCCCAAGTCACCTGTCCTCTCTCAGTACATGCCTGAGTAGCCTTGGCATCCCACCATAAGCATGCTCGATCCTATAGAACGAATTCTAGAACTTCCAGTTTCTGCTCCTCAGTGCAATCGAAAGCTCGAAACGCACTCCCGAGTTTAGACATCTAACCTCTTGCCTGTTCAGGATTCTCACATCCCAACAAGGGTTTCGGTCCTACTTGCATGAACTTATTAATAGAGTAACGACGTCTACCCTCATGAGGACGATGTCGATCATCCTGATGGCATTGGTGATGATGATGATGACCACCTCCCTAGCCAACACTACCGTGACTCTTGTCAGCCATATCCTGAAAAGAATTGCACATTAAAATCCCAAATGCGCAATAATTACTTAAGATGAGAGTAAATCCCAAGTACTAATCCCAAAATCTATGCATGCTCTGATACCAAAAATTTAGTGACCGTGCATGGAATCACCTACTAACTGGCAACTAATAGCATGTATTAAACTTAATACAGCAAAATTCTTAACAGAGTAAAAACGTGCGGAAACATAATCCATAATTTACATAACAACTTAGAAAAACATATCCAGGCTTAAATCTGTAGTGATACAACCATATCGAAGAACTTAAAAGTAACCATTATACAGCTAAGCAAATCCTGCTGTATAAAATCCCCTGAAAAGCTCCGGATTCCTAGTCCTGCCTCGAACTACCGGCTCTGTCCATCCTGCGACCTGCCCGTGGAATAGGGTGTCCAAGATAACAACTAGGACGTGAGCGCTAACGCCCAGTACATAGACATGAGTAAACATATGTATATGATGCATGAAACATGATGACTGGTAAATGGTCATCTGAAAAGTCATGCTCAGTACCGGCGCCACATGAGTGCTGCCACCGCACGGATCAACCTCTAGGTGCAACCACACTCGTCTAGTACACCAGAGTAGTCAGACATACATGTCCCTGCCATCGCGGTACTCTCAATGACAGACTATCGAGTATAGAGCTGAGCGACTCTATAATCAGGTATAACAAGGTATAGGCTCAACGTGTATATGCACATGATATATGAATATAGAAAGCGGTAAAACATACATCATGCCACATAATAATGCCAAATAAATGCAACATATAAACATGTATACTCGCTGGCAATCTCAGTCAATGTGTATGTACCTAACACCTAAGTCTGAAATAAGCTGGAAAAAGACAACCCCTAGCTGTCCTAGGTCAACTCCCGACCCGACCTGGTTTCAAGCTTGACCCAAACTGGTCTCTTGGTCCGACCCCGAGCTCTTCCTTCCCGAGCTATTCCTTCCCGAATTCCCGAGCTACTCTTTCCCGAGCAAAGATATGAAGTGAGAAGGAAGTGATGTGAAAAATAACTGAATCCCCAGCTCCTATTTATTGACAAATATTTGGGTTGATCGGGATTCTTGAGCTGATGTCGAGACGTCCGAGCTCCTATAAGCACGCCACGTAACAAATGCTTGAGCTGAGTCACTACCATTATTGATAGCTCATGCTTAGGCGCCAACTGTCATTCATGCAAGCGTCCACACACCTGCCTGCCTGTCCTGGAGAGTTCAGGCTTATACATTCTCTGATTTTGATTAAGTGTTCATTCCCGACCTAAACACAATGTGCCCTTCCCTTGACCGAACACTACCTTGGCCTTGCACTTCACTTTTCTGAGCACCCTAGGACCCGACCCGAGCCATTTTTTTCCTTGACCGAGCCCCTCGTGTCCGAACCCTCCCTTGGTTCACCATGACCGATCCGAGCCCCAAGGAAACATCCGAGCTCAAACCAAGCTCCATGCCCGAGCTAAATCCACCTCCACGCCCGAGCCCTAGCTCAATGCCCGAGCCCTAGTGCCATGGCGCCATGCCCGAGCCCTAGCCAAAGCCACACACACACGACCAAGCTCTTGATGCTCAACCATGTCCGACCCGAGCCACTCATGACCGACCCGAGCCCATGGTCAAATCCATCAAACCCTACCTTATTCTCATACCATGTGTTCTTGATCTTGACTTGTTTAATTAGTAACCCTTAATCATGTTTAACATATTATTATCTTAAAATGGAATCTGGGTTACTACAGTGAGGGTCATCAGGTGTCGAGATTGGGTACAGTTACGACACATATAGGAGTCAATGCTTTGTTGTCAAGGATTCACCACACGCTTGCGAGTGTGGATATCCTATGTTATCTGAAGAGATATTAGTATGACAAATCCATGGCCAGAGTACATGATGTGCTTTAGGTTACTTGGTTTCCTAGTAG
Organism: Henckelia pumila; assembly: GCF_033568475.1. Classification (NCBI taxonomy): domain Eukaryota; kingdom Viridiplantae; phylum Streptophyta; class Magnoliopsida; order Lamiales; family Gesneriaceae; genus Henckelia; species Henckelia pumila. The sequence continues at coordinate 87,326,890 of NC_133120.1, forward strand.
CACATGCGATGTCACTATTTGATCTTCAATATGTATTGCATAGTTATCGAATCTCGAACGACTCTCGATGTACCAATGGTTGTTGATTCGATCGGGATATATGGTTAAAGGGACCGTACTGTACGCTAACCAAAACCTACTGGTTCTTGCAGGCACTATCAGTGATACCTAGGTAATCATGGGGCGATGTTGCTAGGCGCTCTTACCATGATTCGATGGGTAAGTCGGAAATTGTTGTTTCGAGTCACAAGGAGTTGTGAGCCCACAGCTAGCTGTATCCCTGAACCATTGAGGGTTACACAAGTAATGGATTACTAATCCCCGTTGAGATAGTTAAATTTAAAGAGTTAAATTTAGCGAAAGAGAAGTTGGACTTCTTAAGTAAAGGGAGTGGAATTTCCTAAAATGACATAGGGATGGGCATTTTTGGAAATCACTGAATTCGGATTCAGAAAAATTATCTTGACTTTAAAAGGTGCAGAAATGGTTTTTGTGTACATTGGTGAAATTAGTTTATCAATCGGAGTCATGATGAATTTTATATTAATTTCTATAATAACAGGCTTGGCTTGTTGGGCTTAAGTTATGACTAATGGGCCCTAAGAAGTTAGTGTCCTATTAGACATATAATTAATCCAGTACAGAAATTATATATAGTAGATGTAAGGGATTTCGAAAGGGACAATTGATTCCAAGTTGGAATTTTCGAAAATACTGCTACACTCACATCTACAGTTTTCGGAAAAATCCTAGAACAGTTCTAAGGAGATTTTCGAATTATGTCGTCCTTTTGAGAGAATTCAGTCTGTGATTTTTCTGAAAAATTACATTCTGAATTGAAAGATCAAATCTGTAAATATCTTCGATAAACATCTGATTGATTTCTAGTGCAATCAATCAGAGGGTTTCTGTTTTCTATTTGTGGACCTAATTCAGGAGTTGATCGAGCAAGTCATCAGTTCCTGGGATTTACAAGAAGAGCAGATTCAATCTGTTGGAGTCCATTAATCATGTCTTAGCTTGAAGAGGTAAAATATTAATTGTTATTATTATTTTACTTGTATATTTTAATCGTAAGGATTTGATACCCATGATATGGAATCTTTCCATATCAGAAAAGAAAAATTTTAAACTTCCGCTGCTCCGGGTATCATATCTGACTGATCTGAAAATGTGTTCCAACAGCTCCTCGCCAAGTTCGAGTTCCAGGTTGGCATAGAACTCAAAAAGTAACTCTGGAAAAATGGCATCCGGGAGGGAAGGCAGGAAAAAGAATTCCCAATGCTGGGCAGCAATGAGAGGCAGCAACTGTAGATGAGATGACGCAAGGTATGTAGTATCGAAAATACGACCGGGTAAAATTGGTCGAGTGGGGTAATCGTCGGGGATAGGACGAGAAATAGCAGGTAAATTTGGATCATGTATAGGAATTGGGCGACTAGAGCTAGGTTGATCACGGCGGCGTTTGGAAGGCATTTTGTAGGCTAGATTTTGGACTAGGTAGAAGAAAGAAATGATTTTAGGGGTGAATAATTCGAATGGCCCGAGGGGGTACTTATAGCCGAGACTTCGGACGATCTGAGCAGGGTTCGGATGGCCCGAAGATGATTACCGAGAAGATAAGATTGACAGTCTGTAATTAAGGTTCGGAGGGCCCGAAGTATGTTCGGACGGTCCGAACAGTTCATTTTTAAGTTCGTGACGTCCGAAGAACTTCGGAGGGCCCGATGATAAGGCGGTCAAAATTAGAGTTTTTACCGCGCGGAGTTCGGACGGCCCGAAGTGTATTTCAGATGGTCCGAACTAGCCAAAACGGAGGGAATTTTGAAAGTTTTAAACTGAAAGAGCGCGAGGCAGTTCGGGTCCTTCGAACTAAGGTTCGGGTGGTCCGAACTCTCCGAAGTCAGAATTTTCGAAAATGACTCTTTAAATGATATTTTGCAATTCAAGTAATAAGTCAAATAATTCAAATAAAATGTGAGCTTTTTAATTTTGAATAAATACAATTGATTTATATTTATCCAAAATAAATTTGCTCGAGTTTAATATTAAGCTCCCCCTTAATATGACATCAAATTTATTTTATGTTTACAAGCGATTACAACTCAATCATACCAAGTTCACCACGCAAACGAATAAAAGTATTTTCATTTAGTGGTTTTGTAAAAATATCAGCAATTTGATTAGTTGTGTCAACATATTGAAGTTCAACTTCATTTCATTCGATGTGGTCACGAATAAAATGATGATGAATGTCAATATGTTTGGTGCGCGAATGTTGAATCGGATTCTTTGTAAGACATATGGCGCTAGTGTTGTCACAGAAAATAGGAATTTTTGAAAAAGATACACCATAGTCAAGCAATTGATGCTTCATCCAAAGAATTTGCGCACAAAAACTACCGGCAGCCATATATTCGGCTTCGGTCGTTGACAACGCAACACAATTTTGTTTCTTTGAAAACCAAGAAACTAAACAATTTCCTAGAAAGAAGCAAGTTCCACTAGTGTTTTTCCTGTCCACCTTATATCCACCATAGTCGGCATCACAGTACGCTTTTAAATCAAAGAAAGAATTTTTCGAATACCACAAGCCGAGATTTGGAGTATTTGAAAGATATTTGAAAATGAATTTTAAGGCGAACAAATGTGATTCCTTTGGACATGATTGAAATCGTGCACATAAGCAAACACTAAACATAATGTCCGGTCTACTAGCAGTAGCATAAAGTAAGGAGCCAATCATACTATGAAAGGAAGATTGATCTACAGATTTACCATTTTCATCCTTGTCGAGTCTGATTGCTGTGCTCATCGGTGTGGATGATGATTTTGTGTTCTCCATCCCAAACTTCTTTAGAATCTCCTTGATGTATTTGCTTTGGTTCACAAAGAATCCATCCTTGCACTGTTTTATTTGCAATCCGAGGAAATAGTTAAGTTTCCCCATCATGCTCATCTCAAAGTGTTCCTGCATAAACTTGGAGAAATCTTGACAGAGAGTTTCGTTAGTAGAACCAAATATTATGTCATCAACATAAATTTGCACAATCAATAAGTCATCTTTAGCATGTTTGGTAAACAACGTAATATCAATCTTTCCTCTTGAAAAACCATTTGAAAGAAGGAAAGTTGATAATTTTTCATACCAAGCTCGAGGAGCTTGTTTCAAACCATACAATGCTTTGTTTAGTCTATACACATGATCAGCCAATAATGCATCAACAAAGCCATCAGGTTGCTCAATGTAAACTTCCTCTTTCAATTCACTATTAAGAAATGCACTTTTGACATCCATTTGAAATAACTTAAAATTTCTAGAGCAAGCAAAAGCAAGTAGCATGCGAATAGATTCTAGTCTAGCAACAGGCGCATAAGTTTCATCATAATCTATGCCTTCTTCTTGACTATATCCTTTAGCTACAAGTCTAGCTTTATTTCTAGTGATAGTACCATGCTCATCAAGTTTATTCCTAAAGACTCATTTAGTACCAATAATAGATCTATCATGCGGCCTAGGAACAAGATACCAAACATCATTACGCTTGAATTCATTCAATTCATCTTGCATAGCAATAATCCATGAATCATCTAATAAAGCATCATCAATGCACTTAGGTTCAACATGCGAAACAAAAGCAAGATGATTGCAGATATTATTAAGTGAAGAGCGAGTGGTTACTCCCTTCGAAGGACTTCCAATGATAAGATCTATAGGATGATCTTTGTGAAGCGTCCAATCCTTCGGAAGTGGTGTTTCCTCAACAGAAACATCTATTTCTTTTAAGCTTGAGGAGGTCATTTCTTCTTCGAGTAATTCTACATCATCATTAGTATTACGAGGAACTATAGACATAGATTCATCAAATACAACATGCATTGATTCTTCAACAAGTAAGATGCGTTTATTAAATACTCTAAAAGCCTTACTTGAGGTAGAATATCCGAGAAAAATACCTTTGTTGGATTTGGCATCAAATTTGTCAAGGTTGTCCTTACCATTATTATGAATGAAGCATTTTTGTAAGGCCCGGGATTAATTACTATTAATCCGAATTTATTTAATTTTAATTCGAGTATATTTAATTTTGGAATATTTAGAGTTTCGATTTAAATTCTAATATTCTTAAATTATTTAGGATTGAAATTGAATTAAAATAAAGGTCGAGGACCAAATTGCAAATAGTGAAGAATTGAGGGGCTAAACTGCAATTATGCTTGAAGTTATCAGATTATATTGTCTAATCATCATGTACACGTGCATGATATTAGAGAATTCAGAAGTTTTAAGCAGAAATTCGAGATCCTTTGTGTTTTTTTGAAATCTTGATTTTCAAATCGTCGTAACTTTTGCTCCGGTTATCCGATTTCGATTCCGTAAATTGTTCTGGAATCCTTGCGATGAGGGCTTAGATCTCGTGTAAGTTTTATGTTGTGTTATATGGATTTCGAAATCAGTATATGGCAGATAACAGATTTTGAGTTCTTGATTATGTATATCAACGTTTATGCGATTTTATTGCGAAATCGGATTGATGAGTTTGTATTAAATGTATTCAAATTTGATTCCAGCATATACCAATTGTTCTAGCTGCTGATATGAGGAGTTTGAAGATATATATTAGCTGATATATGTTGTACGAATGATTGAAGTGAAGTTAGAAATGATTTCGGGATTACGTCGGTTACCGATTTTCAATCGCTACACCGTTGAATTGAGTTTTTAGACTATTTTGATAGCCTATATCTGAGCTGAAGTCTTTATCTAGATGTTATGAATGTTATAGTATTTTTATTCTTCAGTTTCAGTCGAGTTTTGAAGGCCAACAATTCAAGACGCCGAGTTAAACCGAAGAAGAAAGAATTAAGGTTTGAAATGAGTTTGATTGATGATCGATTGATGGTTTTGATTCGTTTCTGATATAATAAGCTTGAATGAAGTTTGATATGAGTGTTTTGATTGTTATATTTCAGATTTGAAGAGTTCAGAATTGTGATAAACGAAGGTATAATGACGACATCGCGAAGTAGGGACTTTGAAACTCAAGAATGACTATTATTGAGTTGGCCCGCAAAAACCACATACTTGTTTATGTTTTTGATTTGATTATGATGTTGTCGATCCATCTCAGGTAGTGGATCTTTAGATTTGAGTTAATATGATGCTATATTGAATTGATTCTATGCCAAGGTTGCTGTTAACCTTATTTGCGAGTCGGTTACGAACTCGTTAGATGTATATCCATGTCAAGATGATTTATGAATCTTGATGGCCTCGAAGTTATATGAATCAGTTCTTATGCGAAGCGTTAATTTACTCTATTTTTGGAGTCGAGTTTAAATAGAGTCGATATGATTTATTTAACGCTTTTTATATGTTGGTTATACTCAGATTGATTTCTCACCGGAGTTTATTCGGCTGTTGTCTTGTTTTGTATGTGTGCATGACAACAGATGGGGCAGGAGCTGGCCAAGGACGTCGTGGGTAGCTCATGAGAGATGATTAGATGTGGACTCGGCTTGTTCGAGATGGAACGTTGTAGCTAAGTCTTTATAAACATGTTAGAGAACATCTGGGTTTTGAACTTGGAAAGCTTAGCGACTAGTTGTGTCTTTTGTTGCTTTTGATGCATTGTAAACTTCTAGTTTAAAGTATCAATACTTTATGGACATGTTTAGATGTTGTTTTATGTTAATATACATGTTTTAGACTTGAATTTGATAGCTTGGAATGGATGGAAAGGATAAAAAATGGCTGCTGAAATACAGGGTGAAATTCTGCCCAGGAAGCGCATGAGCTGCAGTTTTTAGCAGCCCGATCGCGAGCCTTCTGTTTTGTAAAAATCAGGGGCGCTCGGGCAGTAGTTTTTGACCGCCCGAGCCCATCCCCTTTTGAAAAAAAAAAATTTCTTGATCCTTATTATTTCTTTATTAGATTAATGATGCTTATTCATTAATTGCCCCTTAAGATTTGAGATTAGCAACCCGAGGTCCCACAATTTTGATCCAAAAGCCCGAAAGTATGAAATGTTAGGTTTTCTCCCTCTCCATAATTCATATGGAGTTTTCTTGAGAATTGGCCTTATTGATACTCGATTGATAATGAAACAGGCAGTGTTCATTACTTCAGCCCAAAAATATTTTGGTAGAGAATGCTCACATATCATGGTCCTCGCAATCTCCACAAGTGTCCTATTTTTCCTCTCAACGACCTCGTTTTGTTGAGGAGTCCTGGAACAATAAAAATTGTGACCGATGTCTTTCTCTTCAAAAAAATTTGTAAAACTCTCATTTTGAAATTCAGTTTCGTGGTCACTACGGATCTGTTTGATAGAAAGATTGTTCTCATTCTCAACACGTTTGACAAAAGTTTTAAAATAATCAAAGGCATCATTTTTGTGGGCTAAAAACAATTTCCATGTGTAACGTGAGAAATCATCCACAATGACAAATGCATAAAGCTTCCCTCCTAGGCTAGCGTTCCTCGAGGGACCACATAGATCTAGGTGAAGAAGTTCAAGGGGCATAGAACTTGATACAAAATTTTTGCTTTTAAAAGATTCCCTTGTGTGTTTGCCAAGTTGACACGTATCACAAACAAAATCTAATTTTAAATTGAATTTTGGCATACCAACAACTAAGTCAAGTTTAAAAAGTTTTTCTATGGTACTAGGATCAACGTGACCTAGTCGTCTATGCCAAAGAATATTGTCATCAACATTCAAGGATACAAGGATTTTGATGTTTGATAAAGATAAATTATTTAAAGAAACCTTGTATACATTTTCACTTCTATATCCTTTGAAATTTATGGATTTGTCAGATGTGAGTGATATAATGCAGTGTTGGGGAGTGAATTTGACTTCATAACCTCTATCGCACAATTGACTTATACTTAGTAGATTATGCTTAAGTCCTTTCACTAGGAGTACATCATCAGTTAAGCAGGATTTAGAAAAATACCTATTGAGCCGATTCCTTTGATAACTCCTTTGTTGTTGTCTCCAAAGGTGACAGATCCTTTCTCCTTTGGTTTGATTGATTGGAGTAGCTCCTTGTTCCCCGTCATATGTCTAGAACATCCACTGTCTAGATGCCATATGCTAGGAAGAACAGTTTTCCTATTTCCCTACAAGAATTAGATTTTGGTACCCTTTAGTTTTTTTGGGTCCACAGTGTTAGAAAAGAGAGATACAAAATATACTTCTAAGAGTTCAGTCTCTCATAACAACATCATCGCCACTTTCTAAGAGTGCTCCCAGTAGTAGGTAGGGCTATGGCCTCTTTAAAAACCTATTTCCTTGGACAGAACAGCGTTCATCAGGAAGACCAGTCGCAAGTCAAGGCAGTTTAAACCGGTCTATGATGAACTCCCTTAGATCATGATCTCATAATGTCAACTGATGAGTTGTTAAGTACTCTTAGGCCTCCATTTCATATAGCTCTTTTGATCATATTGAAATCTTAAAGATCTACATTTATGTCTAGCATGTCCTATTTTACAACAATAAGAGCATGTAGGGGGTGATCTCATTTTTGCTTTAGCAATGAGGCTAGTAAAGTCTATTGATTTCTTACCGTACCCTATTCCACTCTTATCAAAACTACATTTCTGCATGCTAAGTAGATTATTCAATTTATTGCTACTAACATTGAACTTATCAAAAGATTTTTCTAAGTGAGCTATGTCATCCTTTAATCTTAGGTTTTCATGCTCCTTAGTTTCTAATTCAAGTTTGAGGTTTCTATTTTCCTTTCTAAGTGATTTAGCCATATCAAACATATGTTTATATGCATGCAATAATTCATCATAGGAAGGTACCTCGTCATCGTCGTCAGAGGCGATGTCATCATTCCTAGCCATGAGGCAGATGTTGGCTTCCTCCTTGTCATCATCGCTATCACTCCAAGTGGCTATGAGTGCTTTCTTCTTTCCCTTGTCAACTTTCTTCTTGAGAGGAAACTCATTTGGATAGTGGCCTTGTTGTTGACAGTTATAGCATGTAACTTCTTTTTCCGTCTTCTTTTTGTTTCCTCGCATAAATCTTTTGAATTTTCTTGCGAAGAGTGCCATATCATCATCTTCATCTTCTTCTTTGGATTGGCTAGATAGAGCAATCCTCTTTGCCTTGATATCTTCTTTCTTTATTTCCTTCCTTGTGGACAATTCCAACTCATGGATTTTTAGAGTCCCATGGAGTTGATCAAGGTCATAGGAAGCGGTGTTGCCTTTGTTGGATTCTATGATGGCCTTCCTCTTTGCATCCCACTTCTTGGGTAAGGCGCGTAGAGCTCTCCTCCACACTTGCTTGGTTGGATATTGTTCTCCAAGTTGGGCTAGCTCATTGATGATTTGAGAGAGCCTTCGGAACATGGTATCAACATCCTCACTAGCCTCCATCTCAAATGTCTCGTATTTGAGTTGAAGTAGATCGATCTTTGTCTCCTTGACTTGATTGGTCCCTTCGTGGCATATCTCCAATTTTTCCCAAATCTCTTTTGCGGATGAGCACATCGAGATCCGGTTGTACTCGTTCATATCTAAGGAAAAATGAAGAATATTCATAGCTTTAGCATTTTGGGATATCAATTTCATATCCTCCTTTGAAAATTCGTTCATTCCCTTAGGAATTTTGACTCCCTCAACCTCTTTCGTAGGTATGTAGGGACCTTTCACAGTTACTTTCCAAAGGTCATAATCTATGGATTGGATATATAGGGATATTCGATTTTTCCAATATCCATAGTTTATGCCGTTGAAAAGAGGAGGACGATTGGTTGATTGCCCTTGAGCATAATCGCTAGCTAGATTTGCCATAGAGCCTTTTTTGAAAATATTTTGTAAAAAGATGTCTCTGATACCACTTGTTAGAACCTAATTGGGGGGGGGGGGATTTAAGTTCTATTGGCAACTTTAGCAATTTAAAGCAATTATGCTAGTACGCAAGCGGAAGACTTAAAGCAGTTAATAATAAGTGCGGTAAGGGAGGGGGGGGGGGATTTAGGTTCTATTGGCAACTTTAGCAATTTAAAGCAATTATGTTAGTACGCAAGCGGAAGACTTAAAGCAGTTAATAATAAGTGCGGTAAATAAATGCGTAATGTAAATAAAGCAGTAAAAGGGATAAGAGATGTTTATGGAAGTTCGACGATAAATCGTCTACGTCTCTCCTTCTTGGTTAAGATCGATTAACCAAGGATCCACTAGCACTTCAACGTCTTGGCCTTGATGGCTCCAAGGATAGCCGTACAACTCAACACGATCACCGCGCCGATACAACTCAACACTTGGCCTTAAGGGCTCCAAGGATAGCCACAACACTCGTATAATACACTTGGCTTCACACACAAGTGTTTACAACAACCGAGCAACCAACTCACAAAATATTACAAACAACCCTCGATTTTGAATAAAACGCTCAACTATCACTTGAATACTTTGAAGGAGAAGATGTTGCCTGCAATGAGAGATGAGAGTGAATTGGTGTAAGGCCCGGGATTAATTAGAGATTAATCTGAATTTATTTAAATTTTAATCCGAGTATATTTAATTTGGGAATATTTGGAGTTTTGATTTAAATTCTAATATTCTTAAATTATTTAGGATTGAAATTGAATTAAAATAGGGGCCGAGGACCAAATTGCAATTATTGAAGAATCTAGGGACTAAGTTGCAATTTCTATTGAAAGTTATCAGATATTGAATTGATTATCAGCTTGTGCACGTGTATGAAGTAGGAAAAATTCAGAAAATAAGAACAGAGTCCGTCTTCTTCCTCTTTTCCTTAGAAAGTTTGATTTTCGATTTGCCATAACTTTTGTTCCGGTTGTCCGATTTCGATTCCGAAATGTGTTCTGGAATCCTTACGATGAGGGCTTCGATCTCGTGTAAGTTTTATGTTATGTTTTATGGATTTCGAAAATGATATGTGGCAAAGATCAGATTCTGAAATTTTGGAATGGTGCTTGGTGTTCTATCGTTTGAATATGCAACACCGGAATTGATGAGCTTATGTTATTGTGTCCAAATATGTGAAAGAGTGGGTGCCCGGTGAGCCAACTTGTGGCTAAGGGCTTTGATGACTCTTTGTATAAACAAGCTTTTGTTTAATATAATTTACACTTTTATTAATGGCAATGACTTTATCTTTCTTCATATTGTTATATTGTGATATACTATTGTTGTTTTGATAAAGACCTTGAATATACTATAGTGTATGTAAGATGTGGTAGAACATGGAGATGTCTATCATGAAACACATCTTATAGTCACTGTATATTCTAAACTGTTCCTAGTCGATTGAGCCGTCCGATAATAAGGATAAGGATCGCTCGAGTTTGAGACTAGCATTTGCGATGCAGAGTACCACGTTTCATTGGTAAGGAACATAGAGATGTTCGAAGCATGCAAATGGATATTCATACGATGAATGATCGAACTACCCTATCCGGACTTTCCAAGTGGTTATCACTTATCGAGTGGATAAAGTCCGCGGTTTTGGTTGTACACCATTAGTCCTTACTACTTGAAACATCATTGAGACTCTATATGCTAGTACTGTGCTTTGACTCGTTTACCGACTCTATTGGGGTCATCAGGTGTCGGGATTGGGTACAGTTACAACACATATAGGAGTCGATGCTTTGTTGTCAAGGATTCACCACATACTTGCGAGTGTGGATATCCTATGCGATCTGAGGAGATATTAGTGTGACGAATCTCTGGCCAGAGTACATGATGTGTTTTAAGAAATGGTTTCTTAGTAACACATGCGATGTCACTATTTGATCTTCAAGATGTATTGCATAGTTATCGAATCTCGAACGACTCTCGATATACCAATGGTTGTTGATTCGATCGGGATATATGGATGAAGGGACCGTACTGTACGCTAACCAAAATTTATTGGTTCTTGCAGGCACTATCAGTGATACCTAGGGAATCATGAGGCGATGTTGTTAGGCGCTCTTACCATGATTCGATGGGCAAGTCGGAAATTGTTGTTCCGAGTCACAAGGAGTTGTGAGCCCAAGGCTAGCTGTATCTCTGAACCATTGAGGGTCACACAGAGTAATGGATTTTTAATCCCCGTTGAGATAGTTAAATTTAAAGAGTTAAATTTAATGAACAAAGAAGTTGGACTTCTTAATTATGAGTAGAGGAGTAAGATTTCCTAAAATGACATAGGGATGGACATTTTTGGAAACCACTGAATTCGGATTCAGAAAAATTTATCTTGACTTTAAAAGGTGCAGAAATGGTTTCTGTGCACATTGGTGAAATCGGTTTATCAATCGGAGTCACGATGAATTTTATATTAATTTCTGAACATGCGGGCTTTGCTTGTCGGGCTTGAACTTATGACTAATGGGCCCTAAGCTGTTAGTGGCCTACATTATAAATAAGTTATTGCAGTACAGAAATTACACACAACATGTCACAATTTTCTAAAACCCTAGTATTTTTCTCTCAATAGTGGCCGCCCCCTTTCTCCCCTCTGCTCGGAAAATCCAGTTTGTGAATTTTGAATTACAGTCTGGTTTAACGGATCAAATTCGTTAATTCTCTTCGTAGAAACTTCTGATAGATTTTCTAGTGCAATCTATCAGAGGGATTAATTATCCGTTCGTGGACCTGATTGAAAAACAGTTCGTCCATCAATTCCAGGGATATACAACAAGAGCAGAGCAATCTGTTGGTGTCCATAATCTCGATTCGAGATTGGAGGTAAAAATTTATAATCGTTATTTAATTTTTACACACACACAATTTAATCGTAAGGTTGATACCCATTATGGAATTGTTCCATATAAAATTTTTAAACTTCCACTGCACCGGGTATCAATCCTGATTGATCTGATCGCCGCGTTCTCCTACAATATGATCTCCAGCTTATGATTGTAGATTATAGCTATTTCAATGAAGATTTGAATGAGTTATATCAGCTGGTTTGTGAAATATATCTATAAGTTTGAATGATATTGAAAAGAGAAATGATTTCGAAGTCGGGATTATGTCGGTTACCGATTTGGAATCGCTATGTCGTTTAATCGAGTTTTGGAACTGTTTTGATAGCTGAATTCTGAGTTGAAGTTGTTATTGAGATGCTATGAATGTTATAGTATTTTTATTGTTCAGTTTCAGTCAAGTTTGGAAGGCCAACAACACGAGACGCCGACTTTGAACCAAAGAAAGTTGATTGAGGTTTGAATTGGTTTTGATTGATGAAATCTTGATGGTTTTGACTCGTTTCTGAAATGATAGGTTGAAATAAAGTTTGATATGAGTATTTTGATTGTTATCTTTCAGATTTAAGAGTTCAGAATCAACATCAAAGAAGGTATAATGACGACATCGCGAAGTAGGGACTTTGAAACTCAAAAACGATTATCTTTGAGTTGGCCCGCAAAAATCACATACTTGTTTATGTTTTGATTTGATTGTGGTGTTGTCGATCCATCTCAGGTAGTGGATCTTTAAATTTGAGTTGATATGATGTTATATCAAATTGATTCTAAGCCAAGGTTGTGGTTAACCTTATTTGTGAGTCGTTTACGAATTCGTTAGATGGATATCCATGTCAAGATCATTTATGAATCTTGATGGCTTCGAAGTTATATGAATCAAATCTTATTTAAAGCGTTTGAGTACTCTATTTGTTGAATCGAGTTTGAAATAGAGTTAATATGATTTATTTAACGCTTTCGATATGTTGGTTATACGAAGAATTATATCTCACCGGAGTTTATCCGGCTGTTGTCTTGTTTTGTATGTGTGCATGACAACAGAGAGGGCAGGAGCTGATCATCGACGTCATTGACAGCTGGGAGAGAGTCTAGCACGTGAGGGCTCGGGTTGTAGATGATGTTTTGAATGTTAGAAGCATGGAACCTTAGAACTTGTGGGTTTTGGAATACATGTATAAAACTTGAGATAGTTTGTGTCGTTATCGTTATCGTTTCTTTAGCGACTTGTGCGATGTAATAAATACATGTATAGATGCTTGAGACCTTGTTTATATTAATATGCATGATTTGGATCTTTTATATCATGTTTTATACTTGAGTTTGATGAATTGGAAGGAGTTGAAGGGATCAGATTTGCGGACAAAGAACAGGGCAAGTTTCTGCTCCAGGAGGCGCCCCCGCGGTAATTTTTTACGGCTCGCGCGCAGCCTGGAGATTAGCCTCCTGTTTTGGAAAAAAACAGGGGCGCCCCCGCGGTAGTTTTTGGCGGTGGGGGCGCACCCCTTTTTGAAAAAAAAAAAAAAATTTTTTTTTTTTGGATCCTTTCTTTCCTTATTAGATTAATGATGCATATTCATTAAATGCCCTAAAGATTTGAGATTAGCAACCCGAGGCCCCACAACAGGTGGTATCAGAGCGTTAAGTTTCTCGGACTATGACTAGATGAGCGGGGTAGATCGAGTCCTCTATTCTGATTTATTTATTTCTTTCATAATTGTATGGTATATGATTTATTGATTACAGATATTAAATTGTCACATGATGCTGTGATAATTTGCGAAGATTATGTTGTAAAATGTTGTGAATTACATGCTATTTAGTTATTTGATTGAAGTACTAGCATGTATTATGAGGATGAATTGAAACTCGATCTACGAAGGCAATGTGGATTGCAACAAACTTGATGTATTTGAGATTGAACTGTACACTAATCTGTTTGATTATCAGATATGCCTCCCCGACCAGCACCAAGAGTTAGGCAGACATTGGCTACGAATCAGCCTGAACAGACAAATGCTGCACAGGTCCCAGTGACAGTGTCTGAACATGGACAGGGTAGTACGTCTGCTGATGAGTTCAGTGATGCTAATCCGATGGAGAAACTTTTGAAACGATTCCAGTCATTCAAACCACCGAAGTTGCATGGAACAGAGAATGCTATAGAGTGTGAGAACTGGCTGGAAGATATTGAGCAGTTATTTGAGTCCATTGATTATACAGATGATCGTCATGTGAGATTGATAATTCATCAACTGCATGGCCTTGCCAAGAGTTGGTGGATAGCGAAGAAGAGAGCACTGGAAAACCAAGGTACTGTTATTACCTGGTCTGTATTTCAAACTGCTTTCTATCAGCATTTCTTTCCTGTGTCTTATCGCAAGGACAAAGGAGCAGAGTTTGCAAGTTTGCAACAGGGACAATTGAATATTGAAGAATATGTTGCCAAATTCACTAGCTTGTTGAAGTTTGCACCACATATCGCTGTTAGTGACGAAGCTCAAGCCGATCAAATTATCAATGGCTTGAGTCCTGATGTGTTTACACTGGTGAATTCGGGAAGACCGAATACCTTTGCTGATGCTCTGAATCGAGCAAAGGGTGCAGAAGCAGGGATACTAAAACAACGAGGAGCACAGTTTGTGCCACAGCCAGTGAGACAACCACAAGAACAGCCACAGATTCCACAGCCACCTCGATTTGAAGCTGGAGGTAGCAGCAGTGGAAAGAAAAATTTCTTCAAGGGTAAGAGCAAACAGTTCAAGAGATCAGGTGGTGGTAGCTCTTCTAGTTCTAGTGGATCCCGACAGTCTAGAGCTGGACAGAAGTCTGATGTATATTGCACCAAATGTGGAGGTCGCCATACTGATGAACAATGCCGAGGTGTGTTTGGAAGCTGCCACATTTGCAACAAGATGGGACACTTTTCAAGAGTGTGTCCACAACGAGGATTTGAAGTTGCACAGGGTGAAGGAGCATCGAGACTGGTGGGTCAATCTACATCTTCAGTTCACTCTTTTCAACCACAGCCTGCCGCACCGAGTAGAGGAGGAGGTCAGACGGTGAATCAAACTCCGAGGCAACAAGCAAGGGTGTTTGCATTGACTGAGGAGCAAGCACAAGCGGCACCAGATGATGTGATTGCAGGTAACTGTTCTCTTTATGATTATCCTGCTTATGTCTTATTTGATACTGGTGCGTCGCATACTTTTATATCTGAGCAGTTTGTTGCATTGCATTCATTACCTGTTGAGCCCTTAGCTACTGTTGTATCTATTTCATCACCTCTGGGTCGAGGTATTGTATCAGTGAAGTCTGTACGAAATTGTATATTACAGTGTAAGGGGCATGAGATTGAGCTTGATTGTATTGTACTCGGTTTGTCTGATTTTGATTGCATAATCGGTATTGATATGCTAACCAAGTACAGAGCTACAGTAGACTGTTTTCAGAAGATTGTGAAGTTCAGACCTGATATGGCTGACGAATGGAAATTTTATGGTAAGGGATCAAGATCTAAAATTCCATTGATATCTGTTCTTGCTATGACTGAGTTGTTACAGAAAGGAGCAGAGGGATTTTTGATCTATGTTGTTGATGTATTAAAGACTAGCCCTGAATTGGCTGACTTGCCAGTCGTTAGTGAATTTCTTGATGTTTTTCCTGACGAGATTCCGAGATTGCCTCCATATCGAGAGATAGACTTTGGTATTGAATTGATGCCAGGTACACAGCCGATATCAAAAGCACCTTAACGTATGGCACCGATTGAATTGAAAGAACTGAAAGACCAACTCGAAGATTTGTTGGCCAAGGGTTATATCAGACCAAGTGTATCTCCTTGGGGTGCTCCGGTATTGTTTGCTAGAAAGAAGGACGGATCGATGAGACTATGTATTGACTACCGGCAATTGAACAAAGCAACGGTGAAGAATCGCTATCCTTTACCTCGTATCGATGATTTATTTGATCAATTGCAGGGATCGTCAGTATATTCGAAGATTGATTTGCGATCCGGATATCATCAATTGAGGGTTAGAGACGAAGATATTCCTAAGACTGCATTTAGAACCAGGTATGGCCATTATGAATTCATAGTCATGCCTTTTGGTCTAACGAATGCACCAGCAGTTTTTATGGGATTGATGAATAGGGTATTTCAAAGATATCTAGATGATTTCGTGATCATATTTATCGATGATATCTTGATTTATTCTAAGAATATGTGTGAACATGCTGATCATCTCCGAATTGTATTGAGAATGTTACGGGAAGAAAAATTATATGCCAAGTTATCCAAATGTGAGTTTTGGTTGCAGCGAGTTGTGTTTCTTGGCCATATAATTTCAGGAGATGGTATATCAGTGGATCCAAGCAAAGTAGAAGCTGTGATCAGTTGGCAAAGACCGACGTCTGTGCCAGAAATTCGAAGTTTTATGGGCTTAGCTGGTTATTATCGTCGATTCATTCGAGATTTTTCATCTATAGCGAAGCCTATTACACAGCTTACACAGAAGAATGCACCATTTGTTTGGTCTGAGTCATGTGAAAGGAGTTTTGTTGAACTGAAAAAGAGATTGACTACTGCGCCAGTGTTGACAATCCCTAAAGGTACTGGTGATTTTGTTGTTTATTGTGATGCTTCTCACCAGGGTTTGGGATGTATTTTAATGCAGAAAGGACATGTTGTTGCTTATGCTTCTCGACAACTGAAACCATATGAGGTTAGGTATCCGATTCATGGTCTTGAATTGGCTGCTATCATTTTTGCATTGAAGATCTGGAGACATTATTTATACGACGAGAAGTTTGAAATCTTTTCTGATCATAAAAGTCTGAAGTATCTATTCTCGCAATCTGAATTGAACATGAGACAACGACTATGGCTTGATTTATTGAAGGATTTTGATTGTGAAATCAAATACTATCCGGGAAAATCTAACGCAGCAGCAGATGCCCTGAGTAGAAAAGTATGTGCTCTATCTTTATCTACTGTCGGTGTATCTAATTTGATTGAGGATTGTTGTGTTTCTGGGTATGTATTTGAGACAGATAGAAGGCCGATGAGAGTGTATGCAATCAATGCTGAGCCAGAGTTGTTGATTCATATCAAAGAAGCACAGAAAGCTCATCAGAATGTACAGAAATCGATTGAAATGATCAGATCAGGACATCAGTCTGAATACAAAGTTAGTGACGATGATATCTTGTATGTGAATAACCGAATAGTTGTTCCCAATATTGCAGACTTGAGACAGAATATTCTGAAAGAAGCCCATTGTAGTCGCTTTAGTGTTCACCTTGGAGGCAGAAAGATGTACAACGACTTGAAGAGTCAGTACTGGTGGAAGCAAATGAAGTCTGATGTGACTGAATTTGTATCTAAATGTTTGAATTGCCAACAGGTGAAAGCTGAAAGAAAGAAACCGGGTGGCTTATTACAGAGTTTATCAATTCCTGAATGGAAATGGGATCACATTTCCATGGACTTTGTAACAAAGTTGCCGCGATCATCTCGAGGATGCGATGTTGTTTGGGTGATCATCGACAGGTTGACGAAATCTGCGTGCTTTATTCCTTATCGAATGACTTATCGTCATGATCAAATGGCGGATCTTTATATTCGAGAAGTGGTAAGACTTCATGGTGTGCCAAAGTTGATTGTATCTGATCGAGATCCGAGGTTTACTTCGCACTTTTGGCATAGCCTACAGGAAGCTCTAGGTACGCGTTTACATTTGAGTACTGCTTACCATCCTCAAACCGACGGTCAATTTGAACGAACAATTCAGACGCTTGAGGATATGCTTAGAGCTGTAGTACATGATTTTGGTGTTACATGGCAAAATTCTATACCACTCGTGGAATTTTCTTATAACAACAGTTATCAGACGAGTATAGAGATGGCACCATTCGAAGCATTATATGGGAAGAAGTGACGATCGCCGCTGTATTGGGATGATATTTCTAAGGTACCTGAGTTAGGGCCAGATATGATCAGATAGATGACTGAAAAGGTGAAACTGATACAACAGAGAATGAGAACAGCACAGCACAGACAGACCAGATATGCGAATGTACGACGACGGCCGTTATCATTTGATCAGGGGGATAGAGTGTTTCTGAAGATTTCACCGTTCAGAGGCACCATTCGATTTGGTAAACGAGGGAAATTATCTCCGAGGTATATTGGGCCGTATGAGATTCTCGAGAAGATAGGCAATCTAGCTTATCGACTCGCTCTTCCTATATCTTTATCTGGAATACATGATGTCTTTCATGTATCGATGTTGAGGAAGTACATATCTAATGCATCTCATGTGATTTACTCCGATGAAGCTGAATTGGATGACACTCTTAGTTATTTCGAGCAACCTATTCAGATTCTTGATAGAAAGACAAAGCAACTCCGAACGAAGACCATTCCATTGGTGAAGATTCAATGGAGTCGACACGGAGTTGAAGAAGCAACTTGGGAAGTCGAAGAAGATATGAAGCAACGATTTCCTTATCTATTCCACTGATGTGAGTTCTTATTCAGTTTTCAGTTATTCTTTATTCTTATGAGCATACGAACTGCATATCTATACTGTTTATGAATTCGAGGACGAACTCATGTCTTAGTGGGGGAGAAATGTAAGGCCCGGGATTAATTAGAGATTAATCCGAATTTATTTAAATTTTAATCCGAGTATATTTAATTTGGGAATATTTGGAGTTTTGATTTAAATTCTAATATTCTTAAATTATTTAGGATTGAAATTGAATTAAAATAGGGGCCGAGGACCAAATTGCAATTATTGAAGAATCTAGGGACTAAGTTGCAATTTCTATTGAAAGTTATCAGATATTGAATTGATTATCAGCTTGTGCACGTGTATGAAGTAGGAAAAATTCAGAAAATAAGAACAGATTCCGTCTTCTTCCTCTTTTCCTTAGAAAGTTTGATTTTCGATTTGCCATAACTTTTGTTCCGGTTGTCCGATTTCGATTCCGAAACGTGTTCTGGAATCCTTACAACAAGGGCTTCGATCTCGTGTAAGTTTTATGTCATGTTTTATGGATTTCAAAACTGATATGTGGCAAAGATCAGATTCTGAAATTTGGAATGATGCTTGGTGTTCTATCGTTTGAATATGCAACACCGGAATTGATGAGCTTATGTTATTGTGTCCAAATATGATCTCCAGCTTATGATTGTAGATTATAGCTATTTCAATGAAGATTTGAATGAGTTATATCAGCTAGTTTGTGAAATATATCTATAAGTTTGAATGATATTGAAAAGAGAAATGATTTCGAAGTCGGGATTACGTCGGTTACCGATTTGGAATCGCTACGTCGTTTAATCGAGTTTTGGAACTGTTTTGATAACCGAATTCTGAGTTGAAGTTGTTATTGAGATGCTATGAATGTTATAGTATTTTTATTGTTCAGTTTCAGTCAAGTTTGGAAGGCCAACAACACGAGACGCCGACTTTGAACCGAAGAAAGTTGATTGAGGTTTGAATTGGTTTTGATTGATGAAATCTTGATGGTTTTGACTCGTTTCTGAAATGATAGGTTGAAATGAAGTTTGATATGAGTATTTTGATTTTTATCTTTCAGATTTAAGAGTTCGGAATCAACATAAAAGAAGGTATAATGACGACATCGCGAAGTAGGGACTTTGAAACTAAAAAACGATTATCTTTGAGTTGGCCCGCAAAAATCACATACTTGTTTATGTTTTGATTTGATTGTGGTGTTGTCGATCCATCTCAGGTAGTGGATCTTTAAATTTGAGTTGATATGATGTTATATCGAATTGATTCTAAGCCAAGGTTGCGGTTAACCTTATTTGCGAGTCGTTTACGAATTCGTTAGATGGATATCCATGTCAAGATCATTTATGAATCTTGATGGCTTCGAAGTTATATGAATCAAATCGTATTTAAAGCGTTTGAGTACTCTATTTGTTGAATCGAGTTTGAAATAGAGTTAATATGATTTATTTAACGCTTTCGATATGTTGGTTATATTGAGAATTATATCTCACCGGAGTTTATCCGGCTGTTGTCTTGTTTTGTATGTGTGCATGACAACAGAGAGGGCAGGAGCTGACCATTGATGTCATTGACAGCTGGGAGAGAGTCTAGCACGTGAGGGCTCGGGTTGTAGATGATGTTTTGAATGTTAGAAGCATGGAACCTTAGAACTTGTGGGTTTTGGAATACATGTATAAAACTTGAGATAGTTTGTGTCGTTATCGTTATCGTTTCTTTAGCGACTTGTGCGATGTAATAAATACATGTATAGATGCTTGAGACCTTGTTTATATTAATATGCATGATTTGGATCTTTTATATCATGTTTTAGACTTGAGTTTGATGAATTGGAAGGAGTTGAAGGGATCAGATTTGCGGACAAAGAACAGGGCAAGTTTCTGCTCCAGGAGGCGCCCCCGCGGTAATTTTTGACGGCTCGCACGCAGCCTGGAGATTAGCCTCCTGTTTTGGAAAAAAACAGGGGCGCCCCCGCGGTAGTTTTTGGCGGCGGGGGCGCACCCCTTTTTGAAAAAAAAAAAAAAAAAAATTTTTTGGATCCTTTCTTTCCTTATTAGATTAATGATGCTTATTCATTAAATGCCCTAAAGATTTGAGATTAGCAACCCGAGGCCCCACAATTGGTGAGTTGAGAAGGCTTCAAATGGCATGTATTTATAGGTGCCAATCCGAACGGGTCTTCGGGTCGTCCAAACGTTGTCTGATTATTTTCAAATTTCTACGGCTGATGAACTGTTCGGGTGGTCCGAAGTCCTCTTCGGGTCGTCCGAACGGCTGCATTAAATTCATTCCGGCAATTTTTCTTCCGACAAAATCTTCATGGCCATAAAGGAGTTCGGGTGGTCCGAACCTGTCTTCGGGTCATCCGAAGTGTGCATTTCGTGGCCTCCGAGGGTGCCTCCGAGCAATTTTAAAATCATGGAAAATCTTCGGGTCATCCGAACTGTCTTCGGATCGTCCGAAGTAGTCTTCGAAGCCTCCGAGCCTGTCCTCCGATCTTTATTTAATTTTGGTTCGGACCGTCCGAAGTGGGCTTCGGATCGTCCGAACCTAGGCAGATTCGAACCATTGAATTTTTATTCCCAATTTTTGATTATCGGTTCTTGCTTCCAATATTGTCTATACTCAAAAGTATTATAATCTGCAAATTTCTCACTTGAAACTGTTAGTAATGATTTAACCGAGTTTTGTAATCATCAAAACAATTTAATTATGAGAATTGTTAATGCATTAAAAACATTAATATCATTACACGAGATTTGTATGCGTTTAAAGCGTAACAAAAGTCAAGTTCTCTTTTTTCATCTAAAAATTTTAAAATTATAGAATAATCAAGTGATATTTTATATGAGATAATTCAGAATTCATATTATTATTATTATTATTATTATTATTATTATTATTATTATTATTATTATTATTATTATTATTATTATTATTATTATCGGGGCGGGTTTGGGATGGAGATAGCATCCTCATACCCGCCCCAATATGATTCGGAGATTTTTTAAAAATTTTCGAACTCAAACCTATACTCGAAAAATCTCCACATACTTGCCCCGTTTCGGATTTTCTTCGCAGGTCCCCGAACCCGTGGGAAGAATTGACATCCATGTTAACAACTATGGATGGTAAGACGATGATGGTGAACATATATAATTTGTTTGCTCTTCCGTTCCAATTATATAGTCCTCGTTTCTTTTCGTTCATTCCAAATATATAGTCCACTTTTCACATTTAATGAACCGTAATACTTATATATATATCATATTTAATGTGTAAAATATAATTGTATAATTTTTTTTTCTAATATCATTAAACAAGTGTGTGTTAGGAAATTTGCTTGTTTCAATTGTTTTGTCAATAGCATTCTTAATATGTGTTAAAAAAACAAAGTTGATTGTATTTGAGATGGAGTGAGTATGTTTAATGAACTTGATTTTTAGAGTTGATTCCTGATTTGGTAGTTGGTACTTGTAATATATTAATTCGTTTAATTTATATCTTCCATTAAATTAATAATAATGAATGTTCATGGATGAAGAACAAGAGTTGAAGAAGTATCATTTGCTGATTGGGTGCTCTTACATGGAAAAGAGATTGAGAAAGCATGTAAAAATTTTCAGTCAGATTTCCAGATAATCAACGCCTCATGATCGATCTGGTGAGATTCTTTATTTGACTTTATTGCTGATTGATTTTCTTTATTTTATTATTTTGGTGGACTGAATAGTTCAAGACATGTACTATCAGATCTCGGCTTGTCAGAACTATTAAAGCCCAAGCAATGGAAAATTTTAGAAAACAATTTGAAGATTATTTTGTGATAGCAAAAATAAAGATGTCGAGTGAGTTAAAACTGATGCAGGAAACTCAGCGTATCACTTCTGCAATTGAGAACAAGACTTCGCAGTTGTCCCAACTGCGTTCGAACTTCCCCAATAACACAATGATATCTGGTTTGATACTCTAGTCGACTTGTTTCTTATTTTTCAATTTTGTCATACATTTGATTGTCTCTTATCTTATTATTTTGGTGGACTAAACCAAGTCGAGTTCTCTTTTTTCCATCTAAAAATTTTAAAATTATAGAATAATCAAGTGATATTTTATATGATATAATTCAGATTCATACTATTATTATTATTATTATTATTAATATTATTATTATTATTATTATTATTATTATTATTATTATTATTATTATTATTATTATTATTATTATCGGGGCGGGTTCGGGATGGAGATAGCATCCTCATACCCGCCCCAATATGAATCGGGGATTTTTTTAAAAATTCCCAAACTCAAACCCATTGTAGTGACCCGTATCCAGAATTACTGATTAATGAGTAATTAATCGTGTGATCATGTTTAGATTTAGTAAAATATGATGAAGGGGTTTCTAAAAGGGTCTAAGGAGTCCAAAAATGGATCCAGGACACTTGAAAATGGCCGGGAAGGTTCCGAGAGTTCGGAGGGTTCGAAGGCTCCGAATCAGGTTAGGAGGCTCCGAACGGGTTCGGAGGATCCGAAGATAATGTGTCATTGGTGATGTCACTGATGGGACTTCGGGGGATCCAAAGTCAGGATCGGAGGCTCCGAACAGGAACGGGGGCTCCGAAGTTAGGAACGGAGGATCCAAACCAGTTCGGAGGGTCCGAAGTCGAGTTCGGAGGCTCCGAACTGTGGCTATAAATAGGGGAGCCGAAATTCATTTTCACTTGCACCTCTCCTCTCTTTTCTCTCAATTCCTAGGCCTTCTAACTCAGATCTAGGGAGATTTAGGCGTCCTATGGGGAATCCGGAAGTGGCATAGCGATCCAGGCATCCTAGCAGAGCCGTGGCCTAGTTTTGAGGCAAGCGACAACAAAGGGCTAACGACGGACGCAGGTATAGCTTTGGCTTCCTAAAAATATTTAGGAGTATATAATTGTTTAGTTAAGGCTTTTACAGCTTAATTAATGATGCATGGGTAACTGCATTGTAGTATCAGTAGACTGGACTAGTAGGCGTGTGATCTAGACCAGCGGTGCTAGGAATCGCCTGCAATTGTTAGAGGTACGTAAGTACTGACCGAGATAGCCGGCGTGATATATTTTCATGTATGTTGCATGAGTATGTGCTATACGTTTTATCATGTTTTAGCGTGTTTTACCGCCTTAGCACATGCACGATTTTACGTATGACTACATCCCGAGAGATGTGAGTCATTGACAGTCTCCATAGGGAACAATGATCTTATGTTGGATTCGAGTCAGGTATGATAGTTTCCATATGGTACTTGTATCTTGTTTTGGATTCGGGTCAGGATGGGGTTTGCTCAGCCCTGATATAGAATATACGAGTACCCCGCGGAGTCGCTCTCTAGCCGGTACTGTATATTCCTGGCGCCTTGAGCAAGTGTTTTACCTGGGATTTTAAATCATCTATGTGCGCATATTTGTACTTATATCATTGCTTATGTATTGAGCGTAGTCGCTCACGCCCCTGTGTTTCGGTATTGTAGTGTACCTTGTGGCGGGGCAGGTTTGAGGCTGGACGGTCCAGGCGGCTCTCAGCAGGATTGAGGATCCGAAAGCGTGAGGTTTTAAAGGGTAGGGATTTTTTTACCCTGAACCTTCGATTTGGTTGTATAATGGTATTTATACACTTATGTTATCGTCGGTTGTATTCTGCCGATTGGATTTGTTGTATTTTAAATTATCCGCTCCTTATGCTTTAAGTATTATTGCATGCGCTTT